>NC_081847.1:11092514-11392514 GCF_963259705.1 Myotis daubentonii | reverse complement strand
TGGTTTAGGGAGATACGTGACACCCACTCACCTCCGGGGCTCAGGGTTCGGGGAAGGCAGAGCTTGATCAACATCAGCAAGCGTGTGAGGCTGCACCTTTGGACAAATGCCCCCACCAAGCGGAGAACCTAAGTGGGGCTCAAGGGTGACAGTCGGTCACACTCTTCTAAACAAAAAGGGCTGCTCTGGCTTCTTCCCCATCTTTTCCGCCCTTCCTTCTGCCCACCCCCTCACCTCCATTTTTTACCAAATGCCATCGGCCTGGGAGGAGACTGCGCAGGCCACGCTGGGGAATGGCTGCCTTGTTTACAGAGAAAACAGACTCCGCGGAGTCCCAGGGTGTGTAAAGGAAGCTCTCCCCGGAAGGAATTCCAGGTTTCCCTTCTGCCGGGAGAGCAGCGGGGCGGGGGCTGTCCTGTCCAGAGAAACCGCCTCTTAGATGTCCCTCCTGGCGACAACTCGCCTGCAGAGGAGGAGTTCATCCACAGTCTTTGGCCTTGGCGCCAGGAGCTGCTGTTTTTCAACTTGGCCCTTAACTGGGCCTGGACAGTGGTCGCCAATCCTGTTCTGTGAGGCTTCCCTCACTGGTCTGACTCAGGCCTCATACTGTCTCCATGGTGAAGGCGCATCTCATCTTTGGGAGTAACACTGAGCCTTCTCAGCCTTACTCCATTGACCCCAGGGTTGTCGCATCGTCAGCTTACTTCTCAGTGGGCAGAGCATGAAAGGTTGATTCTAGTTTGGGGGAGGTAAGGGCGGAATGTGAAAGCCAGGCAGTAACGGGGAACCTTCTTCCTTTCTGATCTCAGCCTGAGGTTGCGATGGTCAAGAGCAGGGCGCCTGGAGCTGGACCCCTGTGTTTCTACCTGATCTTGGACAAAGTATGCCTGGTTTCCTCATCTCTAAATTGGGGGACAGACGTGCCTAATGACAAGCGTTCTTCCAGAGTCACATTCACACATCCATGCAGTCCCTGCCCACTTATCGCCTACCCTTTGGGCTGCATGCTGGGCTCCAGGTACCAACAAGGTCTCCCCCAGGAGCTGCAGGCTGCTGTCCTGTTGGAGGTGACATGTAGGAACAGATGACAGATCAGTAAACAAATAATAAAGGAGACGATGTTGGCCAGCAATAAGTGCATCGAAGAAATTGCAATAGATAGTGACTCAGGGGAAGGGTAGCATTTTCACCGAGGTGGTCAGGGAAGGCTTCCTGGAGGAGGTTGCAGTTGAGCAAAACTGAATAATGAAGAACAGGCCACGGGAACATTCGGGGGAAGACAGGTTGTGACAACAGCAATCACTGAGCCCTGGGGAGCAAATCAATGGGGGTAGGAGCTCTGCAGAGAAGCCCAGGGTGATCAGAACCACATTGGAGAAGGCCTCTTTGGTGTAAGAGAGGGAAGGGAAGGCATTGGCAAGTTTTCTGTCGATGTTCAGATGGGCGAGGTTTTTTTGTTTTTTATTTCTTAACTAGAGGCCCGGTGCACAAAAATTTGTGCACTCGGGAGAAGGGGGGGTCCCTCAGACCGGCCTGTGCCCTCTCACAGTCTGGGACCCCTTGGGAGATAATGACCTGCTGGCTTAGGCCTGCTCCCGGGTGGCAGAGGGCAGGCCCAATCCCTAGGTGCAGCCCCTGGTCGGGCTCAGAGCAAGGCCGATTGGGGAGTTGGGGCGCCTTCCCCTGTCATGCACAGAGCAGGGCAGATTGGGAGGTTGCGATGCCACCCTCAGTCACACTCAGGGTAGGGTCGATTGGGGGGTTGGGGCACCGCTCCCATCACACTCAAGGCAGGGTCGATGGGGAGGTTGCAGCGCCATCCCCTGTCACACACAGAGCAGGGCCCATCAGGGGGGTTGGGGCTCCATACCCTGTCATGCACAGAGCAGGGTCAATCAGGGGGTTGGGGAGCGCCCCCCTGTCATGCACAGAGCAGGGCCGATCAGGGGGTTGAGGAGCTCCCCCCTGTCACTCACAGAGTAGGGCCGATAGGGGAGTTGGGGCACAGCCCCCTGTCACACTCAGGGCAGGGCGGATCAGGGGGTTGGGGCACCGCCCTCTATCACCCACAGAGCAGGGCCAATAGGGGAGTTGGGGCACAGCCCCCTGTCACACTCAGGGCAGGGCGGATCAGGGGGTTGGGGCGCCGCCACTGTCACACTCAGGGCAGGGCAGATGGGGAGGTTATGACTCTACCCCATCACACACAGAGCAGGGCCCGTGGTGGTGGGGGGGGGGTTGGGGCGCCGCCCTCTAACACCCACAGAGCCACAGCGCGATCAGGGGGTTTGGGCGCTGCCCCCTGTCATGCTGATCCCGGTGCCGGGAGGCCTCGTGGCTCCGCTGATCCTGGTGCTGGGAGGCATATTACCCTTTTACTATATAGAATAGAGGCCTGGTGCATGGGTGGGGCTGGCTGGTTTGCCCTGAAGAGTGTCCTGGATCAGGGTGGGGGTCCCCACTGGGGTGCCTGGCCAGCCTGGATGAGGGGATGATGGCTGTTTGCAGCTGGTCACACACCCTTCAGGGTGGGGGTCCCCACTGGGGTGCCTGGCCAGTCTGGCTGAGGGGCTGAGGGCTGTTTTCAGGCTGGGACTGAAGCTCCCAACCGCTCCTTTTTTTCTTTTCTTTTTTTTTTTTTTATTCTGGGCCAGCTTTAGCTCTGAGGCCTCGGCTGCTAAAAACAGGTTTCTGGCCTTTCCTTACCGTCTGTATTTGATACAATGTTGCGGTCCGGCTGGCTGAAGCTCTGCTGAGTAAAGCAGGTTTCTGGGGTTTTTTTAGCTTCTTTATTCGCAACATAGTTGCTGAGAGTTGCAGCTGAGAGGCCGGCAAGTCAGGCGGGGAAGGTTGGAGTTCTCCGTCACTGAAGCAAGCAAGCCTCCCTGTTCGCATCAGCTGCCTGGCTGCCAGCCGCCATCTTGGCTGCCAGTTAATTTGCATATCTCGGCCCTACTCTGTGAGTGACAGGGGGATTAGCCAATGGGAAGGGTAGCGGTTGTATGCCAATTACCATGTTTCTCTTTTATTAGTGTAGATAACCCCATTACAATTATGAGATTAAAAATTAGGTGACTTTTACATAATCTCACAAATCATAGCACACAGGAAGCAAACTGTATTGTTTTAAAGTCTCTCTCCATGTCAAACTTTAATGATGGTTTTGGTTAAAGTGGACCTTTTATTTCAATCAAAATACAATACTTACACTATTTCACTTTAGCTGGTCCAATGACACGAAAAGAATGTATTTCTAAGAATTATATTAACGAAATCTATATTTGAAAAGCTACTAAACTTACATTATAACACCATTTCACTTAAATATGGGCCACCATAGCACCAACTGAATAACAGCAGTTAGACTGTAAAGACTGGAAGAGACCCAGCCACAGGCCTTGCCATGGTGGTGGGTGCTCATGCCCAGCGGCTCTGGAAGATGAATGAAACCCGCATGGACCCGTGAGCCCTGAGCCTTCCCAGCATGACCTCCCTCCTGGGGGACCTGGTGCCCCAGGGGATCCCCTGGTGCTTTGGACCTTCGTGGCTGTGCAGGGAACATCGTAGCAAAATGTCCATTTGGCAAAGGCTTGGACGTGAACTAGGCGTTAGGCAGCACCTGTCTGATGTGATCGTACTTTCTTAGCCGTTGAGCCCTCTCTCGGCCCACAGAGCTGCCATCACCTTTCTGGAGCTTTTCCTCATGGAAGAGCACCTGCTGTTGGCAGGAGACGGTGGCTCCCTCCAGTGCCTTCTCCACTCCTCCTCCACCTCCCGGGAGGCTGCGCTTCTGGTGGTGCAGCCCTGTCATCCTGACATCCGCTCGCTGCACACCTGACATCCGCTCGCTCTCCCGCGTGTCCCAGAGGCGGCTGCCTGGCTCCTGATGTGGTTCCCCGGCATCGAAGGGGCGGCCGGGCTCCCAGCCTCTCTGCTGGGCTGTGCTCAGACTGTGCCGACGCCTGGTCTGTGAGAGGCAGGCACTTTGTCCTGTGAGCAAGGCGCTCAGTGCATTTTCTTCTCTCAGTTTTCTGGGCACTTTCCCTTTTTCTCTTTCGAACACTTTCAGGTTCGGAGCCAAATGAGACTGCAGATCGGCTTCTGAAGGAGAGGCTGGGTGATGCCCACTCCCTGCGTCTCTCCCTCTGCCTCCAAGGGGCGGCCTCCCCGTGACCTTCTGCCTGGAGCTGGGCACCTGCAGGCTTCCACCAGGGAGAGCGAGCGGCTCTTTCTCCTCCCGGTGCTGTTGCGTCCAGGCCTGTGAGTGCTCCAGCCCCGTTGGCTCTGAGATCCCCACTCCCCTCCCTCACGCCTGGGAGAGCAGGGCCTGACTCTGCCAGAGATGAGTGCGCGCCTTGCAACACCACGACTTTCCTCCAGGTGCTGGGCACTGTTCCCAGGGGTTCAACATGGGCTCTGCGTCGTCACCCAGGTCGGTGGGACCCTCACGTCTCTGCGATGGCCGTGCCCCTTGTTGAAGGCGGCCTCAGCTGCTGGTGGAAGGAGGTCAGCTCCCTGCCCCACCCTCTCTCCAGAGGCCTCCAGGTCAGTGCCCACTGGTGCAGGTGGCATTCAGGGCTGCCACGCACAGGGCGGGTGAGGGGAGAGCTGGCCACGGGGCTCGCGGGCTCGCTTGCAGGTTTGTGTGTCCGTCCAGCCTCTCCCGGCTTCTCCATGGATGTCGTGCGGGTCAGAACACCTGCCAGCTCTCCTCTTCTGAGGCGCCGGCTCTTTACTATGGAAACCACCTGAGTACAGAGCAGGATCCCCAGGGAGAGCCTGAGACCTGGGCCCATCTCACAGCTCAGACCCCACGGGGGGGGGGGACCCCAGCTGCCCCGGCCCAGCGGGAGGGCCCTGGGGGCAGGCAGCAGCCCTCCCTGCTCCCAGGCAGCACAGCTGTGCCCTGGTGGCCAGTGTCCTCTGGGCCACAGCTGACCCCACGGGACCTGCAGAGGGCTCTGTGTCTGCTACAGGCCTGGGCCAGGCCCCCGGACAGGCCTCACGAGGGCGGGGAGGGAGGCAGGCGGGGCTGGAACCAGCGCTCTCTCCTGCTCCTTCCCGGGCACACAGGGCGCCATGCCCCTGGCGGCACCTTCCGGAAGGGCACAGGGCCCATTGTAGCGGGAGCTGCCCCTCCAGGGTCAGAGTGGCCAGGCCACCCCCAGCCTGCACGGGAGGGTGTCGGAGCAGAGGGGTGAGGCCCTGCCCTGGGTGAGGCTCGCTCTCCTGATTCCCAGCTCCTCCTGCCACCGGGAGGGCTGACCCTGTCTCCAGAGGTCCCGGGGCACCCTAGCTCTCTAAGACGCCCCTCTGTCCTGGTGTCGGTCAGTGTTCGGGCTGGAACAGAGGACCGAGGGCCTCCCCAGATGGACTGAGACCTGCCCTCAGCTGCGAGAACTCAGGAGAGACCAGTCACACCTGGCAGGTCTTAGAGGGGCACGTCTTTTGTGTGACCCAGTTTGTCCCAGTGAAGCCAAGTGTTGCTGATGGGGTGACGCAGGGACCCAGGCCCCTTCCCCTGTGTGGTTTCCATCCTCAGCTCATGGCCCAGGGCAGCCCTGGGAATGGTCGCCTTCCGCCCCCCTCCTCCACCGAGTCGTCTTCAGCGTGTGCCTCTGCAGAGGGAGGGTTGGTTTTGCCACCTTTTGCTCCTTCAAGCCCCTTCTCCTCTCCTAGTGCCTCTCACCGAGTGGGGCTGAGCCTCCTGTCCATCCCAGGACTCTACCAATGGCATAGTGGTTGGAGGGTTATATGGACGAGTGACATGATCTGAGTGATGTTTAGAAATGGTGAGGAAGAGGGTTGGGGAAGGGGTTTGGAGATCACTGTGGTTAGTGGTCCAGGCCCAAGCCAACGGGGTGGCAAGCCTGAGGAGGTGGACACAGCGCTTGAGTCGGGCTGAGTTCTGGAGTACAGGAGTTCAATGTGGCGCTTGGTAGCACTCAGTTAACATGTTGTGACCGTTCAGTTTCTGGATGTTTCCCGACCCTGTGATGTCTAGTATAACCAGAGCTTCCCATGCTCTGTACAACAGGAGGGCTCCCAAAACCCACACAACGTCATCCCTGAAGCACCTGGTTCAGATAATCGGGGAGACTGGACCAATGAGCCCACAGGACACCTACCAGGAAGGCCACCCCACCAAGACTGGGAGACCTGGGAGATCTACCTAATACTCAGAAACAAATATAGAGAGGCAGCCAAAATGAGATACAAAGAAACACACTCTAAATGAATAAACAGGAGAAATCCCAAGAAAACAAACTAAATGAAATGGGGGAAAGCAATCTACCTGACACGGAGTTAAAAGCAATGGTTACAAGGATGCATAAGAAACTAGTAGAAGAACGGATGAACTCAGTGAGAACTTAAAGAGCAAATAAGTGTAAAAAAGGACATAGAAATCACAAAAAAAGAACCAGTCATAAATGAAGAATACAATATCTGAAATGAAGAATACACTAGAAGTAATCAACTTCAAATTAGATGAAGCAGAGGATCAAATCAATGATTTGGCAGAGAAGTTAGCAGAAAACACCGGTCAGAGCAGGAAAAAGGAAAAACAAATAAGAAAACGAGGATTCTTTAAGGGACCTCTGTGACAACATCAAGTTGCCAACAGACATATGAAAAGATGCTCGATGTCACTAATCATCAGAGAAATGCAAATTAAAACCACAATGAGATATCACCTCATACCTGTCAGAACGGCTAGCATCAGTAAATCAACAAACAACAAGTGTTGGCAAGGATGCAGAGGAAAGGGAACCCTGGTCCACTGCTGGTGGGAATGCAGATTGAGGCAGCCACTACGGAGGACAGTATGAAGGTTCCTAAAGAACTTAGAAATGGAACTGCCTTATGACCCAGCGATTCCACTTCTGGGCATATATCCAAAGAAACCCGAAACACTAATTCAAAAGAATATATTCACCCCTATGTTCACGGCAGAGTTATTTATAAAAGCCAAGATATGGAAACAACCCAAGTGCCCATCTTTAGAAAGTGGTGGTACATAAATACAATGGATTATTACTTGACCATAAAAAAAATCACGAAACCTTACCTCTTGCAACAGCATGGATGGACCCAGAGGATTTTATGCTAAGTGAAATTATTCAGACAGAGAAAGACAAATACCATATGATTTCACTTATATGTGGAATCTAAAGAACAAAATAAACAAACAAAATAGAAACAGACTCACAGATACAGAAAATGGATTGATCGTGGCCAAATAAATGGGAAGGGGTTGGAGACTGAGTGAAATAAGTGAAGGGATTAAGAAGTAAAAATTGCCCTAGCTGGTTTGGCTCAGTGGATAGAGCATCAGCCTGCGGACTGAAGGGTCCCAGGTTGGAGTCCAGTCAAAGGCACGTACCCGGATTGTGGGCTCGATCCCCAGTAGGGGGTGTGCAGGAGTCAGCTGATCGATATCAATAAAAATATATTTTAAAAAAAGAAGTAAAAATTCATAGTATAAGTTAGGCCACACCACCCTGAAGGTGCCTGAATGTCCAATTTGTGGTTTTAATTTGCATTTCTTTTTAAAATATATATTTTTATTGATTTTGAGAGAGAGTGGAAGGGAGATAGAGAGAGGGAAAGAAACATTCATTGGCTGCCTCCTGCACATCCCGGGACCACGCCTGAAACCCAGGCTTGTCTCCTGACCAGGAATTGAACCAGCAACCTTTTGGTGCACGGGCAATGCCCAATCAACTGAGCCACACCAACCAGGGCTAATTTGCATTTCTTGATTATGAATAAGATTAGTCATCACTTTATACATTTACTAGAGGCCTGGTGCATGAAATTCATGCACTGGGGGGGATGTGTCCCTCAGCCCAGCCTGCGCCCTCTCGCAGTCCGGGACCCCTGGCTCCTCACCTCCCACCTGTTTGCTGCTCCTTACCTCTTGGCTCGCTGCTCCTTAGCACTGCTGTGGAGGCAGGAGAATCTCCTGCCACCGCTGCTGTGCTCACCAGCCATGAGCCCGGCTTCTGGCTGAGTGGCACTCCCCCTGTGGGAGCACACTGACCACCAGGGGGCAGCTC
The DNA here is from genome assembly GCF_963259705.1 of Myotis daubentonii. Classification (NCBI taxonomy): domain Eukaryota; kingdom Metazoa; phylum Chordata; class Mammalia; order Chiroptera; family Vespertilionidae; genus Myotis; species Myotis daubentonii. The sequence goes on along the minus strand of NC_081847.1, from coordinate 11,384,454 downwards.
CTCCATTGAGCGTCTGCCCCCTGGTGGTCAGTGCACATCATAGCAACTGGTCATTCTGGTCGTTCTGCCATAATGGTCATTTAGGCTTTTATTATATAGATTGGGCATTCATGCTTCCTCTTTTGTGAAACGTCCACTAAAGTATTTTGTCCATTTTTCTATTACATTATCTGTGTGTATTTTTTTCTTATTGATTTGTAGAAGTTCTTTATTTATTCTGGACAATCTTCTAATAACTATAAATATTGTAATTTTCTCCCAGATACTACCTCATCTTTTTAGTTTCTTTGTAATGTCCCTTGATGTAGCTGTATTTATCAATTAGTTGTATTTTAATATAGTTAATTTTTTTATGGAATCTGTCATTTGTGTCTAATATATTATGTCTTATTATTATTATTATTATTTCAGAGAGAAATAAAGAGGGAGAGAGAGATAGAAACATCAACGATGAGAGAGAATCATTAATTGGCTGCCTCCTGCAGCCGCCTACAGGGATTGAGCCCAAAATCTGAAATCCAGGCAGGTGCCCTAGCTGGGAATTCTCAACCACTGAGCCACACCAGCTGGGCTAATATATTATTTCATAACTCAAGCTTATAAAAATATTTTCCTATAGTTTATCCTAAACATTTGCCTTTCACTTTTAAGTCTTTAATGATCTTTGTTTTGAGATATAATTCACATACCAGAAAATTCGTCCTTTAGGGGAGATGTTTGTATACCACAAGAGGGTAAGATCTAAGTATGTTTTTCCTTCTGGGTAACTAATTATCCTGTACCATTTACTGACTATTTCATATTCTCCACAGACCTCTGCTAGTCTATTATAATAATAATTTTCCATAGCATCTTGGCTAGATTTCTGGGCTCTTTAGTCTGTTCTACTGGTCTTGTTTTCTCTCCCTACACCAATATTACATTATCTTAATAACTACAGATTTATAAAACAATATTTAATATTTGGCAGGGCACATTTCTCCCAACCTATTTATTTTTGTTTTAAATTAATTTTTAGAGACAGAGAGGGAAATATCAAGTCGTTGTTGCATTTATTTATGCATTCATTGGTTAATTACTACTTTTTTTTTTAAAGAATAGTTTATTGATTTTTAGAGAGAGAGGTAGGGAAAGAAGCATTAATGAGAGAGCACATCAATTGATTAATCGGCTACCTCCTACTCACCTTCCACTAGGGAGCGAGCCTGCCACCTGTGCATGTGCCCTGAGCAGGAATCGAACCAGCAACCCTTTGGTACATGGGATGATGCCCAACCTACTGAGCATACCGGCCGGGCCATTGGTTGATTCTTGCATGTGCCCTGAGGGGGATCGAACCCACAACCTTGGTGCATCAGGGTGATGCTCTAACCAACTGAGCAACCTGGCTAGGACTCTCCCAACCTGTTTTTCCATGGGAGTTTCCTTGGCTCTTGGCCATTTGCTCAGCCATAAAAACTTTAGAGTCAGCTTGTTAAATTCTTGAAAAACCTGCTTCTACAGGTTCAGTCCATTTTGGCAAGTTATATTTTTCTAAGAACTAATTCATTTATTTATCTAAGTTTTCAAATTTATTGGCATATAGTTGGATCTGGGGCAGCCCTTCTAATCAAACACATCGATATATTTGTAAAAATGTCCTTGTATTTAAAAAGTTTGCTGCATATGCACATTCTCATAATATTTATTTGTGCTTTTCTGTTTTTTCCTTAATATTTTAGGTGAATGTTTGTCAATTTTATTAGACTTTGAATTGTTGCCTGTGTTGATTCTTTGTTTTATATCCCTGTTTTCTATCTTGTTAATTTCTGACTTTGTTTTTATTATTTCCTTCCTCTGCTTTTAAGGATGTTATTCTACTGCTATTTTTCTGATTTCTTACGTTGGATGACTGGCTAATAATTTTCATCCTTATTCTTTTCAAATGTAAACATTTTAGTTCCTAGGTACTGCCTAGTTGCATACCATACGTTTTGTGTAGCACATTAATTATTGCTGTTATGATACTTTCAGAATTCACTAAGAATTTATCCTTTTAGCCATGACTGTTTAAAAAATGTGTCTTAAACTTTCCAAATGTGTGGGTTTCTCAAGTCACCTTTTTGTTATTGATTTCTCACATTTTAGTCAGAGGGCATGGTATAAATGTTACTCAAACCTGAAAACGGATGAGGTGAGCTTTATTCTTGGGGCAAAGAATACAAAATAACATAATTTCTTTTCATGATATACTTGTTAAATAAAATTATTAAACACCAGGAGCCCTATCCAGGTGGCTCAGTTGGTTGAAGGGTCATCCCATGCACCATAAGATGGTGGGTTCGATTCCCAGTCAGGGCACATACCCTGGCTTTGTGTTCCATCCCTGGTTGGGGTGTATGTGGGAGGTGGCTGGCTGATGGATGTTTCTCTCTCATATCAATGTTCCTCCCTCTCTCTGTCTCTCTTTGTCCCTTCCTCTTTCTAAAAATCAATAAACATATCCTCGGGTGAGGATAAAAACCATGCAGGAAAATGATAAAATCCAACTGCAGGCTGGGGGTTCTCTGGGGAGGCAGCAGGGAATGAGGTCAGAGGGTGGCAGGGATGCTTGCTCTATCTGTAATAATTTTTTTCTCTTAAACACTACAGTAAAAAGATTTGAAAGTCATTGAATGAAGTCCACAAGGCCTTCTCTGAAACTCCTGGGGCTGGATGTTTCAGAATTTAGAATTTTCTAGATCTTAGGGAGACAATATGGAGCACATTCCTATACTATATACTAGTAATCCCAGTGGGAACTGGGGCAGCCCTTCTAATCAAATGCATCGCTATATTTGCAATAAGGTGTCTGCACTGTATTACAAAGTAGGCGAAATATTAGGATTGCACACAGCTCCCATCAGCGTCTGTTTTCCAGAGTGTTAATGTTTTGCAAATACAGAAAAGGAATCGTGGACTTGTAGATATTACCATGTATTAAATCAACAGGTCTGTTACTTTATTAGTTTGTTCTTCTTTGAATGTTTGAAATACGTCCAAAGGTTATTAAAACTTCTCTTAAGCCTGGCCAGTGTGGCTCAGTAGTTGAGCGCTGATCCATGAACCAAGAGGTTACCGGTTTAATTCCCAGCCAGGGCATATGCCCGGGTTGTAGGTTCGATCCCCAGTAGGGGGCGTGCGGGAGGCAGCCCATTGGTGTTTCTTTCTTATCGATGTTTCTATCTCTCTATCCCTCTTTACTTCTCTCCCTTCCTCTCTCTAAAAATCAATAAAAATATATTTATTTAAAAATCAAACTTCTTTTAAGAGATGAGAACTCTTCTCAAACTGCTTTCCAGGTAGTAAATAAAAAAACATCTGAAGAAATGGAGGCTTTAAGCAATGCGGGTCTTCGAATGGAAAAACAACAATAATGGAAAAAGTGGTGACATCCAAATGAAGTCTGTAAGTGGTGAGTAGAATCTTACCAACGTGAATTTCTTAATTTTGACAAATGCACCAGGGTAATGTTAACCTTAGGGAAGCTAGTTGAAGGCATAGGGGAACTTGGTACTACCAGTATCTTTGCAACTTTTCTACAATTTATTGCAAAAGAAGAAAAAAAAATATTTTTAAAAGAGAGATACCATTTAGCGTTGGTGAGGGTACAGACTTAAGGGCCCCCAGGTCTCACAGGTTGGATGGTGAGAGGGCCAAGTGATCGAAGCTTCTGAGGGCATATTAGTTTCCTAGGGCCGCAGTGACCAGTGACCACAAACTGGGTGGTTTAGAACAGCAGAGATTTATCCCCACGGTTCTGGAGGCTGGACGTCCAGAATCATGGTGTCAGCAGGCCAGGCGCTGAGGGGTCCAGGGAGGACCCTGCCTGTCTCTTTCAGATTCTGGGGCTCTTGGTAGTTCCGCTGCCCTGTGGCTTCCAGCAACACCACTCCGATCTCCGCCTGTCTCCACGTGGGGGTCTCTCCTTCTGTCTGTGTTTCTTCTCTTCTTACAGGACACTGGCTGCTGGGCTCCAAATGTGATCACCTCCTGAGGTCTGGGGAGGAGAAGCTGGTCACCCCAGCACCATTTCAGGCACCCAGTGGTGCCTGGGGGCTGGCTGCCACCATACTGGACAGTCAGACTACAGAACACTTCCCTCAGCGTGGAAAGTTCTAGTGGACGTTACGACTGTCCACCTTGTGTTATAGGGTTTCCGCCGTGGGAAGACATTCTTAGAGATGTCCAGGGGAGGGTAATTGAGTGGATAACTGTGATTCCAAGCTTATCATTCCACAGACACCCCCCCCTCCCCCCGCCATCCTTCCACCCATGCAAACATCCCCAGCAGATCCTATTAAGTGTCCCATGTTCTGGTCAAACTGGTTTATGAAACTACGATTTGGGGAGTCCAGTCTTGCAGGCGGGGGCCCTGGCTTTGTGCGGCCGTAATGAGGTTATTTATGGGGGATGGAGACGACTCGGGAAGATGAAAGGTTTGATGGTAAAGGAAAGCAGAAGCTCGGAGAAGCAGGTTTCTCCTTAGAGCAATGACTGCGCAGATAGGATAAATCACCGGACCATTAAACCTTCACGGAGAGCGCTCGTAAACCTGCCGGCCCACAGAGCATACCCTCCCGAGCGGCCCATGTGGCGGGCCCCCCGCTTTCCCCGATCCACCAGCCCGTCCCATTCACCCATTCACCCTCCTGGGCGCTCCACCAGGACGCCGAACCGGAAAATCACGTCCAACGCCATTCCTTGGGTGGCCAAGCATCCCTGCTTGCAGGATTTCCTGAGACTCCAGTCATTCAGGGCTAAGTCCCAGGCACACCCGGACGAGTGGTCACCCTCTGTCCCCTGGACCTTGGGGATAAGCAGAGCCTGTGGGTCAGAGGGGCAGGCTTTTTTCCTACTGAGCTTTCTCTCCAGATGCTCGGGCAAGATCCTCTTCACCCACTTCTGCTCCTTTAATCCCCACAACCAAATGGGGGCGGTGTCATGATTGTTCCTGTCGGACAGGTGACGGACAGGTGACGAAACAGGCCAGGAAGCTGAAGTGACTTGCCCAGGGCCATCCACTCCGCCGGTGGCTGCGTCTCTACAGCCCATGCTCTGAACTGCTCTACTTCTCCTTCTTTCTTACTCTGCCTCCTGAACAAATGGGAATTTCTGGGGTTTCTAGAAGCTTCCCACAAGAAGCAAGCCTACTTTCCTTCCCCAGAGGGTAGGTGCCCACCCCAAGAGGGGCTGGACTTCGGGCTGAATTGCGTGTTAAAAAGTCAAGTCCCATTGTCTGTAACGGTCTGGGCTATTTCATTGGCAAAGGCCAGTTGGAAGGACGGTCAGTTAGTCACTCACAGATGCTCCCTGGCTGTGGCTGCCCAAACCATTCACCACCGGGGAGCCCCCAAGACAGGATGAGGTGAGATTTCCCCGCCAAATCCAGGACCTATCAGAGCAGAGCACCTGTGGTCAACGGGAAACCCTGGCTTCACCCACGTTCTCCCCAGAGGAGGAGGGAAAGCATCGACCGGCTCATCGATCACTTTTATGGAGGCTTACGGCGTGCGAGGCAGGGCCTTATTTCACTCACGTCTCACGTCTAACTATCTGTGAAATAGATAAAGTGGTTATTCCAGCTCAGAGAGGAAACTGAGGTGTGGGGAACTTCCATGCATCCAGGGCAGTGGTTGTCAACCCGGGGCGGGGTCTGGGACATTTTCTGTTGCCACAACTTGGGGGTGCTACTGGCATCTAGTGGGTGGAGGATGCTGCTAAACACCCTCCAATGCACCGAGCAGCCCCCGCTCCACCAACAAAGAATTATCAGGACGCAAATGTCCGTCGTGCTGAGGCTGAGAGATTCGGTTCTAAACCAAGAAGAGGCCTGAGGGACCCTCTCACCCCAGAGCTTGAGGGATTCACCTATAGTCCCACACCTCGAGGAAGCGGAGTAGCGATTCTGCATTCTGCCCTTACCTTCCTGCCCCCGGGAGAACCAGTCCTGAAAGGCCAGCCCGGAGGGAGCAGGCTTTGTGTCTGTTTGATGCTGGAACAGTGCTGGGCACAAAACAGGTGCCCAGGAAATGTTTGTTGAGTGAATGTATGAATGAATGGATGGATGGGTGAATGAATGAGTACTAAGTGCCATTCACTGAGGGTTTTCTGTCTGCCTGGTCCTGTGCAAAACATTCCTGGCATCCTCTCATTCAGTCTTCAGAACGCCCCAGAGGTAGCTACTGCCACTCCAGTCTTAGTTTACAGACTAGGAGACCGGGCGGCACCGAGAGGGGCGGTCCCATGCCAGGCTTACATGCTCGATAGTGACTGAGAGGGTCTCTGGGGGGGTAGTCCGAGATTAACCTCTAACTGCATGGTCGCACACCAGAATCTTTGGAATGAAAAGCAACTTCCAGGCTTATGCACAGCACCCTTTCCCACTGTCTATGAATATAGACCTCTTTTTCACTGACCCCTCTTTTGAAAAAAAAAAAAAAAAAGAGTTTTGGTCCTAATAGATACCATAGACCAGCGATTTTCAACCTTTTTCATCTCATGGCACACATAAACTAATCACTAAAATTCTGCGCACACCAAAAATATATTTTGGCCAATCTGAACTCGCCTCCCCCCAAAAGGTGTAATTTTGATTCATTCACACTGGACAGCTATTGTTGTGTTGGCTGTTGTCATTTTTTTTTTTAATTTGTCAATCTAAGGCAGCGGTTCTCAACCTGTGGGTCGCGACCCCTTTGGCGGTCGAACGACCCTTTCACAGGGGTCGCCTAAGACCATCCTGCATATCAGATATTTACATGACGATTCATAACTGTAGCAACATTACAGTGATGAAGTAGCAACGAAAATAATTTTATGGTTGGGTCACAACATGAGGAGCTGTATTTAAAGGGCCAGAAGGTTGAGAACCACTGATAAGGGAAAAAGGTCAGTGGCCCTGACTAAATAGTCCAGTACCGCATATTTTAAAAAAACCTCGAGACACACCGGCAAATCGCTGCCACCGACCGCGTGGAGGGCTGCGGAGACGGGCGGGGAAAGGCCCCGGTGCCAAAGCTGTGCTGTGATCAGAAAGAGAAAGTTGAAAATAACGTTTTGTACTTGGTGATGTGGGGATTGCCTGCCCAGACAGGAGCTGAAGCCGGAAGCCGGCTCCCCGCCCCTGGGCCCAGCCTTGACTTCCCCAACTCCTTGTCCACCTGAACATGTTAACGAGCCTCCCCAAGAAGTGGGCTCTCTATTGTATTTCCCTTTTATGACTTTTTTTTTAATTCCAGAGCAGAGGATTCAGAGTGAAAACCAGCCGGCTCCGAGGGCTCCTTTTTGTCATTAGCATTGGGTAAAAACAACCTTAACGAGGTGTTAAGAGTCATCCCGCAGCCCATTGTGGGGGAGGCCGGGGGCTGTAAACTCCTGAAAAGCTGCAGGGCGTTTATGATCTGGGACACCACCGCTTCCTGACAAAGCTCTGGAGGGAGCATCTTTAGTTCTGGGACCGCTTCCTGCAATTTACGCGCCCAGGCCCCAGCCACCAACTGAATTCAACTTCACTCAGTTCACTGGGCTGGGAACCCGGAGGGCCCCCAGGAAAGGGGCTCCGAGCATCGGGTAGAAAGCTTCCAGAGGCGACCTGTGGGCACTGCCCTCCCGGCTGGGGAGGAATTTATCAGTGATGCTGCTAGGCAAAAAAAAAAAAAAAAAAAAAAAGTAACACCTTTTTGCCGCTCAGCAGGGTGAAGGGTTCCTTGACAAATAAATGCAATAGTATTTTACTAATCAGTCAACATTCTTCCTAAAATAGGCCTCATGTAAGGCTGAGGGTTTTTTCCTATTAGTGATGGAAAGCATACCAGCCTCTGTGATGAGGGCAGACACCTCAGATTTCATGGAATCTATAATTTGAAGAAAAAAGGAAATAGTTGAATCCTTCATGTCTTTCTCATTTGGGAATTGTTTCTTTTAAAGGAAAGCCTGCCCTGGCCGGTTTGGCTCAGTGGATAGAGCGTCGGCCTGCAGACTGAAGGGTTCCAGGTTCGATTCTGGTCAAGGGCACACACCTGGGTTGCAGGCTCGATCCCCAGTAGGGGGCGTGCAGGAGGCAGCCGATCAATGATTCTCTCTCATCATCATTGATGTTTCTATCTCTTCCTCTCCCTTCCTCTCTGAAATCAATAAAAATATATTTAAAAAAATAAAGGGGACCCCATATGTCACAATTTATAGGGACTCTTCCTGATTTTATTTGATCAATCTCACAACTGGTCAACAACCCTACACTGTGTACTTCTAAATTCCTAAGGGGTTAGATCAGTGAAAGGGCGAGTCGTCTCGGGGCCTGACCACGCTGCTGGCGGCCTCGGGCACCGACTCCCCAGCCCACGGCGGGAGCCCGGCGCAGGCTGCCACCCGCCCGCCGCCCCCGGACCGGACCAGCAGCGGTGGCGGGGCGGGGCGCGTGCCCTCGCCCGAGGAGATGGAGGAGGAAGCGATCTCGACGCCCCCGGGAACGAGACGGAGGACGTGGACTTCCTGCCTGGGCTGGAACTGGTCGATCTACTGGACCCCCAGCAACCAGACTGGCCCCTGGAGCCCGGGCTCAGCTCGCCCTGGGCGGGGCTAGGACTGCACCCTCCATCTTGCCCTGGGTCCTCCATTTTGGGGGCGGCCGCCATGTGCTCAGGAGAGTGCCTTCTTCCCGGAAGCCCAGGCCCCTGCTGGCCACGCCCAGGCCAATCAGCGGGGCCCACAGTCCCCTCTCCTGCCCTCACTCCACCCCCCTTTAAAACCCCCTGTCCCATCAGGCCTCTCTCTCTCTCGGCCACTGGAGCTTACCGTTGCATCGGTGAGTGTGGCAGGGGAGCCAAACCCGGGTTTGAAATTGATGACTCTTTGCTTTTGCATCGGACTGACTGGCTCCCTGGGGGTCTTGGGAACTTTGAAATCTGGGCACAACAATCAGGGGTCCTCAAACTTTTTAAACAGGGGGCCAGTTCACTGTCCCTCAGACCGTTGGAGGGCCGGACTATAGTTTAAAAAAAAACTATGAACAAATTCCTATGCACACTGCACATATCTTATTTTGAAGTAAAAAAACAAAACGGGAACAAATACAATATTTGTATTTGCATGTGGCCCGCGGGCCGTAGTTTGAGGACCCCTGGATTAGATCTTCAATGTTTTCACCACAAAAAAGAAAGGATAAGTATGTGGTGTGATTGCGGTGTAAGCGGAAGCTATGGCAGTAACCATATTGCAGTATGTAAATGTGTAACACTGGCAGGCAGCACGCCCGAAGCCTCCACGTTGTTGTATGTCATTTCTAGCTCAATAAAAATATCTTATAATGAAAAAATCTTAGCTTGTCATTTTTCACTGCCATTAAGTTGTAATACCAGCATTTTACACAATCCCTATTTGATTTTCATAGTTCCTTTTAATGGCATGCAATGTATATTTAACTTGCACATGTATATTTCCCTTGAATGAAATATGAAGAACAAGAAAAGTGTACAAATTATATATTTTCCATGCAAGATGTTATGGTTGATCCAGAATCCGATTGGATAAGTAATTCATATGTGAAGTCTATTGGTTCCTAGGTCCTCTGGGGAGATATGGGAGGAACAACCACAAGACTTAGTGCTGCGAGGCCAGAGTGAAGTTCCCGTCTGACGCTTAGCAACCACGTGGTCCTGAGCCCATCCTGTCACTCATTGTTACTGACCTCAGACTTCCTAATGTGATACCTATGTGGCTGACTGTGAAATTATTATTCATTTTTATGGTGACTGACAGTTATTTAATTGGGTGTAAACTATGAGCGCGGTGCCGTGAATGCATTATGTCAGTTAACTTCAGAAATAACCTAAAACGTGGGGAAAGTTACCAGTGCACTCATGTAATGGGTGAGGCTCCCGGGCCTAAGAGGGGTGAAGTGATTACCCACAGTCACACAGGCTCCAAATGGCAGAGCTGGGATTTGAACCCAGGAACGAGTGACTGCAAAATCTGTCCCCCAAGTCACCCGAAGTAAAGCTGCCTCCCTGGGAGGATTTAAATGAGACGGTGAGTTGGAAAGCCGTTTCTAAATGCCTGGTAAGGGAGATGTGGCCAAAACATCACAGATTTTTTAGAAGGAAAGGGAATCATCTAATTCAGCGGTTCTCAACCTGTGGGTCGTGACCCCTTTGGCAGTCGAACGACCCTTTCACAGGGGTCGCCTAAGACCATCCTGCATATCAGATATTTACATTATGATTCATAACAGTAGCAACATGACAGTTGTGAAGTAGCAACGAAAATAATTTTATGGTTGGGTCACAACATGAGGAACTGCATTTAAAGGGCCAGAAGGTTGAGAACCAATGGTCTAATTAAACAACCTGATTTTAGAATGATGAGGCTGAGAGTCTACCTTGGGTGACAAACTAGGAAAGAGATTTCAGATAGGAAGAAAGATCGCCAGCTGCCCCAGAGACGCACTGCATGCTGTGGTTAAATACTCAGACTTGAGAACAAGAAGCCTGGGTGCAAACCTGAGCTCCATTAGTTACTAGCTGTGTGATCTTGGGCAAGGTACATAAATTCTCTATACTTTAGCTTCTGCATTTATAAAATTGGCTGGATGGTAGTAATCACAGAAGGATTAAATAAGTTTAAAGTACATAAAATGCTTAAGACAGTGTCTAACATATGGTGACATATACCTTTAAATGTATCATTATTCTAGCCACCACTAATATTCTTAAAAACCATAGCATTCCTAGTTGATGAATTGAACATACAAAGAAACCCATAGGTACCATAACCAACTCTCTCCTTTTATAAACAACAAAGGATGAATGAACTGGTACAAATCATCTTTGTAAACCACCAATCTGATCATTTTACTGCTTGCTGAACATCTAGCCATAAAATATTTGCAAATCATCTATATATATAAAAAGCCAGTGACCGGAATGCTGCAATGACCAGAACAACTGGTTGCTATGATGCCCACTGCGGCCAGCGAACTGGCCCGATTGGGGGGTGGGGCCGGCCAGCCAACCTCCTGCCCCTCTCCCTGCCCAGCCCCACCCCAGATCGGCACCCCCACCCCAATCAGACCACCCCAGCTTGGCACCCCCACCCCAATCAGGGACAGACTGGCCAGTCAACCACCTGTGGCCCCTCTCCCCAGACAGCCCCCCCCCATTGGCCCAGGGCCCCACCCCTCAGCCAGTTCTGCCCCTAATTGCCCCCCCCACCAAATCGGGGGTGGGACTGGTCGGCCAACCTCCCCCAGCCACTGACCCCTGCTCATCCCCCCACCCCATTCGGGGGCAGGGCTGGCCGGCCCACTGCCCACAGCCCCGCCCCACAGCAGGCCCCGCCCCCAATTGGCCCCCCTACCCCAATTGGAGGTGGAGTCCGCTGGAAAATTGTCTACAGCCCCTCCCCCAGCTGGCCTGGCCCCAGTCAGGGTGGGCTGGCTGGCCAACCTCCCGCTGTCTCCTCCTCCCGACAGGCCCAGCCCCAATCTGCCCTGATGCACAAATTTGTGCACTGGGCCTCTAGTATACTGGATAATGGCTTAATATCCAGAATATATAATGAATAAACTGGTAAAAAATGGGCAAAGGACTTGAGTAGAAATTTCTCCAAGGGAGACATATAAAGGTCCACAAGCCTATGAAAAGATGCTCAACATCACTAATCAGAAAAATGCAGGTCAAAACCACAGAAATATATTGCATACTCATTATATTGGCCACTATCACCCCCACCCCCAACAGAAAATAACAAATGTTGAGAAATTGAAGTCCTTATACATTACTGGTGAAATTGTAAAATGGTGTAGCCACTATGGAAAAGAGTATGGCAGCTCCTCAAAAAATTAAAAATAGTACTATCATAAGATTCAGTGATCTCACTTCTGGGTATTTATCCTAAAGAATTAAAGATGGCATCTCGAAGAGATACTCACACACCCATGTTCACTGCCACATTATTCACAGTAGCCAGTAAGTAGAAGCAACCTAAATGTCTATCAAGGGATGAATGGATAAAGAGCGTGTAAATACATACACTGGAATATTATTCAGCCTTTAAAAAGTAAGAAATTTTGTCAGATGCTACAACATGGATAACTTAGAGGGCATTATGCTAAGTGAAATAAGCCAATCACAAAAAATCAAATATTGAATAATTCCATTTCTATGAGGCTTCTAAAGTAATAAGACTCAAAGTCCTGGCCAGGTAGCTCAGTTGGTTAGAGCTTCATCCCAGTATGCCAAAGTTTCAGGTTCATTCTCCTGTCAGGACACATATAAGAAGCAACCAATGAATGCATGAATAAGTGGAATAACAATGTCTTTTATATATATATACTAGAGGCCCAGTGCACAAAAATTTGTGCACTTGGGGGGAGGGGGGTCCCTCAGACTGGCCTGTGCCCTCTCGCAGTCTGGGACCCCTCAGGAGATAACGACCTGCTGGCTTAGGCCTGCTCCCGGGTGGCAGAGGGCAAGCCCAATCCCTAGGTGCAGCCCCTGGTTGGGCTCAGAGCAGGGCCGATTGGGGAGTTGGGGCGCCTTCCCCTGTCATGCACAGAGCAGGGCAGATTGGGAGGTTGTGATGCTACCCTCAGTCACGCTCAGGGTAGGGCCGATTGGGGGGTTGGGGCACTGTCCCCTGTCACACTCAAGGCAGGGTCGATGGGGAGGTTGCGGCGCCACCCCCTGTCATGCACAGAGCAGGGTCAATCAGGGGGTTGGGGAGCTCCCCCCTGTCACAGAGTAGGGCCGATAGGGGAGTTGGGGCACTGCCCCCTGTCACACTCAGGGCAGGGGGGATCAGGGGGTTGGGGTGCTGCCCTCTATCACCCACAGAGCAGGGCCGATCAGGGGGTTGGGGCGCCCCCACTGTCACACTCAGGGCAGGGCAGATGGGGAGGTTATGGCTCTACCCCATCACACACAGAGCAGGGCCCGTGGGGGGCGGGGGGGTTTGGGCCCCGACCCCTGTCACACACAGAGCTGCAGGGCGATCAGGGGGTTTGGGCGCTGCCCCCTGTCACTCTGATCCCGGTGCCAGGAGGCCTCACAGCTCCGCTGATCCTGGTGCTAGGAGGCATATTACCCTTTTACTATATAGAATAGAGGCCTGGTGCATGGGTGGGGCTGGCTGGTTTGCCCTGAAGAGTGTCCTGGATCAGGGTGGGGGTCCCCACTGGGGTGCCTGGCCAGCCTGAATGAGGGGATGATGGCTGTTTGCAGCTGGTCACACACCCTTGAGGGTGGGGGTCCCCACTGGGATGCCTGGACAGCCTGGCTGAGGGGCTGAGGGCTGTTTTTCGGCTGGGACTGAAGCTCCCAACTGCTCCTTTTTTTCTTTTTTTTTTTTATTCTGGGCCAGCTTTAGCTCTGAGGCCTCGGCTGCTGAAAACAGGTTTCTGACCTTTGTTTACCGTCTGTATTTGATACAATGTTGCGGTCCGGCTGGCTGAAGCTCCGCTGAGTAAAGCAGGTTTCTGGGGGTTTTTTAGCTTCTTTATTCGCAACATAGTTGCTTAAAGTTGCAGCTGAGAGGCCGGCAAGTCAGGCGGGGAAGGTTGGAGTTCTCCGTCACTGAAGCAAGCAAGCCTCCCTGTTCGCATCAGCTGCCTGGCTGCCAGCCGCCATCTTGGCTGCCAGTTAATTTGCATATCTCGGCCCTACTCTGTGAGTGACAGGGGGATTAGCCAATGGGAAGGGTAGCGGTCGTACGCCAATTACCATGTTTCTCTTTCATTAGTGTAGATACTGGAGGCCCAATTCATGAAGATTCGTGCAAGAATGGGCCTTCCTTCCCCTGGCTGCTGGCACCGCCTTCGCTCTGGCCGGAGCTGCCTTTCTGCCTTCACTCCAGCCCAGAGCCGCCTTTCTGCCTTCGTTCCTGCCCGTAGCTGCCTTTCTGCCTTCCCATGCTGTCCAGAGGCCCAGAGCTGTTGGGGTGGTGCAGAACGCTGGAGTCATTGCCATAGCGACGATGCAAGTGTCCCGCCCTGCCCCTGGCTGCTCAGCACCTGCATATACAAATTAACCCACCATCTTTGTTGGGTTAATTTGCATACTTACTCCTGATTGGCTGGTGGGCGTCACAAAGGTATGGTCAATTTGCATCTTTCTCTTTTATTAGTGTAGATATATTTTTATTGATTCAGAGAGGAAAAGAGAGATAGAAACATCAATGATGAGAGAGAATCAGTGATCAGCTGCCTCCTGCATGCCCCACACTGGGGATCATGCCCTGACCGAGAATTGAAGTATGACCTCCTGGTTCATAGGTCAATGCTCAACCTGAGCCACACCAGCTGGACAAAAATGTCTCTCTCTCTTTGTCTTTCTTCCTCTCTCTCTCAAATCAATAAATAAAAATAAAATAATTTAAAGCAGCACCATTCAGTATGGTAGCCACCAGCTACATGTGGTTACTTAAATTTAACTTTCAAGCAATTAAAGTTAAATAAAATTTAAAATTCAGCTCCTCAGGCACCTTAGCACATTTCAAGTACTTAGTACTGATGAGTGGCTAAGAGTTTGTAGACAATCCTGTTATAAAACATTTCCATTATCACCGAAGGAGCTATTGAGAGAACTCATTCGGTCAGTGATTCTCAACTGGAGATGACTTTGTCCCCCACGGGGCCAATGCGTGCACATGTTTTGGGTTGTCACGACTTGGGGGATGCAACTAGCACCTAGTGGGTGGAGGCCAGCGATGCTGCTAAACAAATCCTAAGTGCCCAGGGCAGCGCCACAACAGAGAATTACCTGGCCCCAATGTCAGGAAGGCCGAGGATGGGAAACATATCCAAGGAAGGCCTTGGGTGGGTTTTCCCTGTCCGACCAGAATGCTGACTTCCCTAGGATTTGAATGGGTTCATCTACTAGTACAATCACCAGCCTGGTGAGCATTTTTCAGAATATGTGGCATGAAGTCCAGTTTCTGCCTCAGATTCCTGGGATCCCTCGCTGTATTTGGGATAGGATATTACAATCCAGACATCTTCGTCCGGCTGTGTTTTCAAGCCTCCATACTTCCCTGTGAGTGTGGGGAGACCCATGGGATATAATCCACACACCTCAGATCAAGAAGGGTTTTTTCCAAGGCCAGCTACAGTTCCCAGGCCAGCTCTGCCCCGAGCTAAGAATGGTTTTTACATTTTTAAATGTTTGAGAAGCAATCGAAAGAGTATTGTTTTTATGACACGTGCAAGTTACATACATTCAGGTTTCGGTGTCCATAAAGAGAGTTCTGTTGGAACCCAGCTGTCACTACCACTTACTAAGTGATGTCCTTGTCTGCTTTCATTCCACAGCACGGAGCTGAGCAGTCCACTACGTGAGGCCCAGAAAGATGAAAATACTCTTTGCCCCTTTTCAGGAAGAGTTTGCTAATTCCTGCTCTGGATACTAAAGATCTTGGTGGAGTTTTTTTTTTTTTTATATTTTTCCTTTCATTTTTTTAAAAAGATCATAATTATCCTGATAATTTGCAGGCGTAGACTCAGATCAAATGGACTTTCCTTGGGAAGCAGCGGCAGGCGGGGATTAGCGGCCATGCAGGGGCGTTCGAGTGAAAGATTCCTCTTAGGTGAATTTAGGGAACAAAGGCCCCCTGGTCAATGATTTCTGTGGGTATAAAGTAAAAGGGGGGCTGAGTTCTTTTGTCAGTTTTGCAGCACAAATCATACAGTTACTGAATACCCTCGGTCGCCGCAGTTTTCTTTTAATGCTTAACTCCGTGACCTCACAAAAATAATTGCTGGGAAGCAAATTTACTTAGCCCGGCGCCTTTATCTGCTGGCCGAGGGGCTCAGCCCGTAGTCATATTGTTTATGGAAATGTGAGAGGGGGCGGGGAGGAGAAAGAACACAATTTGGCCGGAGAAGATGGATGAATTGAAAGGATTCGAGGGATTTTGTCTTTGCTTTATAATTGGAGTCAGGATTTCCCTGCCAGTTACCCTTCCTTTGCAGACGTGAAATCTCCCCGGCTCCCGCCCTAAGTCCTAGTAAACGCTTTCTCACTGGGCTGGCATCTGGCTTTTAAAACCCTGTCGTTTTTATAATTATGATGAATATTACGACTTGTCCAGTGAATAGGCTTTTTCAAACTCTGAGAATGTCTTTCGCTGGAAAGGAAAAAAAAAAAGTTGATGAAAAATGATGAGTATGCCTTCGGGCCGTTGTGACTTGTTGTTTAAGTCCACAAGAATTTTCACTTCGGGTGCACCCATCAGCCGTGGCTCGCAATCTGCCTTGGAATTTTACTTTGAGAAATGGCAGATTGTATCTTGGAAGAAACCTCCGCAAATAACCTGACTTTGTCCCAAACCCTCATTCTAGAAAACAGATGAGCCCGTGTTTACAGTAGGGATCACCCTCAGCGATTTAGGGATTGCCTTGGTGGGCAACAGAATAGGGACACCTCCCAGCCCTTTAATTTTATAAAGTTAAAACCTGCCGTGGCTGCAGCTGATAGGAAAAAAAAAAAATGAGTATAAAAAAAATGAAAGCAGAAGTTAGCAGGCCACACCGGGTTAGTTGGGGAGCCGCTCCGAAGGCACTATGGAGCTTGGCTCCCTTAGGAAAACACTTAACCAGCCAATCAGTCCAACCATCTGATAACTGCTTATCTGCTCTAATGCGATTGAGATTCCTTTTGATGGCTCTTTGCATTCCAGTCACAAAGCTCATCTTAGGTAAGCACCTTGAGGAGAAACAAAAAATTCATGTGTCTCAGCTTCTGCATTCATGGAATTTTCTTTTCACAATGGAAGGAAACAAGTTAAGCTGGGGAGCCGAGGGGGGGGGTCGAATGGGGGGGCTCAGAGAATTGAGTACCTTTAAAAGGGAGGGCACAGTGTTTAATTCGTGTGGAGTGCCCACACAAAAAAGGTGAAGCACTTGTTTCTGGCTAATGGTTGAGAAACCACCAAAAAAAAGAGAATATTTCATGGTGCCAGAAAACTCTGTCAATCCACACGTCGGTGTCCATAAAGAAACCTCATTGGAATGCAGTTTCCAGCCTCTGGAGCTAAAATAGCAAAGAGATCTTACAGGAGAGGGAAACACAGAAGATGAATTGGCTACTCTAGTCTCCATTTTTATTTACTTTTCATTTTTTAAATTTTACTGAGTTTATGCCGAAACCGGTTTGGCTCAGTGGATAGAGCGTCGGCCTGCGGACTGAAAGGTCCCAGGTTCGATTCCGGTCAAGGGCATGTACCTGGGTTGCGGGCACATCCCCCAGTAGGGGGTGTGCAGGAGGCAGCTGATCGATGTTTCTCTCTCATCGATGTTTCTAGCTCTCTATCTCTCTCCCTTCCTCTCTGTAAAAAATCAATAAAATATATTTAAAAAAAAATTTTACTGAGTTTAGAGAAACATCGATTTGTTGTTGCCCTTATCTATGCATCCATGGGTTGACTCTTGTGTGTGCCCTGACTGGAGATGGAACCTGATACCTTGGCATATCAGGACAATGCTCTAACCAAGTGAGCTACCGGGCCAGGGCCTCTTGTCTCCATTTTAAAAAAATATATGTTTTTATTGATTTCAGAGAGGAAATGAAAGGGAGAGAGATAGGAACATCAATAATGAGAGAGGATCATCGATGGGCTGCTTCCTGTATATTCCCTCCTGGGGACTGAGCCCGCAACCCGGGCATGTGCCCTGGACCAGAATCGAACCTGGGACCCTTCAGTTCACAGGCTGACGCTCTATCCACTGAGCCAAACCAGCTAGGGCATCGTCTCCATTTTAGGCTACCCAATCACGCAGGAAAAATTAAAATGTGTGTAAGTGAAGATTTCCCGGATTTGGGAGAATCATAACTTGGAGTGTGCCCCCCCCCCCCCCCCCCCCCCGCATCCACAGTTCTTTTATAACCATCTACTCCAACAGTCTTCTATAAAATGGGAGAGAAGCAGGGTGCCTCTCTGATGAGAGTAAAATTAATAAACAGGAAGAGCCTGGCACACAGTAGGTGCTCAAAAACATCTTAGCTATTATTCTTATTCTTACGAGTTATTTGTTCACAGCAATTGTTCCTTTTCTTTCTTCCTCTTTTTAATCCTCACCCTAGAATTTTTCCCCATTGATTTTCAGAGAGTGGAAGGGAGGCAGGAGGGAGGGAGAGAGAGAGAGAGAGAGAGAGAGAGAGAGAGAGAGAGAGAGAGAGAGAAACATCTATATGAGAGAGACACATCAATTGGTTGCCTCTCGAATGAGCCCCCACTGAGGCAAGGGATTAAACCTACAACAGAGGTACGAGGTCTGTACCCTTGACTAGGAATCAAACATGAGAACCTGTGGTCCTCAGGCGGATGCTCTAACTACTGAGCTAACCAGCCAGAGCTGTTCCTTTTCTTGACTATTTGTCATGGAGAGCAATTTGACAGTATTCATTAAGTTTTAAATCAGCCCTAGCCTGTTTGGCTCAGTGGATAGAGCGTTAGCCTGTGGATTGAAGGGTCCCGGTTCGATCTAGGTCAAGAGCACATGCCCGGGTTACAGGCTAGATTCCCAATAGGCGACTTGCAGGAGGCAGCCAATCAATGATTATCTCTCATCATTGATGTTTCTATCTCTCTCTCCCTCTCCCTTCCTCTCTGAAATCAATAAAATTATATTAATTTTTTTTTAAATCAGTGTGTACTTTGACCCAGTATTCAATTTATAGGCATTTATCCCATGGGTTAACTCCCAGTCCATGTGTCAAACAATTCATATATTTGTTTGTTTTTATTCCCATACCATGTCACGAATAATTCTTTCAGCTCTGTAATTAAGAACATACACATTTAGGGTTACATCATTTGGTGAACTGACCCCATTTTATCCCTGCTAGTGTAGCCACTCCATGGTATTATGAGTAGCATTTACATGGTGCATCTCTTTCTAGTCTTTGCTTCTAATATGTCTTTATACTTAAAGTGGGTTTCTTGGAGACAGCATATAGTTGGTTGTTGCCTTTTTATGCAGCCTGATAATCTCTGACTTTTTAATTGGAATGTTTAGGTCATTTACACTTGTGTAATTTTTGATATGGTCAAAGTTAAATCTACCATCTTGCTTTTTGTTTTCTATTACCTCATCTGTTCTTTATTTCTTTTTCCTGCCTTGTTTGGGTTAATTGAATTATTTTTAGGATTTCATTTTATATCTACTCTTGAACTGTTAAGCTATATCCTTTATGATTGATTGATTGATTGATTTAATCCTCACCCGAGGACATTTTTCCATTGATTTTTAGAGAGAGTGGAGTGGAGGGGGACAAACACAGAGAGAGAAACATCAATGTGAGAGAGATACAGCGATTGGTTGCCTCCAGCACGTGCCCTAACGGGGGCTGGGGATGGGCCTGCAACCGAGGTACATGCCCTTGACCAGAATCAAACCCGTGACCCTTTCGTCTACCGGCCAACACTCTATCCACTGAGCTACACCGGCTAGGGCTAACCTTTTATTTTTTAGTAGTTGTTCTAGGGCCTATTATGTGCATTTTTAATATCACAGTCTACCATCAAATGATAGTAGAACACTTCACATGTGATCTGAAAGCCTTGTGGTAGAGTATTTCCATTTCCCCTCATGTCTCCTGTGCTGTATTTGTCATGATTTTTTATTGCTACTTATGTTATAAATCCTAAAATACTTGCTTTTTGCTTTAAATCAGGGGTCCTCAAACATTTTAAACAGGGGGCCAGTTCACTGTCCCTCAGACCGTTGGAGGGCCGGACTATAGTTTAAAAAAAAACTAGTCGGCTGCTAAGCAACAGGCAGCGGCGGCAAAAACACCCGGCGGGCGGATAAATGTTTTCCGTGGGCTGCGTGTGGCCCGCGGGCCATAGTTTGAGGACCCCTGCTTTAAATAGTCAATTATATATTTTTTAAAAGAATAAACTTCATTTTAGAACAGTTTTAGGTTTAAAGAAAAAAAATGTGAAGATGGCACTGAGCATTCCCATATCGTGTTTTCCCTATTACTGACAATTTACAATAGGATGGTACATTGCTTGCAATTCATGAACCAACATTGATACACTATTAGTAATTAAAGTGCATACTTTATTAGATTTCCTTTAAAAAATTTTTAAAGAATATTTATTGATTTCAGAGAGGAAGAGGGAGAGATAGAAACATCATTGATGAGAGAGAATCATTGATTGGCTGCGTCCTGCACGCCCTCTACTGGGAATTGAACCCACAACCAGGGCATATGCTGGGAATAGAACTGTGACCTCTGGGTTCATAGGTAGACGCTGAACCACTGAACCACACTGGCCGGGCTGTCCGTGTTTTTTTAAATTGACAGTTTTGAGGAGTACCGATCAAGTATTTTATAGAATGTATTCCATTGGGATTTGTCTGATGTCATATGTTTGTGGAAGAAAGACCACAGAGGTAAGCCATTCATATCATCTCATCTCAAGGGTACATACTATCAACATGACTTATCACTGTTGATGTTAACTTAGAGTACCTGGTCAAGGTTGTATTTGTGAGATTTCTCCACTGAAATTTTCTTTCCCCCCTCCTTCCATGCTGTATTTCAATGATCTTCTAAAGACATTAAAAACAGACTGGGAATCAAATTGGCAACCTCCTGAGGCGTGGGATGAGCCTAACCAACTGAGCCACAAGGACGAGGGCAGTTTTCCTTTAAAGGTAAATTTATTCTCCATGCTAACTCTGGCTGAGGAGTCCTAGGGAGTGCTCTGACTGGCTCAGCATGATCCCTTGTTTAGTTCTGAACCAATCAGGAAGGCAGTGTTGGTAGTAGGTGGTGAAACAGAGTTCTCTCGTTGGCTGATCTATGGGTGGTGGGTATGGGATATATAATAAGGCATCCGGATTGGCAGCCTCCCCATGATCCCATGAGTGGGAAGAGAGTCTCCAAGGAAGCTAGGTGGCCTTGGGAGACAACCTTGCTGGGAAGACAAGAGCAATTTACTGCACAACTTCAATGGCCGCCATTCTCATCGAATCACAGAGCTACACATATCCTTCTTCCTTCCTAAAATTCCAAAAATGTCATCTCAGCTACCCAGTGTTAATATATAGTAAAACAGACTTACCCAACCCCCCTAGGAGGCACCTCGACATCCAAGGGACTCCATCTGGCTCCATTTCAGTATCTCTGGGTGATGTGTCTTCCTCTGCTTTAGTCTGGATATGGCGTATGTGGAACTGTCAGTTTAAGACAGAATAATAAGTTTATTTACCTCCAAATCATAGACTCCCATTATATATATCCACACAGTATATAGTGGTCGGCTGAACACAACATGAGGCATAACCAGATAACAGGAATCCAGTCACTCTATGGAGATGGGCTGAGTCCCCTCCGTGGATTCCCTTGCTCTTTATCTCCCTAGGTCCCGGTGTCTCCATCATCAGAAGGACGCAATTGCTTTTGAGGATCAAGAGGCAACGCACATCAAATGTTTCACACAGTTCCTGGCACCCAGCGCACACTCAATAAACAATAGCTGTTACTATTATCCCATCACATCTGTTGTCTCTCAGGTAGGTAGCCACTGAGGTTTTTTTAAAAAAATATATTTTTATTGATTTCAGAGAGGAAGGGAGAGATAGACACATCAATGATGAAAGAGAATCATGGATCGGCTGCCTCCTGCCCGCCCTACACTGGAGATCGAGCCCACAACCAGGATATGTGCCCTGACTGGGAATTGAACCGTGATCTCCTGGTTCTTAGGTCGATGCTCAAACACTGAGCCATGCCAGCCAGGCTAGCCACTGTTTTTTTTTTTTTTTTTTTTTTTTAATATTTTATTGATTTTTTTACAGAGAGGAAGGGAGAGGGATAGAGAGTTAGAAACATCAATGAGAGAGAAACATGGATCAGCTGCCTCCTGCACATCCCCCACTGGGGATGTGCCCGCAACCAAGGAACATGCCCTTGACCGGAATCGAACCTGGGACCCCTGAGTCAGCAGGCTGATGCTCTATCCACTGAGCCAAACCGGTTAGGGCTAAAGCCACTGAGTTTTAAGTGGAATACCAAGAACCTAAGACTCAGGCCTCCCATTGGGAAGGGAAGAGTCTCTCAGCTGAGCAACAGATTGGGAATGACCCCAGGAGGGAGATACTGAGGTGCAAGAGCACCAGCCACGTCCCATTCTCCGCCACAGAGCATCGCTTCATGAAGCCTCTCAGGTCTTCTTCTCGGACATCAGACCGTTCGTTTCCCTCTGCAGGTGTTTTGGATTTCCAGCCAACAGTCTGGTTGTTTTCCAAATTAAACAGGCATTGCTACATGGCCACTGACCCACTCAAAAAACATGCCTGAGCACCTATTGCGCATCAGGCGTGGTTATGAGCAAAGGGGGTGATCAAGGCAGATATGACCCTGCTCTAAGGAGCTGACATTTGGACAAGAATGGACAACAAACACACAGAAATAGATACATATTATGGCAGGAAGCGACGCAGCTCTAAGAAAATTTCTGGGCCCTGCCCGTATCTAATAAACAGCGTGTGGCAGAGTAGTGTGATGGGGATAGTTTCTGCCTGATGCTCTCTCTAGCTCTTGGGGGCCCTGCTCTTAGAATCCGGCCACCATATTGAGAGGTAGTCGCTCTATCCACTGAGCCAAACCGGCTAGGGCTGAGCCAACGTTTGAGATGGTTACTCTGGCAGCTGTCCAGAAAGTAGCCGTTAGTGGGACGCATAGAGGCGGGGACATACCAGGTGGGAGTCTAGCACAGTCGTCCAGGTGAGTGACGGATGGTGGCTAGGACTGGGTGGTGGATGAAGTAAGTGGTCAGACTGGGTATTTTCAAGGTAATGCTGGCGGGACTTACTTTTTGATTGTGTAGGTGGGAGAGAAGGGGAAGCTGGCGGGTAGATGAGCCTCAGAGAGAGCTGGGGTCCTGCTCTAGGGACTCGACGTGTGGCCCACTGGCCAGCAGCGCCAGCGACACCTGCATGGCTTGGGCGCTGGTTATAAATGGAGACTCTCCGGCCCCACCCCCACCTGTCAGGTACAGTCAGGATGAGAACCAGTACTTTAGGCCGCTGGTTCTCCACATTTAGCGTCCTCAGAAAATGCCAAAACCACTGGAGAGCTTGTGCGACACTGATCATTGGTCTGCACCCCCAGAGTTTCTGACTCAGTAAGTCTTGGGTGGGCCCGAGAGTTTGCATTTATAACCGGTTTACAGGTGCTGCGGGTGCTGCCGGCTGGGACCACGTGTGGAAACCACGCTCCCTGTGGCTGTTGCAATAGCTTCACTACCATGAGCTGTGTGCTGAGAATGTGGAAGGAATTACGTGTGGGTGCATCCTTCCCCCAAGAACTGGCCCTCCCTTGCTGGATTTTCTGGTCCAGATCAGAGCAGGCGCTGTGAGAATTCAAATGGGAGTCATCTTTTCATCTGGGTTGGCCAGGGGCGGAAAGGGAGCTGGGAGCTGGGAGCTGGGAGCTGGGCAGGATTCAGACCAGGAAAAGTGAGGAGGAGCGGAGCGAGGTAGCTCTTCCAGGCCCTGGTGGTGCAAGTTCCAGAGGCAGCCAAGGCGTGAAGGAGAGGCCTCTGTGAGCAGAGTTCAGCGAGCCGTGCGGCAGACATGGAGTCCCCAAGCAGGTAACAGTTCCCCCCTGTGAACCTGCTTGCCAGGAAAAGAGGACACCTACAGCCCAGATGGGAAAGCTACACACTAGACACAGTCGTTTGCCTTGACTAACGCCTTCCGGCCTCAGTGGTGTCAGGACATAAGTTCACTCATGGGAGACGGATACCAAGTGCGCTGCGCGGTGAGGTGGGGTACCCCCGTTGGAGATCGGTTCACTACTTTTTGTTTGTTTATAAATGAGAGCGCATTCGAATCACCTCTGGAATCACAGCACCCACTCACTTGTATTCATATTAACTCACATTGGAAGCATGCACAACTGGTTTATCAAGCCTGTCATTTCAAGGACACAATACATAAGGTCAGGCTAAGAGAAAACAGTGTTAGCATGTTTTAAATGGACTTTTCTTTTGGGGCGGGGTGGATAGTTTGATGTGTTTTGACCTAGGTATCAATTTGTGTAACCGTGACTATAATCAGGACTCAGAACACCTCCATCACCCCAAAGAACTACTTGGCGCTACCCCCTTTTTAGTCACACCCTCTTCCCACCCTACGTAAGTATTGGAATAGGCTCTGCCAGTGGGGAGAAGTGAACCCAGGTGTGAGGACTGAAGACTTGTGGGCTTAGAGACCCAGCAGGTCAAGATGGAGGCAGACATTATTTCAACCTCGACCTAAGACTCAGTTAGAATAGCAAATACATTTGGATTGGTATGCTGACTCGGACCAACTGCCTGGAAAGCTAAGCGGAGAAAGGCTCCGTGGCACATCAGGGATCAGTTGAAGAGTGCAGGGGTTGATTCGTGATGTCTTTCTTGGGCACCAGCTATTGAGAGATGGCCCTTGTACTGGGAGGTATGGTTAGCTTAAGGGCCGGATTGCTGACCATGAGAGGATGGAGAGGGACTAACGGAATGTTAGAGGCAATTCCCAGTCCAGAGACACTCCATCTTTAAAATATGTATACAGTTTGTCTTCATTCAATTGTGCTCAGAAACAATTACCAGCCCTGATTGGGTTGGGGCACCTCCGGCAGGCAACCAAAACTGATGTGTCTCTCTCACATCAATGTTTCTCTCCCTCTCTCCCTCCCTTCCACTCTCTAAAAATAAAAATCAATGGAAAAAAAAATATCCTCAGTGATGATTAATACATGTATAAAGACTTGGGGGAGGCAGAGAATTAAAGTAGAAGAAAAACCAACTGAGTTATGTTTGTCCGGGTATTTATATAAGGACTTAGAACCCCCAGACTGATTGTCATCTGAAGCTGCCCCAGAGGACTTCAAACACAACAATACTGAAAGGAAGCGGGTTAATCATCAAAGAGAAAACTAGGAAACAACTTGATGACCCAACAGTAGGAGACCACATCCAGAGGCCAGGTCTACAAAGGGGCAGCAGGGGGAACTTAGGGCCTGAGGGAACTGTTCTGTATTCTGATTGGGGTGGTGGTTGCACAACTCTCAAAGTGCATTAAAACTCATAGAATGCACACAATCATGAGAAAAACCTAGAATCTATTTAGCCTTGAAAAATGATACTGTAGAACTTTGTCAAATGTGGTGCGCACACCTCTGGCTGTACACAAGATGACGGACAACCACACACAGATGAAAATTTACAGTGTGTTAGTTACGTATTTATATTAACTCTTATTGGGAGCATATACAACTGGTTTATCAAGCCTATAATTCCAAGGAGACAATAGCATAAGGTTAAGCGAAGAGAAGAAAGTGGGAGTAACTTTAAAGGAAAATACTAAATCAAATAGTTGACCTGTGTTATGCATATATGGTAAAATTTGAGATGGGGTAGTTGAATAAGGTTGGAGAAATAGTGTTCAAAGGCCCACTCTCATGCAGTTTATAATCAAGTGGATGCAGAAAAATACTTAGGAATCCAAAAAGAATTTCATGCAGTAATAAAAAAATTGAAACATGGACTATTAAACTTATATTCAGGATGAGGTCATTTTTGTAAAAGAAGGACACAGTTATGCAGAGAAAACTGAGTGGGAAGATATGCAGTGTGAATACTGGTTATCTCTTCATGATAAGATTATGGGTGACTTTTGTCACAGTGATTCACCCTCTCTAGTATTTTATAGAATGATACATATTAATTTGCAAGGAATTTTCTTTATAAGCTGTTTTTATTTTATTTTTTATTTTTTTTTATAAACTGTTTTTAACATAATGACCTTACCTAGGACATAAATATTTGCTTATCCCACAGCTTATACTTAACTGCTCTAGAATAGCAGTACCAACCTGACCACCAACAATGTGATTATGGAAGAACTGATTTTAAGATTCATTTTTTGCAATTCTTTTTGTCCTTGGGGCATATACATCCCACCAAGGACATACACTCACGTCATTGTCTTTTAAGGCCCTTGAAACCTTTGCTCTCTGTGTACTTATGCTACCGAGTTAATACAGGGTGGGCAAAGGGAGGTTTACAACCCTGAATACTATAGTTAGGTTTGTTTTCAAAATCTGGGGGTTGCGTTTCTCAAAGTTAAATTTAAGTTTTAGTTATATAACATACTTAGCTGGGACAGAAATAAAACTAACAGAATTAGTTTTTAGAGAAGCTCTGGCCTGACCCTTCTGTCCCTTTCCGCCCTTCCCTTTATCGCTAACTCGTTCTTAAAAGTTTTCGGTTCATCTTTTTGTCATGTATTTTTTAAAAATATATTTTATTGATTTTTTTACCGAGAGGAAGGGAGAGAGATAGAGAGTTAGAAACATCGATGAGAGAGAAACATCAATCAGCTGCCTCCTGCA
The DNA here is from genome assembly GCF_963259705.1 of Myotis daubentonii. Lineage (NCBI taxonomy): Eukaryota > Metazoa > Chordata > Mammalia > Chiroptera > Vespertilionidae > Myotis > Myotis daubentonii. Next base: position 11,358,052 of record NC_081847.1, on the reverse strand, counting down.
CACTCCCCACTGGGGATGTGCCTGCAACCAAGGTACATGCCCTTGACCGGAATCGAACCTGGGACCCTTCAGTCCGCAGGCCAACGCTCTATCCACTGAGCCAAACCGGTTGGGGCTGTCCTGTATTTTTTAATACAGGCCAATCTGTATATGGATTCATAACCACCCCCATTCCCGGATGGAGAGTAGCATCTGACACACTTTCCCGAGGCTTCCACCCGGCCACCTGCCGGGTGATCCCTGTGGCCTGGGCGGTAGAAGCTGCCTGGTCCAGGGCCGGGGCGCGCCTCTGTGCGGAGGGGCCATAGGTGATCGATCCCGGCCACACTGATGACTGAGTCCTTTATTGAGATGAAGGACAACTTTCCCGAAGCCCCTGGCAGACTTGCTCTCAAGTCTCCTGGAGCCCGTCCCTGCACCATCACCTGGATGGATGCACAGGACTCCCAGGACCAGCCCTGGCTCTGCCCGGAGGCCGCCTGGGGGGTGGGCACCACCCAGGGAAGAGTTAGCGATGAAGTGGACTGGGCAGCTGTAGGGCACAAGCCACTCCCTCCTGGCCTCAGTTTCCTCATGTGCATAAGGAAGTATTTGAAAGAGACCTGCGTGTCCCAAAGCGTCCCTCTCCCAGAATTTAACTTCTCTGAGTTGTGGCACAACCACTCAATGCTCTCCCTTAAGCTGCCTTATATCAATTCACTTTTCACATTTAGTCTCGTCCTTGGGAATATGGCCGTACAATGGTCTTATTGGCTTGTTATATGCTTTTCTAAAAGCCACTAAAATATATACATAACCACTTCAACAACAAATGTTCATTGGTGTGCCACCTAAAATCATCTCGTTGGTGCCACCCGTGGGATGGGTACCACCACTTAGAAATACTGAAATACACAGATCCTAGGCTTCCTTTCAGAAGGTTTACTCTTCTGTGACTTTTAATGGGACGTCAAAAACAATGCAAAAAGCAGGAAAGAAAGAAAGAAAAAAACCCGATGCTGAAGGGAGGTCAACCAGATTGTTAGGTCGGAGCGAGCCCAGGATCAGATACATGCAGACATGTGATGAGACAATGGACTTCCCCTGGGATTTCTCACAGATCAACGTGCCAGACACAGATACCAGCTTCTTCTCCCTGAATCCACATACCCCCACACAGATAGGGACTTCTTCTGAATACCCCCGCCCATCCCCTGCCGCAGAGAATTCCTCAGCTCATGTCCCCGCCCCTCACCCAACTGCAGTATAAAAAAAGCGCCCCCCTCCCTGTTGGCGTGAATCCACGTGCCCTGTCCTGGGGGTACGTGGGTCTCCCGGGTTTCGGCACCAAATGTTAGGTTAGGTGGCTCAGGAGGCGGCGCAAGAGGGCATAGTCTGAATCTATGCCCCCCACTCTCTAACCCGACCTTTAAGGTCTTTATTGGTCCTCAAACCCAGGTCCGAGATCGAGTGAAAAATGGCCTTGAAGGTTCTTAATGCCCTGGAGGAGCAGGCACAGTCAGATGGGAGGCCTGCCTTCCACAGGAGGTAGACCTGCAGACATGCCTTAGTTGTGGCCCTGAGGTTGACGGCAGCCGCCATGGCCCTAAGGGGGCTGTGAGCGGTGGGGGTGCAATGAAAGGAACGCCACCGGAGAATGCTTCAAATGTGGAAATGAAGGCCACTGGGCAATGCAGTGCCCCCAGCCCCGGGCTCCGACCAAGCCCTGCCCGGCGTGCGGTCAAAATGGTCACTGGAAGAGTGACTGTCCCTGGAAAAGTGGTGGGCCCTTTACGTCTCAGCGTGAAAGGACCACCCTTCCAGGAGGCCATGACGCACCGCCACTGGCCATGCTGGGACTGGCTGAAGACTGAAGACGCCCAGCCTTGATGACCCCGTCATCCTCGCCATGCTCAGGGCTGCACTGAAGGCCACAGGTCACCTTCCCGATTGACACGGGGGCTGCCTTCTCTGTCCTGCTCTCCTTTTTAGGGCCCCTTTATCCTTCCAAGATCTCGGACATGGGTACTGACGGCAAATCCACCTGCCCTCTGGCCACTGGACCCCTTCCCTGCCTCCTTGATGATAGCATGCCCCATGCCCCTGTCAGGACGAGACATCCTCACCATCCTAGGGGCCACTGTGAGCCCTTCAGCTTCCCTGCTCCTCCCACTCCTGGCCCCCTCCCTTTACAGGGACACTGATCCCCCACTGCCATGCATCCCATCATGGGGCCCTGTTGTCCCTTATCACCAAAAGGCTGGGATGTTAGGTCGGAGAGAGCCCAGGATCAGATACATGCAGACATGTGATGAGACAATGGACTTCCCCTGGTAACCTAACACAGATGAAAACAAAATAAGAATTAAAAAAAAAAATCAGAAGAAGTACAGTGTGGTTTCCTGGATGGGACCCTGGACAGAAGCAGGACACCAGTGGACACCCTGCTCCTCAGTTTTGACACCTGTCCCTTGGGCCTTGGTGTGTGAGATGCTACAATGAGGGGAAACTGGGCAAAGAGTATGTGGGGACTCTCAATACTTTCTTGGTAGCCTTTCTATTACATTAAAATCATTCCAGAATATAACATTTATTTTAAAAAGATAACTTCACAGCTTGGAGTGATCTTTTTGGCTTCTAAGTTTCTGTTGCTCTCATTAGCAACAGCCACCGAAGGGAGGACACTGAGAATTCCCAAGCAGCAGGACAGCCTTGGGATCAGGCAGTCCCTAAGCCTAACACAGAGGTCCTCCAACTCAGAAAAAGTGTTTTGAGACCCCTCGCTGCCCCCTACTCCCCCTCCCCCCCAACCTCCTAGTAGGCTATAAAGGCTTTACAGCCTTTTGAGAAATTCTCCTTGGCATCCAGGGCTTTGGGATGTTCCCATGAACCAACCCATGCATATGGATCAGGGACCAGCTACCCTACTTGTGTTTCCAGAAATATGAGGGGGGCCTACGTCCCAAGGAGAGAATGCAGTCTCTTTGAAATCTGACCCTTTAAAAGTTGGGCTGCTGGACATTAATAAGGAAGAATGGAAAGTGCAGATCAATAAGGCTCGCTGGAAATAAAACACACATTAGCATAGGTTATTCCCCATAACCAAGAGGAATGCCTTTCTAAACCAAACCAGAGCACAGAGGTGCATCTTGTAGGCTAGCTGCCACTAGCAGATGGCAGAGAGAAAGGCGGACAGGCTTGGGGGCAGGGGAAGTGGACAAAACCCAATTGCAGAACTCCGAAGAGATGGAGGGAAATGAAATCACCCTTCGAGTTCTGTCGAAAATTCTACCAGCCCTGGGCTTCTGTTCATCAGGCACGCATTTGACATTTAAATGGTGTATGTCCCGGGGACAATGCCTTTTTGGAGCGTGGCCAGGAGCTTGAACCTGAACGTTTATTAACAGGAGGACATGAGAACACATCCAATAGCAGGCTAAGGGCTCCCTGTTCTCGCACAGCCACGCTGCAAAGACTTCTGTGGAATTCCAATCCTTTACCCGACACACCCCATGTCTAGGACTGTGTTTACTCAAACAGCCACCCTCCTCTCCTTTTAAATTTTATTTGTAATTAGCGATTACTCCTTGCAAAGCCGCTTTGGGCGATGTTAATATCCTTGTCTGTGCTGCTATTTTTAAGAGCCGCAACAATGATATTTTTGTTGGTGCAATAGTTTAGTATTAAAATATATTAAATGAGAAGAATGGGTGGCTTGAGATATTTCCAGATGCATAAATATTTTGAATCAAATATGCACATCTTTAAAAAGATTTCTAATGATGCCTCCCACTCGATAACCCTTTCAATGGATTGCATCGTGGTTGTGTGGGTCCAAACCCAGGCCTCCTCCACCTTGACCTTGGCCAAGTTCCTTAACCTCTCTGTACTTAGTTCATTTATAAAATGGGGCTAATACAGTGCTTGCTTCTATTTTAAGGATATGTGTGTGTGTGTGTGTGTGTGTGTGTGTGTGCGTGCGCATATATATGTGATAATTTATGTAGGTTATTGTATGTGTAGCATGGCGAGGAAAATTCTCAATAAATGGGAGCTATGGTAGTTTTAGTGTCTTCTTGTATTGTGACTAGTGAGGCTCAGCTATGTTTTTGTTTTCCCCAGAGCTCCTTTGGCCATGGAAGAGAATGGGGTGGGGGTGATGATGGGGAAATCAAGGAAAACAGAACTGTGGGCAGCGAGAAGAATGAAAGGAAGTCTCTAGTCCCTGCCCTTCTCCCAGGCCTGCCTACTCCATGCCCCTGGGCTAGAGTCTCCACTCCCCCACCCCTCACCCCCGACCCCCCAGGGCCGATTCATCCTCTGAACACCTGACTCCCTTTCCTAAGATAAATTTATCTTAACCATGACCTTCTCCAGTGAGCCTACCTGGGAAGACGCAGGCCAGCAACTCAGATGGACCTGAATTCCTGACTATGGTCCTCTCTTGGATGGAACCACATCTAAGGACAAAGCATGAAAGGAAATGTTAACAATATTTCACTGTAAAGAAAAGAAAATATGGCTGTTAAGTTAGCAAGATAATATTGTAGGGAAGGCAAAACTTTTTCTCTGTGCTCTCTAAGTTGATGTAAAACAGGCTAACGGGGAAAAAGCATACAACTTGTATTTAATAATGTTTTTACATGCACCTGGGAGCCTTCATGGGAGGAAAATGAAGATCCAAGAAGCAGGCAGGCCTGTGTTTATTGACTAGGCTGAACAAAGAGCTAGTTGTGAAAAAGTAACTAAAGTTTATGGGGCGATGAAAGGAAGAAAAAGATTATTTATTTAAATTTATTTTAGTATTTCAGATGTCCCCCATTTTCCCCTCTTTGCCACCCTCCACCCATCTCCCATCCCACCGCCAGGCCTTCACCTGTCTATGGTCTGTGTCCATGGGCTATGACTACTCTGTGCTTCTAAATTCCTTCACCTTTTCACCCATCCCCCCAACACCCCTCCCATCTGGCAACTGGCAAAATGTTCTCTGTATCTATGAGTCTGTTTCTATCCTGCTTGTTCATTTATTTTGATTTTTAGATTTAATTGGTGAATACATTTCCATTTTATTGTTCATATTTTTTATCTCTATTTTCTTTGTCTATTTCTTAAAGAAGAGCACTTTAACACTTAATGTAATATTGGTTTGGTGGTGATGCACTCCTTTAGCTTTTTTCTTGTCTAGGAAGCTCTTTATCTGACCTTCAATTCTAAATGATAGCTTTGCAGGGTAGAATAATCTTGGTTGTAGGTCCTTGCTTTTCATCACTTTGAATATTTCTTGCCACTCCCTTCTGGCCTGCATAGTTTCTGTTGAAAAATCAGCTGACAGTGGTATGGGTGCTCCCTTGTAGGTAACTGTTTTTCTCTTGCTGCTTTTAAGATCTCTCTTTGTCTTTAACCTTTGGCATTTTAATTATGATGTGCTTTGGTGTGGGCTTCTTTGGGGTTATCTTGTTTAGAACTCTCTGCACTTTCTGGACTTGTATGTCTATTTCTTTTACCAGGTAAGGGAAGTTTTCTGTCATATTTTTTCAAATAGGTTTTCAATTTGCTCCCTCTCCTCTCCTTTTGGCATCCCCATCATTTGGATGTTGGTACGCTTGAAGTTTTCCCAAAGGCTCTTTATACTTTCTTCATATTTTTGGATTATCTTTTCTTTTTGCTCTTTTGATTGGATGTTTTTTGCTTCCTTGTTTTCTAAATTCTTGATTTGAGTCTTGGCATCCTCTACTCTAATGTTGGTACCCTGTAAATTACTCTTTATTCCAATTAGTGTATCCTTCATTTCTGATTGGTCCTTTTTATGTTGTTGATGTTCTCACTAAGGTCCTTGAAGTTCTCAGTAAGTTTCTTGAAGATCCTTACAACCATTGTTTTGAACTCTGTATCTGGTAGTTTTCTTGCTTCCAGTTCATTTAGTTCTTTTTCTGGAGATTACTCCTGTTCTTTCATTTGCGACATGTTTCTTTGTCTCCACATTTTGGCTGCTTCCCTGTGTTTGTTTCTATGTATTAGGTAGAGCTGCTATGTCTCCTGGAATTGATAGTGTCCTGTAGGGCCCAGTGTCTCAGCCTCCCAGTTTCCTGAGTTGGGCACTCCAGGTACACCCATATGTGAGCTGTATGCACTGTCCTATTGTAGTTAAGCCTTGGTTGATGATAGCATCACTGGGTGGGATTGCCCACCCCCCCGCCCCCCAGGCCAATTAGTTGTGAGGATCCGCTGCAACTACAGTGGAAGAACTGATGAACTGATGGGGCTTTGGTGCTCACTGAGTCCGCCCCTTGAGCGTGTCACTCGTGGAGGTAGTGGGGTTGTAATCAACATGGTCAAAACTGACCACCAGGTGCACTGGCTCTGGAGCTTCCTGGGAGGTATAAAGTCAGCCACTGCCTGTGCCCTGCCTTGGGCTACCCAGTATGAGCTACAGCACAATCTGCAGATGGCTGCTACTTGTGTTGGGTTTGGAGGCACCCAGGAGAAGCCAAGCTGTGAACCAAGGTGGGCTGCTGCTAGTGCTGGGCCTGGAGCCACTTATTGAGAGGTATAGGGCATGCTGATGCCAGCTGCTGTTTGTTTGAGAGATTTTAGGGAAGTCTGAAGCATGAGGCAAGAGAGGCCAGTTGTATGGAAAAGAGACTGGAAATGGTGTGGATAAGCCTGCTAGCAGGGAGGGGCAGGGTCTCAGGGACTCATCAGAGCACAGCAAAAAGTGTGAGCCAGGTTGATGGAGATTCAGATATGGTGCCAGTCTGTGGGCTCTGTGGCAGAGAGGACTCTGCAAAGGAACAGTGGCCTCTGCCAGCACTTCTGTCTGGGAGAAAGCTGCCCCTCCAGCTCTTGCCCTGATTCTAGACAAGTTAGTTCCTCCCCAAATGTCTCAGGTTTCTTTCAAGCTGCTGCCCCAGCACTGGAGCTCAGAGGGAGTGAGTCCAAGTATGTCCTTGCATGGGTCCTTTAAGAGGCATTGCCTGGGTGCTAGCTGGTTTGGCTCAGTGGATTGAGCATCAGCCCGTAGACTGAAGGGTCCTGGGTTCGATTACAGTCAAGAGCATGTACCTCAGTTGCAGGCTTGATCCCAGGCCCTGGTCAGAGCTTGTGTGCGAGGCAACCAATCGATGTGTCTCTCTCACATCGATGTTTCTCTCTCTGTGTCACTCCCCCTCCCTTCCACTCTCTCTAAAAATCAATGGAAAAATATCCTTGGGTAAGGACTAACAACAACAACCACAGAAAAGAGGAACTGCTTGGGACTCCAGCAGCCTTCATGTCACTCAGCCACAATCCTCGCTGGTTTTTATAACCAGAAGTTGTGGGGAACTTCTCTTCCTGGCACTGGAACCCTGGGCTGGGGGGCGTGGTGTGGGGCTGGGGCCCCTTGCTCCTCAGGGAAATCTCCAGAGCCAACATATCCCTCCCGATTTTAAACCGCCACACGTGAGTGTGGGACCAGACAGTTCCATGATTTCGCCCCGAGTTTCTGCCCCTCCTACCAGTTTTGATGTGCTGCTTCTTTAATTCCCTAATTGTAGGACTTCATTCAGCTAGATTTCAGGTGGTTCTCCATGATGGCTGTTCTGCATTTTAGCTGCAATTCTGATGTTTGTTTATTGATTGATTGATTGATTTTTGGTAAGGATTATTTTTAACACAGTTTGTGCAGATGCCCCTGGGGCTTGACGCCCCATGTCCAGTGACAAGAATGTTCTTTCCCTCCGGGTGCAGGGAAGGTGCCTTTCCCTTGGGAGGTTTATGTCCTACTTTCAGGAAGAACAGGGGGCCGGGCAGAGAGCCCTTCTGGCACCTGCTCTTTTTCAAGTGCCTTTAACTCAAAATAGTTAATCTGCCAAACCAGCACATACCGGGTGGGGTGGGGTGTTGGGAACCCCCTCAGTACCCAGACCAGCATTGCTGCTTGGCTCAGGCACACGATGCACTGTGTCCTGGCGCGTGGAGAAAACGGTCTTTCCCAGCATCCTGCAGGGCGGCCTTGGCCCCCCCCGCCCCCCCAGGGGGCTTCCCAGTGTCCTGGTGACATGACAGCAGCTTTCCCTGGAGTAAGTGGGAGGGGGCGGGCCGGCAGCCACAGGTCTTTTTTAAAAAGTAGAACAACAGGAGAGAACCAAGATGGCGGCATAGGTTAACGCCGGAGTTTGCTGCTTTGAACAACTACTTCAAAAGTGAAACCAAAAAACGGAAGGGACATCACCCAGAACCACAGGAACGCTGGCTGAGTGGAAGTCCTACAACTAGGAGGAAAGAGAAACACATACGGACACTCAGAGGAGGCGCAGTGCTGAAGTCAAATTCTGAGGTGCGGAGTGTGCGGAGCGGGCTGGCGGCGGAGGGCGCGGTTGGCGTTTTCAATCGGGAGGGAGTCGCAGACTCTGAGCTCCAGATCCGGGCGAGTCTTTAGGGACCCAGACTCAAACGGGAGAAGCGGGACTGTCTGGCTTCGGTCAGAGCGAGTGCAGCTCTCTCTCCCCGCTTTGCAGCGGGTGCTGGGACTCAGAGAGGCAGAGCCCCTGGGGACAGGACTGAGAGCCGCCATAACTGCTCTCTCCGGCCCACCCTGTTGATCCTGTGCGACCCGCCCTGCCCAAGCCCTGCACACAGGCATTTGCCGGATAGCCTCAGGCAAAGGCTAGATTAGCACCTCCCTAGAGGACAGAAGTTCTCTCACTGCTGACACAGCTGATTCTCATAGCCACTTGGCCTGGAGGTCAAACCCTCCCTGGAATTAGCTACAACAATCAAGATTTAACTATAAGACTGCGAACAAAGACCACTAGGGGGTGCACCAAGGAAGCATAACAAAATGCGGAGACAAAGAAACAGGACAAAATTGTCAATGGAAGATATAGAGTTCAGAACCACACTTTTAAGGTCTCTCAAGAACTGTTTAGAAGCTGCCGATAAACTTAATGAGCTCTACACGAAAACTAATAAGACCCTCGATCTTATATTGGGGAACCAACTAGAAATTAAGCATACACGGACTGAAATAACGAATATTATACAGACGCCCGACAGCAGACCAGAGGAGCGCAAGAATCAAGTCAATGATTTGAAATGCGAGGAAGCAAAAAACATCCAACCGGAAAAGCAAAATGAAAAAAGAATCCAAAAATGCGAGGATAGTGTAAGGAGCCTCTGGGACAGCTTCAAGCGTACCAACATCAGAATTATAGGGGTGCCAGAAGATGAGAGAGAGCAAGATATTGAAAACCTATTTGAAGAAATAATGACAGAAAACTTCCCCCACCTGGTGAAAGAAATGGACTTACAGGTCCAAGAAGCGCGGAGAACCCCAAACAAAAGGAATCCAAAGAGGACCACACCAAGACACATCATAATTAAAATGCCAAGAGCAAAAGATAAAGAGAGAATCTTAAAAACAGCAAGAGAAAGAAACTCAGTTACCTACAAGGGAATACCCATACGACTGTCAGCTGATTTCTCAACAGAAACTTTGCAGGCCAGAAGGGAGTGGCAAGAAATATTCAAAGTGATGAATACCAAGAACCTACAACCAAGATTACTTTATCCAGCAAAGCTATCATTCAGAATTGAAGGTCAGATAAAGAGCTTCACAGATAAGGAAAAGCTAAAGGAGTTCATCACCACCAAACCAGGATTATATGAAATGCTGAAAGGTATCCTTTAAGAAGAGGAAGAGGAAGAAAAAGGTAAAGATACAAATTATGAACAACAAATATGCATCTATCAACAAGTGAATCTAAGAATCAAGTGAATAAATAATCTGATGAACAGAATGAACTGTTGATTATAATAGAATAAGGGACATAGAAAGGGAATGGACTGACTATTCTTGGGGGGGAAAGGGGTGTGGGAGATGTGGGAAGAGACTGGACAAAAATCGTGCACCTATGGATGAGGACAGTGGGTGGGGAGTGAGGGTGGAGGGTGGGGTGGGAACTGGGAGGAAGGGAGTTATGGGGGGGAAAAAAGAGGAACAAATGTAATAATCTGAACAATAAAGATTTAATTTAAAAAAAAAGATTAAAAAAAAAAAAAAAGTAGAACAACACATTGTATTACATGTATTGTGGCAACCGACATGGCTGATCTGATCCATAGCATCTCAATTAGTCTTCCCACCATATAGTTTTTTCTTTTCTTAAGACAAATTCGCATACCATAAAATTCACCCTTTTAAAGTACACAGTTCAGTGGGGTTTTTTAAGTATTTGCACCAAGTTGTACAATCACCACCACTCTCTAATTCCAGACACCTGACATGGTTTTGGAAGTTCCCCCCCCTCACCCCCGTTTCTGCCACATCCGGTGGGCTAACAGGTCCGCCAGCCTTGTTCATTGTGGCGGGAAGAATCAGCGCTGGGGACCATCTTGAAGGCTGGTGGCCACAGCACCTGATGTATTTTGGATGAATGGATGATTTTGTTAACTGAAGGGCGATGAAACCAGAGACTAGAAGAGACTGACCCCTCCACCTTGCTAAATCCAATGGTGAATTCGCTTGGCCTGCCAGCAGCATTCGACTGTTCATGCTCCCGGAAACACACTGGGCGTCCAGACCTCGCATCTGCCTGGTTTCCTCCCAGTCGCGGCGACCGCGTTGTCTCTCCTGCTGGGTCTGCCGCACTGTCCAGGTTCACGCGGCAGACCTGGCCCTTCCTCTCCTCTGCCGGCACTCCCTCTGTCCACGGCCTCCCCAAGCCTCTCTGGCTTTACACACTCAATGCCCTGAACAACACACCAGCTCCCACCTGTCCCCATGTGCACATTCAAAACTGAACTCCCAGGCCCCCTCAGCCTGCTGTTCTACGGGATTGTCTATGGCAGCTCTATCCTGCCACTCGGCAAAACACAAACAAAAACCAGGGACTTCTTTCATCCCCTCTTTCTCTGCTGTCCCCGTGCCATCAATCATCCATCTTCAATTTCCGAACGTGCTCCGAGTCGGACCATTCTCTCCCTCTCCATTGCTCCCATCCTGCCCCAAGTCTGGGATGGTGGTGGTTTCTCAGCTGCTCCTCAGCCCTACCATGTCGCTCTACACAGAGCGGGGGAGCGGTCCTGTGAGGATGGCAAGGCTGGTCCGCTCAAGTCAGGAGAAGTCTGCGTCCTCACAGCCCTGACCTCGGCTCCCCACTGTCTCCCTGGCGGGCCCTCCAGCCACACTGGCCTCCTCTCTCCACAACTCCCCAGGCATGACCCCATCTCGGGGCCTTTGTCCTGGCTGTCCCTCTGCCTGAAACACTTTCCTCCAGATATGCCCTCCCTCCTTCCCTCCCTCCCTGGCTCTGTTCTTCCTTCAAATCACCCTCTCTGTGACCTTTGCTGACCTCTGGATATAAAATGGCAACCCCTACCACCAACCCTGCTCCCCTCTCAACTGTTTATCCAGAGCATTTTGTTTGTCTTTATTTTTATTGTTGACACTATTGCAGATGTTCCCATTTCCCCCCACTTTGCCCCCCTCCACCCTCCCTGCAGCCCTTCCCTCTGGCCATCACCACTGCTGTCTGTGTCCATGGGGTGTGCATGTGTGTTCTTTGGCTAATCCTTCCACCATTTTTCATCCAGTTCCCCCAAACCCACGCCCCTCTGACCACTGCCAGACTGTTTCTATCCATAGCTCTTACCGCTCTCTAACAAATGTGTTTTACTTAGATTATTTTGTTTATTGTCTGTCTCTCTTTCCTCACCCCCCAATGTGAGTGCCAGGAGACTTTGCCTCATTCACTGCTCTATCTCTTGCTAGAACCGCGTCTAGCACATGGTAGGGCTCCATCAATATTTGTTGAATGATTCATACCTGTCCACTCCTATCTATTTCATCTGCCACAATACCCAAAGGAAGGGACGTGTCTGTCAGCTACTCCTGTGCCTGCACAGCGATTGTCCGGTACGTTTTGCTGGGTGATGGATTCTCCGTGGCTTCCAAGGGCTTCTGCCGCCCTCTCTGCACCATGGGGAGTGTGAGCGGCCAACTAGAAAGTTCAGTCCTGCCAACAGGACAGCCTGCCCTTGGCCCCAGCCACTCCCAGGATGGCAGGTCCTTCCCATTTGTCAAAAGCCCCCGTGATCTGAATTCTTGTGGTGAGTGCACCCAAGTTTTGAATGTTAGCAATTCATTTAATATTTTCAAAGACCAGCTCTGTCTCCTTCCAAACACACCGCCGCAGCCCGCAGCCCGCAGCCCGCAGCCCCTGGAGGCTTAGTTCCGCTGCTGCTTACAGAGCTCACGTCTTCCCATCTAGGGTGGCTCAAGTGACCTCTGGAATCTCCCACTAACCCTCCCAGGTGACACAGAGCAGGCTGCACCGCTGGCCTGCACAGGGCTTCATACGGAAGGAGGAAAACCCTCCATCCCAGAAAAGGTTGGCATGAAATTAAGGCGACAAGGGAAAAAGAGTCGTGAGCTGCTGGAAATGCTAGTAATTCCGCTTAATCTCCAGGGAACGCCTGTCCAAGCGTCAGGAAGGTGCTGCGAGAGGCAGGAAGCCTGGCTGCATCGCCCGGTGGGGCAGAAGCAAGTCCTTAGGGCAGGTGACACCCCCAGGGGGCCAGCTCTGGACCCACAACCGCCGTATTATAGGCCTGGGAATAAATACTGACTTGGGGTGGGGGCAGCTAACGATGGCTACAGTGGACAAGCACCCCCAAATTAGGATGAGCCCACAGTTATCTTTGAGCATATAACCAGTAGCTGTCAGGATCACAAGTCACTTCCATTTCTCTAGAATTTTCTGAATATAAACATTCTATATATACACAGAATAACACACACACATTTTGTATAAATTATATACATAATATATGACAGCGTAGTATGCAAATTGTCCCCTTGACTGGGGGTTCTTCCAGGAGTTTGACTAGGGGGCAGGGCCGGCTGGGGGAAGGGAGGGAGTACCCAGCCGGCAGCTGGTAGCTGCTAGGGACCCTACCAGTGCACTCATGTCGTGCACTGGGCCTCTAGTAGTCTGTATATATAATTGTGACTATATAAATTATATATATCCTTTATATATAATTTAAGTGTGTGAAATATTATTAAACCTGTGTGATATGTGATATGTTAACAGTACGCAGCTATAAATTATAGCTTTTACAGACCAAAAAGAAAAAAAAAAGAAATCTAAAAAGCAGTGCAATATTGCCTTGGCCAGCATTACCCAGTGGTTAGAGCGCCAGCCCACACACTGAAGGGTCTCCAGTTTGATCCCTGGTGAAGGGCACATGCCTGGGTTGCATGTTTGATCCCCGAAGCACTTAGGGGTGGGTGCGGGAGGCAACCAATTGGTGTGTCTCTCTCACATCAATGTTTTCCTCTCTCTCTGCTCTCCCTTCCACTCTCTCCAAAAATCAATGGAAAAAATATCCTCAGGTGATATGATTATGCTAGTCAGAAGTAATTTGAAAAACACCAGTTCACATATACTGTGGTCCAGTGACGATACAAAAGTGCAAAGTTGTATGAAATCTTCCTGAAGAAGGAATACAGCGTGGGGCAAAAGTAGGTTCACAGCTGTGAGCATGTGAACACAGTTTATTCTTGTGTTGTTATTTATTAGTTATTGTATTATTTTCCATATGAACACGTCTGTGTTTTGCATACTCACACTGTACACCTACTTTTGCCCCACCCTTATTGAACAGGACAACTGGCCCGGGCTCTTCAAAAAATTAATGTCCTGGGGGAAAGCAAGGTGGGGTGGGAGGAGGGTTGCTCTGGATTTTAAAAGGGACACAGAACATGTAACAGCCACATGTAACTGGATCCTGGTTTAATAAACTGGCTGTAAAGGATATTTTGGGGAAACTGTGATTATACATACATAATTATATATATACCCCCTCCCTATTGTTTTAGAGACACAACCTGAGTGATTCAGGGACAAAAATTCAGGATTTCTATAATTTTACCACTTGAAGAAAAAGAAATGACCGAAGAAGCAAATATGTCAACAATGATTACATCCTAGACTCTGGGTGCCCGTGTAGAGATACACATTGCTCTCTGTGCCTGTCTTCATGCTTGAAAATTTTCATAATAAAAAGTAAAAATAGAACAAAGAAGGTGCAGGAGCTTATAAGGAATATTAAGTAACACATTGGTGCCTAATTTACTCATTTGTATTATAAATAAGAGTGATTAAAAGAGCACAGGAAATGCCCAGCTGGCGTGGCTCAGTGTTTGAGCGTCAACCTATGAACCAGGAGGTCACGGTTCGATTCCCGGTCAGGGCACATGCCGGGGTTGTAGGCTTGATCCCCAGTGTGGGGTGTGCAGGAGGCAGCCAACCAATGATTCTCTCTCATCATTTATGTTTCTATCTCTCCTTCCCTCTCCCTTCCTCTCTGAAGTCAGTAAAAAAAAAAAAGGTAGCTCAATTGGTCAGAGCGTCGTCCTTGTACACCAAGGTTGCAGGCTCCATTCCTGGGCAGGGCACATACAAGAACCAGCCAATGGATGCATAAATACGTGGAACAACAAATCGATGCTTCTCTCTCTGTCTCTTTTTCTCCCTTTCTCTCTCTAAAGAAATCAATAACATAAAAAAGTGTAGAAGGGACACTATTGCTTCAGTCTCGCCAGTGTTTCCCTGAGTATGACTTCAGTTGAAAATAGTGTCAAAAGTCCACATTTTAGCCCCTTTGTGATGGTGAAGAGCCGAATGGCTTCCTGCATCTCCCAGAGAGAGCACCTGGTGGCCACTGTCTTCCTCACCCTTCATTTCACCTGACGATGATTCTTCCAGAACACATGAATGTCCCTAGCAGCCCACCCAACTTCTCATAAATCCTGTTTATTTCTCAAAACCGGAGCGGGCAGGTGAGTTGTGAGGTCAGAGATGAGGTTGAGGAACCGGCTCGGCCATTTCTGTTAGTTCAATGACCAGCTTCCGCTGTATCTATCACCTGTGGTGTCGCCAGTTAACTCCCGGGCGGAGCCTTCCACGGGAGCATGAGTTAAGGGAGTAAAAGTATAACCGGAGGGTTTTTCCCCTCTCTTTGCCTTTTCTCCAAGTTTTCTCATTGCCCGCCGAAACTTACCATTTGAAGCTACAACTCAATATTAAAGCTGGGAAGACAGTGTTGGTGATGAAAGCAGGAGGCACACAGACATCGAGTTAATTTCCTTCCCGATGAAGGAATTTCTGCAAAAAGCAAAGACCATGGATGCAACACTTAGGCGTGTATGCAACAAAATGCCTTAATATAGAATCAAACACTCCCACGTACCCCTCAGGTCTGGGAGTCATAGCTATTGGGAACAGACTCAAATGTGAAAATGCAAAAAGAGTACCCTGAAACACCAAAGAATTCCAAAAAGCTTCTAAGACAGGCGCTGTTCTCATATCCACCAACACTCACCCAGGAGAAAAAGAGCCCATGGAGATGGGTATTGGCAAAGAAACCTAATGCTGACCATTTTATTTCTCCAGGAACTGTAACAGCTGACAAAGATGGGTGGCATTAAACGTCACCAAGAGACCATATTGATTAAAGATCGAACGTCTGACCTGTCTCTGTTCATCTGGTTCCAGCTGGCTGGCAGGGTAGCCCTGTCCATCAAGGTAGCTTTGCTTAACTTATAGCGGTGCTGTTTCAGGTACTGTTTACCCCATGCCTTAATGATAACACGTACAATGCATGTCTACATATTTGCCTAGAGCAGTGATGGCGAACCTTTTGAGCGCGGCGTGTCAGCATTTTGAAAAACCCTAACTTAACTCTGGTGTCACATATAGAAATTTTTTGATATTTGCAACCATAGTAAAACAAAGACTTATATTTTTGATATTTATTTTATATATTTAAATGCCATTTAACAAAGAAAAATCAACCAAAAAAATGAGTTCGCATGTCACCTCTGACACGCGTGCCATAGGTTCGCCATCACTGGCCTATAGGATAAAAAACAAACAGCAAGAAATATGTTTTTAAAGGGAGGCAAGTGAAGTTACAGTTACCAGCCTCACATTGCATTCCCTAAGTATTCACGATGTCTTCATTCTGCTCTTGTAAAATTCAAACATGGCAGAAGCAGAAAGGAGTTCAGAGCGATTCTTTCCAGAGCAGCTAAAGCCTGGAAGTCAGTGAACATTATAGGTTCCTGTGTGTAGTAGCTGATACCAGAGGTCAGCAAACTAAGGCTCACGGGCCAAATCTGGCCCCCCACCTGCTTTTGTAAGTAAAGTTTTATTGGAACACAGCCAAACCCATTCCTTTATGTATTGTCTATGGCAGCTTTCACACTGCAAAGGCAGAGTTGAGGAGTTAGGTTAAAAAATGTTTTGTAAAGCCTAAAATATAGGGTGTCCCCCCCAAAATGCATACACACTTCAACAGCTGATAACTCACTTAATTTTGAAAATGAACTGCATGTTAATAAACACTGACTCTATAACCATTCAAAGTGTGTATACATTTTGGGGGACACCCTGTATGTACTAACCAGCCCGAACACAAAAAGTGCGCTGACTCCTCGGTCAAGGCCATGAACGCTGCAGTCAGGCAGAGCCAGACTGAGGGTCCAGCCCCGCCTCGCTGTATGGCCTTGAGCACGTTGCTTGAGATCTCTATGCCTCAGTCTTTCTGCCTCTTGAATGGGGGTAATCAGAACAGCAGTAGCTAAGCTTATTTACAAGGTGCCCGGCAATGTTCTAGATGCTTTGAATGTGTTAATTCCTTTAAGCCCACAACAACCCTTTGAGGTACACACCATGATTGTCCCCATATTATGGGTGAGGAGCCAGAGCCACAGAGAGGTGAAGTAACCGCCCCCCCCCGCACCCCTCCCCAGGCCTCGCAGCCAGGACGCAGTGCAGCTGATGTAATGAGGTCAGGCGGGTAGCAGGGTTCTCTCCCAGTGCCCTTAGCCAGCGCTCAGACACTGTAAGTGTTGCCGTTATTGATACTGATCAGCAGCCATCAGAAAGGAACAAAGTAGTTGGTATCTGAGATGACCCTTCAAACCTCGCCTCTGTGGAGAGTTTATTTAACGGACACCGTCAGGCGGGCTGCTGCCACGTCACAATGTGTCTGGGGTCTGGGGACGGTGACCCACACACAGGGTTTGCTTTCCGCGGTGTCTGGATTGTCAGTTTTTCAAACAGGATTCTGATGCCTTAAGATCTTCCAGAAAGTATGGCAACTAGCGGTGCCGCTTAAAAGAAGAAGGAAGCTGAGGGACCGGGCCGGTATGGGGGGGGAGGTGTAAGAAGGAGAAGCCTCATGAAGACGAGACCAGCTCAGTGTCTATTTCACAAGTGCAGCTGGCTGGTCAGTCACGGCTCATGCACAAACCACAACAAACACCTGCATACGTGAATTAATTTGGCTTTTGGAACCCATCTACTTTCTTTATAACTTAAAATGCGATACAAGTCACACACTTGTTGTAGAAAATGCAGGTAAACACTGGGAAATAGAAAAAAAATCACCTATAATCCCATCTCCAAACAACCCCTTTAACATGGTGGTCTTCTAGTCTAGTTGTGACACAGGCGTGTTTTTTTGTTTTGTATTTTTCATCCCCCCTCCTCTCCCCCCCCCGCAGCTGCTATAGAAATGGTGTCCTGGGCCACAGTGCTGGTGACAGTGGATGCCTGGGGCGGGCTGAGAGAACACCCCTACTCTCTCCATTGTGAGTTGCTATACTCTTCCTTCTTTCTTTTTATTTTTTTTTATTTTTTATTTTTTGAGTTTTACTTCTTTTTTTTTTTAATTTTTTAATTGCTTAAAGTATTACAAAGGGTATTACATATGTGTCTTTTTTTCCCCGCCCTTGACTATCCCCTGGCCTCCCCCACTTTTTTTTTTTAAGAATATATTTTTATTGATTTCAGAGAGGAAGGGAGAAGGAGAGAGAGATAGAAACATCAATGATGAGAGAGAATCATTGATCCACGCCCCACACTGGGGATCGAGCCAGCAACCCAGGCACGAGCGAGCCTTCACTGGGGATTGAGTTTCGACCTCCTGGTTCATAGGTCTATGCTCAACCACCGAGCCATACTGACCGGGCTCTTTGCGTTTTATCACCCAGCCTGAATCTGTTTTTTAAGGCAAGGAAAACCCCACGAAAGATCAGTTTTTGAGTTTAAAAATGGAATAGTTAGCCCTAACCGGTTTGGCTCAGTGGATAGAGCGTCGGCCTGGGGACTCAGGGGTCCCAGGTTTGATTCCGGTCAAGGGCATGTACCTTGGTTGCGGGCACATCCCCAGTAGGGAGTGTGCGGGAGGCAGCTGATCAATGTTTCTCTCTCAACGATGTTTCTAACTCTCTATCCCTCTCCCTTCCTCTCTGTAAAAAATCAATAAAATATATTTTTTTAAAAAATGGAATAGTTAACAGTGAATTCAGAGCAAACATTTAAATCACTCATATCAGTTGCAAATATCTCTCCATAGACCACAGAGCAGCCAGCAAGAGCACATAACAACACTCCGTGGCTACCTGGAAAGACCCTCGTTAACTAAGTTTCCCCAGGAGATGAAGTGGTTAGTCAGTGCCCACATAACTTCCAAACAAACCGTCAATTCAGGGGAGAAGAGTCCCAATATGACTACTTTTTAACTAGTTATGCTCGTGTTGCATAGACACTGGGGCCGAACAAAAGCCGGTGTGGAGTTTAAAGGAGATGTTTTCCATTTAATTCCCCGGGAGCCCACCTAGGGGTGGAAACACACTGCTGTGTATTTATTTATCTTAGTCCTGATTGTTGGAAGAAGGAAGAAATTAATTCCTATCGGCGTAGGAAACTCTGGGCAAAAAAAACCCTGAAGGCTTTTCAACAAAATGTTCAGGTGCAACCCAACTGGATCCTTAGTGACAAATCCTGCAGATAGGATGCACGTCTATAAAACAACACACAACCGGAAGGCAATGCTACTGGGGCTATTGCTTGGTAGTGGGACAATGAGCACTCTTGGCTTCCTTTGTGCTTCTTGGTCAGTTCTGATTTCCTACAATGATCACATAGGTTAGAACTACCTGCATAAGGAAGAAAAGACACAGAAAGCAAGAACGATGCCCAGAAGGGAGGCTGAGCAGGCAGGCCCACGCCGGGGTGTTGAAGGTAAGCTGGGGTGGAAGCCCCTGCGCCTGGTGTGGTGAGGTGACTGTCCTTCCTTGTCTTTCACATCTTCCTGCACATTTTCCCTCGTGTCCAAAGAAAAGGCTCAAGATCAGAGGCGGCACTGGTTCCTTGAGTGAATTTTCTTGGAGGTCATCAAGCTTCAGATCAGCATGTGCCAGGTCAGGGAGTCTGGACTTCTGACCCTCTGTGTGCTTACATGGTCACCACTTGCTCTTTAAAAATGGGAATACAGAGAACCGAAACTATGATCTGTATCCATCTACCCATCCATCCATCATTCATCCATCACCCATTAATCTATCATCCATCCATCCATCACCCATCATCCATCCACTATCCACCCACCCATTGGAGAGAGCACGTACTGTAGGAGGAAAGAGCATGGACTCTACAACCAGGCTACTTCCGTCTGAAACCTGGCCCTACCTCTTACCGGCTCTGTGGCCACGAGTGAGTGACTGACTCTCTTGGATGCACGCTCTGGACTTGTGGCTCTATTTTCCGAGTCTGTCTTCTTTTCCCAGGAAAGGTAGCTCCTGCTGACAGCTGAGTCATCTTGCACCTGCTTCCTGCCTGTAGAAGTCTGAGGGTTCAAAGGCCTCTTTTCATTTTGTACTGTCTCTGCTCATTGCAGTCCAAGTTGGCTGAGTTTCTGCCAATACATTTCTTTTTAAAAAGTTGTGGGTTTCCTATGAATCCAGGAGTGGCTGGGCTGGGTGAAGTTGCAGACAAGATGTTGGCCAGGGTCCCAGTCCTCCGAAGGCTTGCCTGGGGCTGGTGGATCCATTTCCAAGATGGTGCATTCACGTGATTGACAGGTCCTGGGTGGTGCTGGGAGGTTCAGGTCCTCAGCATGTGGGCGTCTCCATAGCGCTGCTAGGAGTCCTCAGGGCACAGCAGCTGGCTTCCCTCGGAGCAGGTAACCCAAGAGAGAGGCACGCAGAAGCTACAGTACCTCTGACCTTGTCTGGGAACTCACACTGTCCTTTCCTCGTCTCCTACTGGCTGCACAAAGGCATGATGTGAGAAGGCGAGGCTCATCAGAGGCCACCTGGAGGCTGGCTGCTACAGGACTCTTTCAAAACAGGCTGGACACAAGTTCCTTAAACGTTGTTTGAGGCCTTGGGGTTTTCTTTAGGTTTGAGCTCTGGTTGATCGAACAAGCATTTATTTAGTACCAACCATGGGCCAGGCACTGGGTGAGATTCCGAAGATATAATATGAATATAAATCTGTAGTACATGTTTCAAGTAGGTGAGGTCACCATGGAACCCATGTGTACATGAGACAATACTTTCACACAATCCGATAGGTGCCATGGTTAAGTGCACTGGCTGTGCTGTTGGAATCAAGAGAGAGGGCCTGCAGCCAGGCCTGGGGTGGGGTGGGGTGGGGTGAGGGTGCTGGTTACAGGGGGTGGGGAGGCGTCAGGAATGATTTCCTAGAGAAAGCAACCAACAGTGTCATGTTAGCAGTGATTATGAGCCAGGCCTTATGCTAAGCACCATAATAGCATCATCTCAAGTAATCCTCTCAGTAAGGAGGGGCATACTATCATAATTATATTTATTGCTTGTTTATTGCCTGTCACCCCTACTCCTACTAGAATTCAGGCTTCAGTTGGGCAGTGGTTTTCGTCATGTTCTAAAACCCCGGCATCTAGAAGTGTTCCTGGCACAGAGTTAGCTCTCCATACTTTAGACCAGCGGTTCTCAACCTGTGGGTGGCGACCCCTGAAAATACATCCTGCATATCAGATATTTACATTACGATTCATAACAGTAGCAAAATTACAGTTATGAAGTAGCAACGAAAATAATTTATGGTTGGGGATCATCACAACGTGAGAAACTGTATTAAAGGGTCGCGGCATTAGGAAGGTTGAGAACCACTGCTTTAGACTAACCACTGACTACCCATTTTACAGAGGAGAAAACAAAGGCTTAGAGAGAGGGGGCTTCCCTGAGGTCATACAACCAGGAAGTGGCTGAACCAGAATCCCAACCCATGCTCATATTCACGGTACTGAACTCTCCCCGCCAAACACAGCTATGCCCTCAAGGAATGGACGCTTCTTGGCAAAGCTGGTCATCATGGTGCAGTAAGAGTGCTGTGAAGAACTGTTTTCAAGGTGTTATTGGAGAGGACGGGTTTGGAAACTGGTGGGCAGGTGGGAGTTAGCTAGCAGGGGCCATTAGTCTTGGTCATGGCTTTCCTGAAGGTAAACTTGGGCCTGTAGACCATATCATGATGCTGTGACTATTCGGGGAGTCCCAGCTGGTAGGATGCACAAATCCCAAGGTCACGTCGTCCTTGAAGCTGAGTAGGATAGATCACCAGCCTGCTCCGGTTTCCTGCTCCTCACTCAGAGCTCCCACTGTGCTCCTGGCACCCATCACCTGGGCCTCCCTCCCATGCTCACTGGTGCTCAGCATCCTATTTGATTCAGCCAAGACCACAGTTACTAACTGTCAACAGAGGCCTGAGCAACGGTTGGGACTTAGGATGAGAAGAATCAAAGGCACCCTGAGCCCACCGCCCCAACCCACAGGACAGCGTCAAGAGGAAGATGTTACCTTTAGCCATCTTTGCTTCAGCAATCGCTGTTTCTGTGAAATGGCAGAGTCAAGTCAGAGCAAAAATAGGGCCCTCTCTCTCGCTGTGGGCACACCCACGGCACCTGTGCTTTGGGTTCTCCCACGCAGCCACTGGCCCTCTGGTAGGCAGGAAGTGACCTTTTGTTCTTTCAAAGTTCAAGTTTGAGAAACGTGATCGACTGGCTCTCATTCACTCAACGTCAGACCTCAACGACAGCTTTCATGTTGGGTTGACTTCCTCGGTGCCTGCGCGATATCCGGCACCTGGGAGGGATGTCTTGTGAGACTAAAGAGAATGCTCTCTGTGTCTTTAAAGAGCGGTGTGACCCCCTAAAAATGGCAAAGTCATACATGCTCACTGCACACGATTCCAGAACATACACATGTGTAAATAGGAAGGAAGTCGGCCAGAGATGACCAATAACACCATTGGGTCTCACTTCCACTTTGGGTCAATGCGCGTGCATGTTACATCTGCAGGGTGTCAGTGGTTCAAGCGTGGTTCTAGGCCAGGCCTTCTCAGCCTTTTCTGGGCCCTGGGCTCCTTTGAAATGCTGATGACACCCATGGGCCCCTCCTCAGAGTTGTTGTCAAATGCATAAATGTAAGCACAAAGGAAATCAATGATAGTGAAATGCAACTATCAAAATACTTAAAAAAATTTGTGACATAGCAACGCATGTGCTTCTTTGTGAATTCCTTTAACGGCAACATCTCATGGGGGGGTCTAAGAGCTCCGGTAACTTCAAAGTAGTGATGAGCGGAAGTGACGGCGGCCACCATGGTAACGGGAAATATCTCCTAGTGGTGATAGTCAGAGGTTTGCTGTGTCTTGTTGCCTACATTTGTAATTGAAGGAATGCTACATTTTAGTTAGAAGGCAGTGAAAATAAAGTCGTCCCCCACCATCCGGGTTCACCGTAAAATCTACCCATGAGGCACAGGTGAAGAACTGCTCTAGTCTGGGCTCCCTGCATTTGCATCCAGCCTTGCCGTTTACCAGCTGTGTGGCCATGAGCAAGTTACTCACCTTCTCTGGGCTTGTTTCCCTACGGTAATGGGCACAGTGATAGTATCTCTCTCTTAAGCTTACTGCGCATATGGAGACGCCCAAGAAGAATGTCATTTAAGGACAAAAGGCTCAGAAAACCGAATGTTGCTTTAATTCATTTGCTAGCCAAAGCTCACCCGATAGGAGCTCATTTGGTGGCAAAGCTTGACCTCGATGGACACAGACTATCTGTGTGAATGTTCCTGCTTTCCTGCTGCAGAAACATCCATGTGTGTGGTGACGGGGTGCTGTTCTGGACCCCGACAGGTACGTGGCTTATGCACGTATTTCCTTTTCTACATCGAAGCAGCTCGAACCCTGCCTGTCACTCCTGGGCCTGTACCTCCTGTGCTTGAAATACCTCCTTTTTCTTTAGCTGCACTTCAAACTCATTATTTCATTTTATTCTCATCAGTAAGGTGGGGAGGCAGTATCACCTCCATGTAGTTA
This sequence comes from Myotis daubentonii, assembly GCF_963259705.1. Classification (NCBI taxonomy): domain Eukaryota; kingdom Metazoa; phylum Chordata; class Mammalia; order Chiroptera; family Vespertilionidae; genus Myotis; species Myotis daubentonii. Next base: position 11,334,875 of record NC_081847.1, on the reverse strand, counting down.
ATGGGGAAACTGAGGGACAGATTCCCAAGTTGTTAGGCAACTTGTCCAGACTCCTAAAGGTATTGGACTAGAACTTCAATGTATGGCCAGACCCAGTACGATTGGGCCTGTCGGCGCCAGAGGGTCCCTAGGAATTAGTAACAGGGGTACTGTTGGCCCTTTTTAAAAATCAGGATGCTGCCCTAGCAGGTTTGGCTCAGCGGATAGAGTGTCTGCCTGCAGACCAAAGGGTCCCGGGGTCAGTTCTGGTCAAGGGCAGGTACCTTGGGTGCAGACTCCTCCCGGGTCCTGGCCCTGGCCTGGCTCGCGCAGGAGGCAACCAATCGATGTGTTTCTCTCACATTGGTATTTCTCTCTGTCTTTCCCTCTCTCTTCTACTCTCTCTAAAAAAAAAAAAAAAAAAAAAATCAATGGAAAAATACCCTCGGATGAGGATTAAAAAAAAAATAAAAATAAAAATCAGGTGCCAGCAGTCAGCGAAACACAGTAGCCTCCAATTCCTCTCAGGGTCTCGTTAAAAATGAGCAGCAAAGCAGTGATCGTGATCAAAGCCATCACTGACTGAGCAGGCACTGTTGGCCAGGTGTGTGTGTGATCTCCTTTGGCCAGGAAGCTGGCTCTAGTTTTATCTCCATTTTACAGATGAAGAAACTGAGACCCAGAGAGGTTAAGTAGCGGCAGCAGGTCACACAGCCAGTCCGTGGCAGGCCCAGGATTTCAACCCGGGGCTCTCTAGTGAGCCAGCACCTGCGGCGACCAGTTCCTTCCTCCTCATTTCTCTCTGTATGAAGGTTTTGTTCTCTCTTCCAAAACCCCATCTCATTCTATGAACTTTTTCAAAGGCTTTGACCTAAAAGGAGAAAGCAGCAGTCATGCTACTTCTGGGTACTGATCCTCAGATATAATCAGAGATACGAACAGAGATTTATGTTCAAAGCTTGTAGCATGCCATCACACAGAATAGAGTGAGAGATAAAAAGGACATTGTGTATTTCCTATGAGAAAATACTATGCAAGGTCACAATGGAATTGTTAAATAACTTATTCCAAGGAAATGCTCGTAATAAATGGTAGGTTTTAAAAAGGGGTTTAAAATCTGTATATCTAGCATCAGCCTGTTTTTGGAAGTAAAGTACATACTTGCACATACACCTGTACCAGGAGTCAGCAAACTGGAGTCCTCTGGTCAGATCAGGCCCCCTGTTGGTTTTGGCACAGCCTATGAGCCAAGAAGAGTTTTTACATTTTAAAATGCAAAGTGTGAAAAAAGACTATTCAGCCTTTTGGCAAGAATGTTGCTTGAGGGGTTGAGGGCACTGCCCTTGGCCTACAGAGCCTAAAATATTTACTACCTGGCCCTTCACAGAAGAAATCTGCTGACTCCTGGCACGTACGAAACAAGCACTCTGTGGTTGCATCGGACCCATGGAAAAATCCGGAATAATCTCCCATCTCCAGGTCAGCTGAGCAGCAACCTTCATTCTGTCAACCTGCTGTCTAAATTCCCCTTTGCTGTGTAACATGATAAAGGCACAGGTCCTGGCTTGGGGCGGACACACCTTTGGGGGGGCCTGGTGGCCTAAGGCGAGAGCTGTGTCTCCAAATCCAGGAGGATATAAATGTTTCGCAACTATTATTTTTATTGGATCCTGAAAGGTTACCAAGGGCTTCCTGTGACCAGGCCCTGCGCTGTGAGCTTGGCAAATTCATCCTCACAGCCGGACTTCCAAAGCAAGTGCCAACTTCCATTTCCCTCAGTCAAGTGTGGATACGTCCTTAACGAAACCCCAAATTGAGAGCCAAGTAGCTCACAATCGTAAGGAGAATCACCAGGCTTAAGAGGGGCGAGAGATGCCTAGCGGGACACTAACTCTCCCATTTCTGTCCCGGAGGTGGGCCTTTGATCTTCCCGCTCACAGTGACAGGGCTGCCCACAAGTCACAGAAATTGCAAAGTGAGTTTCCGTCCCCTGAGTATGAAGGGTGCAGACATGCGGGGGGCCTCTCCCTCACTCTCCGATTCTACGATTTATGAGCAGTGAACAGTGAATGCTGAAGGCCCGCTCATTTCGGATCCATCTGCTCCTGCAGGAAAAGGGTTTGCATCTGCTCTGTGCTCGCTGCAGAAGGAGAGGGGAACCAGGCCTGTGGATGACCAGTGTCTTCCTGGGGAGTAGCTCCTGCCCACTGAGGGCCACCACGGGGACGCGCCATTTGGTGTATTAGTTGCCTCTCAGAATGAATTTATGACAAAAACAACAAAACAAAACAAAACAAAACGAAGCCCCAAACAACTGAATTTTAGAAGTTTCTGGACCTTGCTAACAAAATGGAGAAAGAGCTGAGATTTGTACCCTCCAAACAGCCTCCCCATAAATTTGGGGAAACCATCCCAATCCTTTAGGCCAACCCCCACATTCGGTGGCAGCGAGGGTGGGGTGGGGGAGAATCAGTATATAATGCTATTGATTGAAAGACTGAGAAAACGGGTTCTAGCCCAGCCGGTGTGGCTCAGTGGTTGAGTGTCCACTTATGAACAGGGGGTCACAGTTCCAAGTCAGGGCACATGCCTGGGTTGCGGGCTTGATCCCCAGTATGGGCGTGCAGGAGGCAGCCGATCAATAATTCCCTTTCATCATTGATGTTTCTATCTCTCACTCCCACTGCCTTCCTCTCTGAAATCATTAAAAATAAAAATATTTAAAAAATATTTTTTTAAAAAAAGAAAGAAAATGGGTTGTATCGCTCTGACCATCATCCATCCATCCATCCATCCATCCATCCATCCAACTAGCAAGCCACACTATTTATTTATTTATTTATTTAAAATATATTTTATTGAGTTTTTACAGAGAGGAAAGGAGAGAGATAGAGAGTTAGAAACATCGATGAGAGAGAAACATCGATCAGCTGCCTCCTGCACATTCCCCACTGGGGATGTGCCCGCAACCAAGGTACATGCCCTTGACCGGAATTGGACCTGCGACCTTTCAGTCAGTAGGCCAACGCTCTATCCACTGAGCCAAACCGGTTTCGGCAAGCCACACTATTTAAATGACAACTGTAACAAAAACAGGAAGACTAAATACTTGGCCTAAACAGTTTGGCAGTGATACTTCTCAAGAGGAAAAAGGCGCTTGGCCTTAGGTGCAGCGATGCCACCCCAAGCATTTAAGCCAAGAAAAATAAGAATAGGTGCAGAAAGATAGACCACACCGCTGCTTGTAATGCGGTAGAAAACGCTGGAAACAGCCTTTCCATTAACGGAGCCGTCAATTATTTCTCAGCCACTTCACTGCTGAGTGCCTCACTTTCCCCACCTGTAGAACAAGAATAGCCAGACTACTTATGGTGAATGGCGAGGACCAAATGAGCCAATGCTTAGGTAGGGTTGAGAAGGAGGATGGGCACACGGTGGCCATGATTGTTACTCCCCCAAATAGAAATCAAAAGACTGAAGTTGACGTACAGGTACAGAAATGTCCATGCGGGATGGGGCAAAAGTGGGTTTCCAGTTGTGAGTATGCGAAACACAGTTTATTCCTGTGCTCTTGCTTATTAATTGCATTATTTTCCATACGAACAACTCCCGCCCCACCCTGTAGTTATAGCTCAGTAAAAATCCAAACAAGCCCACAAATGACAGGAGAGGTAGAACGTGAGCGACCGCACTTGTGCTTTTTAAACAAGGACGTGCCTCAGACTTAACACGTAGGTTTATTTGAAGATGGACCATTTCTCAGGAAGGATACACAAGAATCGGTGGCCGAGAACAATAGTTCTGCCCAGACTCTAGAGCAGTGGTTCTCAACCTGTGGGTCGCGACCCTTTTGAGGGTCGAATGACCCTTTCACAGGGGTCGCCTAAGACCATCAGAAAACACACATATAAGTACATATTGTTTTTGTGATGAATCACTATGCTTTAATTATGTTCAATTTGTAACAATGAAATTGGGGGTCACCACAGCATGAGGAACTGTATTAAAGGGTCGCGGCATTAGGGAGGTTGAGAACCACTGCTCTAGAGGGTTAATGTTAAAACACAGCAGAGAATCTGTCTGCGTTTATTTAAAGACATCGATGGTCTACCAGCAAGTCTCATTTATGGCGTACGACAGAGATCGGAGGAAACAATTTGGGTCATAGCTGCCTACCATGGCTGAGTTCGAAACTAGCGGTTTCATTAAAATAGGGTTTGAACCAGGGACTAAGAAGCACTAAAAATAATGTGTTTTAAGAAAAAAGCCAAATATAAGCCTGAAAATGATTAATAGCAATAAAGCTACATAAAATGTGAACTTTTGGGATAAAAAAACTATGAAACCTATGAGCTGCATTTTTAATTCTCTTCAGTGTCAAATACCAAGGATACATGAATGATAGAAAAACAAAGACAAAGCTCTTGTACTTATAAGACACTAAAAATGGATTTCAAGTTGATAAGAGTTAGGCAATTATGTCTAATTTATACAAACAACACCATGGCAGAACGAAGCAGAGCCCATATTGCACATTCGCTGCCCATGCTTTTATATTCTGAGATTCCAGCTCACCTGTGTAGCTCGCCTTCATCTATGCTCGTTAGATCTCCTCTATGTGTGACAAATCCGGGGCATTTTACAGCCTTCCCTGACCAAATGTGACTTTCCTGCAACGTCTTTTGAATTTTGTTGTTCACCATAAAGTTATCATCTTTAATGAAAAAATGCCTGCTGGGGCGACTGCGGCCATTTGGTTCCCTCCTGTCAGGGGAGGAAAAGAATAACACTGAGTCAGGCTGAAGGCCTTTATTATCACGTCGTAAATGAGCAATGGCATCTGTCAATACAAAGCGCCTCAGCGGGCCCTGCAGAGGAAGCTGCGGCGGGGGAGGCTGGCCAGTGACAAAATGGATTTTTATTAACCTCCTGGTCCTACATCGCTTTGCCTATTTTATTTTGCCTCGTTCACTTTGCAACATAACCATGCTATAAAAACTCCCAAACAGGAAGCTGATAACCATTAGAAACCTCACGTTCCTGAAGAGCAGTAAGGTGTTGTCCCAGACCATCCTGACACTGTTCAGCACTTGTATCCAGCCACATGCATTTCCACAGACAGGCCGTGGGTCGTCTCTAGACGGCTCCTCTTTCCTAGAATAACACAGCCTGTTTGGCTGTGTGTTAATTCTCACAAAGTTTTCATATTTGGGTCATAAACATCTTTCACGACACTGGTAAAACGGCCAAGGTGTTTATGAGCTGCAAGAAATGTTGATGCCAAATGCGTAAAAGCAGAAACGGGAGCGTTCGCAGTTCCCCGGCGTGGGGGCAGGGGAGCCGGAGGACCAGAGTGGTTCGGCTGGAAGTTGTTAAGGGGGAGGCCTCATAAAAGTGTTCAGTCAATGTTCACAGTCGAGCAGGTGTGCGAACAGCAGGTCACCGGGGCGACTGGAAGATGAGCAGAGGGTCCTGGTGGCTCCAAGAGGAAGCGGCTCCCCGCCTGTGCACGGACCCGGCTCAGGCAACCCCAAGGCTCTGGCTTGGAAATTCCAACAGTTTGCACACATCACGTTTTCCAAAGAGTGTGAGAGCCTGGGCACGCGTTGGGTTACTTCATCGGTTATAGTCCAGACGTCTTACCCTAAACACACCCACACTGTGGCAGGTCTGAATTTGTTCTGACCCGGAGAGGTGTCCATGATTTCCTTACAATAAGGCACATTTTTAAAATCATATGCCGCTCAGAAGATCCTTTTTGAGTGTGGCCGTTGTTTTTAAAAAACCAGTATATACACAGAGAAAATCATCTGGGGAAATAGCCCACACATCACCACCGGTTTGAATATACCGCACTCTATTTCTGGATGGATGGCGTTTATAAAAATGGCATTTGTGATCCCAATAAATAAAATAAAATGTCAGAGATCTACACCTGAAAGCATACTAAAGCCCCGGCCGGTGTGGCTCAGTTGGTTGGGCGCCACCCCATGTACTGAAAGTTGCTAGTTTGATTCCTGGTCTGGGCACATTCCCCAGGGTTGCGGGCTCAATCCTCAGTGGGGGTGTGCAGGGGCCAATGAATGTTTCGCTCTCATGCTGATGTTTCTGTCTCTCTCCTTCTCCCTTCCTCTCTCTAAAAATAAATTTTAAAAATCTTTAAAAATATATTTTAAACGTATGCATGTAAAACCTGGTGAAATCTTAGAAAGGTCTGGAGTTTTCTTTTACTATCTATTTCCCGGTTTTGATAATGTTCTATGGTTATGGGGGATGTCACCATTGGGGGAAGCTTGGGGGTGGCTACATTTCTCTATTATTTTTATAAGTCTTGTGATCTAGAATAACTTCAAAAAACAGCCGGGGAGAAACCAAGATGGTGGCATAGGTAAACACCGGAGTTTGCTGCCTCGAACAACCATTTCAAAAATACAACTAAAAGACGAACGGACATCATCCAGAACCACAGGAAGGCTGGCTGAGTGGAAGTTCTACAACTAGGAGGAAAGAGAAAAGCATACCGAGACTCAGAGGAGGCGCAGTGCTTAAGTAAAATACTAAGGTGCGGAGTGCATGCGGAGCGGGCTGGCGGCTGAGGGCGCGGTTGTCGTTTTCAATCAGGAGGGAGTCTCAGGCTCTGAGCTCCAGTTCCGGGCGAGTCTCTAGGGACCCAGACTCATACGGGAGAAGCGGGACTGTCTGGCATCTCTCAGAACCTTAGGGCAGCTTTCTCTCTGTGGGGCTTGCAGCGATTACTGGGACACTGAGAAGCAGAGCCTCTGAGGGCAAGACTGAGAGCAGCCATAATTGCTAACCTTGCCCTGTTGATCCCGTGGGACCCGCCCTGCCCAAGCCCTGCAGGGAGACTTTTGCTGGATAGCCTCACACAAAGGCTAGATTGGCACCTCCCTAGAGATCCAGGAGCCAGGAAGCCCAGAGGTCAGAGTGGGACCATCCAGTTTGAAGCTCCGTGGAACCATAAAAGGCACACTCAGGGGGCAGACTCAGTGAGCACCAAAGCCCCATTGAAACAAGTCTAGCCCTAGAGGGGTGTCTCCAGCACAGAAGTTCTCCCACTGCAGACACAGCTGATTCTCACAGCCAATTGGCCTGGAGGTCAATTCCTCACAGTGATAACTACAACAATCAAGGCTTAACTACAACAAGATTGTGCACAAAGCCCACAAGGGGGTGCACCAAGAGTGTCTACCTCAGGTAATTGGGACACTTCGCACAGAAAGGCACTCTATAGACACAGCGAAGCATAAAAAATGCCGAGACAAAGAAACAGGACACAAATGACAGAATTGGAGGAAAGCAAACTGTTGGATATAGAGTTCAAAACCACACTTTTAAGGTCTTTAAAGAACTGTCTAGAAGCCGCCGATAAATTTAATAAGGCCCTTGAAAAGACTGGTGAGACCACCGATAAATGTAGTGAGATCTTCAAGAAGACTGGTGAGACCGCCGATAAATGTAGTGAGATCCTCAAGAAATCTAATGAGACCCTCAATGTTGTGATAAAGAACCAACTAGAAATTAAGCATACACTGACTGAAATAAAGAATATTATACAGACTCCCAACAGCAGACCAGAGGGTCGCAAGAATCAAGTCAAAGATTTGAATTACGAAGAAGCAAAAAACACCCAACTGGAAAAGCAAAATGAAAAAAGAATCCAAAAATACGAAGATAGTGTAAGGAGCCTCTGGGACAGCTTTAAGCATACCAACATCTGAATTATAGGGGTGCCAGAAGATGAGAGAGAGCAAGACTTTGAAAACCTATTTGAAGAAATAATGACAGAAAACTTCCCCTACCTGGTGAAAGAAATAGAGTTCCAAGTCCAGGAAGCACAGAGAACCCCCCAAAAAAGGAATCCAAAGAGGACCACACCAAGACACATCATCATTAAAATGCCAAGAGCAAAAGACAAAGAGAGAATCCTAAAAGCAGCAAGAGAAAGAAAATCAGTTACCTACAAGGGAGTACCCATACGACTGTCAGCTGATTTCTCAACAGAAACTTTGCAGGCCAGAAGGGAGTGGCAAGAAATATTCAAAGTGATGAATACCAAGAACCTACAACCAAGATTACTTTATCCAGCAAAGCTATCATTCAGAAGTGAAGGCCAGATAAAGAGCTTCACAGATAAGGAAAAGCTAAAGGAGTTCATCACCACCAAACCAGTATTATATGAAATGCTGAAAGGTATCCTTTAAGAAGAGGAGGAAGAAGAAAAAGGTAAAGATACAAATTATAAACAACAAATACACATCTATCAACAAGTGAATCTAAAAATCAAGTGAATAAATAATCTGATGAACAGTATGAACTGGTGATTGTAATAGAATCAGGGACATAGAAAGGGAATGGACTGACTATTCTTGTGGGGGGAGAGGGGTGTAGGGGTGTGGGAAGAGATTGGACAATAATCATGCACCTATGGATGAGGACAGTGGGTGGGGAGTGAAGGCGGAGGGTGAGGTGGGAACTGGGTGGAGGGGAGTTATGGTGGGAAAAAAGAGTAACTAATGTAATAATCTGAACAATAAAGATTTAATTTAAAAAAAAACACACAAAAAACAGCCGGCATGGCTGTGATTGAACATAGACCAGTGGTTGGCAAACTGCGGCCCCTTGAGTGTGGCTCTTCCACAAAATACCACGTGTGAGTGCGCACGTCCAGTGCGATTGAAACTTCGTGGCCACACTCAAGGGGCTAAGAGACGCATGTGGCTTGCGAGCCGCAGTTTGCCGACCACTGGCATAGACCCATGAACCAGGAAGTCACAGTTCCATTCCTGGTCAGAGCATATGTCCGGGTTGCAGGCTCAATCCCCAGTGCAGGGGTGCGGGGGTGCAGGAGGCAGCTAATCAATGATTCTCAGTCATCATTGATGTTTCTATCCCTCTTTCCTTATCCCTTCCTCTCTCTGAAATTAATAAAAACATATTAAAAATAATCAACACTAATAAAAGAGAAAAATGGTAATTGGCATACGACGATACCCTTTTCATTGGCTAATCAGGGCTATATGCAAATTAACTGCCAACTAAGATTGGCAGTTAACTGCCAACAAGATGGCGGTTAATTTGCATATGTAGGCACAATGCAGGGAGGCGAAAGGGAAAGCAGGAAGAAGCCCCCTGCCACTGACAGTGATCGGAAACCCAGGGGGGAGCTAAGAGCTGGGGGGCAGCCATGATCGGAGAATCAGGTGCCTTTTCCGCCCTGGCAAGTGATAGCAGGAAGTAGGGGTGGAGCCAGCGATGGGAGCTGGGCACGGTCGAAGCTGGCAGTCCCAGGATCTAGGGGTCCCTTGCCTGGGCCTAAAGTGAAGCCCACGATCGCGGGGCCGCTGCAGCTGTGGGACCCCGCTGCCCGGGCCGGACGCCTCAGCCAGAGGCGTCCGGCAGGGGCGGAGCCCGCGCGATCGCGGCGCCCCCCCGCTGCCACTGCAGGTCCCCGCTGCCCGGGCCGGACGCCTAGGCCAGAGGCGTCAGGCCTGGGCAAGGGGCCGATCCTGCGATTGGAGGGTGATGGGGGTCAACGCCTGAGGTCTCCCAGTATGTGAGAGGGGGCAGGCTGGGCTGAGGGACACTCCACACACACACACACACACACACACACACACATCCAGTGCACGAATTTCATGCACCAGGCCCCTAGTCTAATATATAAAAGCCTAAGCAACTGTTCGACCATTCGACCAGTCGATATGACGCGCACTGACCACTGGGGGGCAGACGCTCAATGCATGGAAACATGGGACAGGCTGATGAATCTCAGAGGGAAGGGGGGAGGGCGAGAAGAGATTAACCAAAGATCTTATATGCATACTAGAGGCCCGGTGCACGGATCCATGCATTGGTGGAGTCCCTCGGCCTGGCCTGCGGGAACCGGGCCGAAACCAGTCTGACATCCCCTCAGGGGTCCCAGATTGGGAGAGGGCGCAGGCCAGTCTGAGGGACCCTCCACCAGTGCACAAATCCGTGCACCAGGTCTCGAGTAAAAAATAAAAGGGCATCTATTAGTTTGAAAATTTAAAAAAGATAAACAATGTCATTATTGGTGAAATAGACTCCATGACATACTGTTGGAAGTTAATGCTGCAGATGGCAGAGCAGAGTGTATACATGAAGGTACCCAGCAAAAATGGCCCACATATGCTTAGGGAAATGTGTGCCCACATGCTACTAGTGAGTATCATCGGATGGAAGCTTGGCATTTGGGAGGTACTTTCGCATATGCAATTTTTTAAAAATATTGTGTTATACATCGCTTATTAAACAGTGTTTGTCATTTATTTCATTGTACTTTTCCGAGGTTTATTTCCCGCCCCCCCAAAAAACTTATATATACACATACATTCATATAAGTGTGTATACATATTTAATTTTTGCCCTAGGCAAGTTCTTCACTTCCTGCTTACTCTTTTGGGTAAGTCATCATGAGCCCTTTCATCTGTGACCATGGAAATAAAGACTTACCTCAGCATTTGGAACTGGCTGCAAGCCCTGGCGGGGAGGGGAGGGGAAGCTTGGTCCGATAGGCCACGTCTGACCTCTAAGGAGAAGGGAATGAAAATATGCTGTGGACCTACTATGTGCAGACACTTTCATCCTTTATCTTATTTATTCCTTAAAACAACCCAATTAGCAGGTGGGGAAACGGAGGCACTGAGAGGTCCCGGAGGTCCCGCGGATGGAAAGGCGGGGAGCTGGGCAAACCCAGAGAGTGTAGTTTCAGCATCTGGCTCTCAAACGCTGCCTTATACCACTCAAGGATGGAAACTTCTGACGTCATCATCATCATCATCGTTTAAATGACTTACAAATAACAGAGTTCTGCTTTGGGACCATCAGTGTCACACGCGGAGAAGACACTGAACAACTTAGCGCCCGCCAGCCAGAAGTACATTGGGATCAGGATTTTCTACAAGAAAAGCAGCCCGATCAGAGAACGCCTGTGCCCTGCGGGAGCTGTGTGCCTGCGGGCAGGGAGCATCCTGTGCAGGGTGGACCGGAAGCTGCCGGTCCTGCGCTGGAAACAGCTGCGGGCTGGACAGGTGGGCAGGAGCAGAATCTCACTGCATCGCTTGGAAGAAAAGACCAGCCGAGTGTGGAAGCGCTAAAGAAATTACAGGGGCCTCGGCCGGCTGCCCCTCCTCCCAAAGATGACCCCCTCCAGCCCCCTGACCTGTGAGGATTCCACCTTACATGGCAAAAGAGACGGTGCAGATGTGCGTAAGTGATCGTCAGCTAAGCAAGGATTAATCTGGGTTATCCAGGTGGACCCGACATAATCACAAGGTTCCTTATTAGAGGGAGGCAGCAGGTCCAAGGAGGAGGTAGAAGATGTAACAACCAAAGCAAGAAGTGGGGTGATGTGAGGAAGCTTCTAGAAGCTAAGGGATGTCAGCGCCCTGCAGAAGCGAGAAAAGGAAAAGCGTTTTTTTGCTAGCGACTCCAGAAGGAACCAGTCCTGTCAACACCTGGACTTTAGTCTGATTTCTGCTCTCCGGACGGTAGGAGAATAAACGAGTGTTTCTGTGATAATCTGTCATAGCAGCTACAGGGACTACAAATGAACTGGGAAAGAAAAGAAAAGGGAGACCTTAATAAATAGTACTACTGGTTTTTGTGTTTTTTTAATATATATATTTTATTGATTTTTACAGAGAGGAAGGGAGAGGGATAGAGAATCAGAACCACCGATGAGAGAGAAACATCGATCAGCTGCCTCCTGCACACCTCCTACTGGGGATGTGCCTGCAACCAAGGTACGTGCCCTTGACTGGAATCGAACCCGGGACCCTTCAGTCCGCAGGCTGACGTTCTATCCACTGAGCCAAACCAGTTAGGCCAGTACTACTGGTTTTAAACTGAGCCCTCTATAATATTTTTTAGGAAGGGAAAAATCATTATTTTTTAAAATTGATTTTGGGAGAGAAAGAGAGAAAGAGAGAGAGAACATTGATTTGTTGTTCCACTTATTTATGCATTCATTGGTTGATTCTTTTTTAAAAATATATTTTATTGATTTTTTACAGAGAGGAAGGGAGAGGGATAGAGAGTTAGAAACATCAATGAGAGAGAAACATCGATCAGCTGCCTCCTGCACACACCCCACTGGGTATGTGCCCGCAACCAAGGTACATGCCCTTGACCGGAATTGAACCTGGGACCCTTGAGTCCGCAGGCCGACGCTCTATCCACTGAGCCAAACCGGTCAGGGCCATTGGTTGATTCTTGTATGTGCCCTGATTGGAGATTGAACCCACAACCTTGGTATATCGGGACGACACTCTAACCAACTGAGCTACCAGGCTAGGGCCAGAATTCTTTGTCAGTTAATTTTTGTTGCCTATTGTACTTCTTTAAATGTGTCTCCTTTCATTGACTGGGCTGCATGGAATGTCTGGCTTTATTTGGATCATAATTGTTAATTAGTTGTTACCTGTAACAACCTAAGAGCTGAAGCAACTTCAGAGAATGGAATACTAGGGGGCAGGCAGGTTCATGTCTTTGTAAAGACCGAGAGTCTAAAGCTGTGTTCACATCAAGGAAATTTCACCCTCTCTGTTATGTTAATGAAAACAGAGGCCAATTTCTAAAGTGTGTAAAATTTGCAAGGTGAAAACTCAGAAAGGTAGGACAGGGCAAAAGTGAATGATGGAGAGGGGGGTGTCTTTCTTTTCTTTTAAAAAATAACTTAAATATAGACTCTTGCAGACAGATTTTAAAATACAGGAAAACAAACAAACAAAGAAATCCACTTGTGAGAAATCCTCACTCCAAAAACAGATGACTGCTGTTGGTATAAATGACAACAGTGTATTTTCTATGCCTAAATATACATCTGCATTTTCACAAAAAAAGTGACCATTCTGCACAAACCATTTTGTGCACAAAATCGTCATGAACATCTTTCAATGTCAATAAATAAATTTCCTGCCCTGGCCCTGGCTCAGTTGGTTAGTGTTGTTGACATGCCAGGGTTTCAGGTTTGACTTCCGGTCAGGGGAAGCAACCGATGACACATAAATAAGTGGAACAAGAAATTGATGCCTCTCTCCCCCTTCCGCTCTCTCTCTGTGTCTCTAAGTCAATTGAAATAATTCCTTAAAAGTGTTTCCCAAGGTGGTTTCCGAAGGACACCCCAGGGTTAGAGGAAGTTAGGAAATGTGGCTGAGGACTGACTACTCGGATACTTTGATGTGACAGACACGATGCTCTTGGCTCTAGAAGGGCTATGCAACAGCCAACCATTCTTACCATGGAACCTCCCTCCCTCTTTGCATTTATTGAGAAGGGAACACAACATAAAACTAACCATGTTAACGTGAACAAGTCTGTGGTATTTAGTGCATTGGCCGTGCTGCACAACACCACCTCTCGTTCCAAACCACGCTCCTCGCTCCAAATAGGTGCCCCTGTGCTCACTAAGCCGCTGATTTTCCTTATCCTGAGGCCTGAGCTCCTGGCTCTCCTGTGTGTTTGTTGAATGACTAGACAAAGATACGGTTTAAGACTAAGAACAACTCCTTGGACTCTGACCTGTTGGGCTACAAGAACACAAAAGCCCAGGATATAAATCCACAACTGATGATAACCCGAGAGGGTCGCTCTCAGGCCCCAGAGAGAAGAAAGCATGTCCTGAGATGTGGTTTGCTGCCCCCATATCTCCACGGGACAATGTATTTATGGAAATGACTTAAGCCTGAGAAGAGGTGATTTTCCCCAAAGCATTCTGGCAGATCAGAAACCTTTGACAGAGGACTGTCTTTCATTCAACATGCTGGTCATCCTCAGCTCCTAACGACCAACAAATGGTTATCTTGTATCTTCCCAACACACACACACACACACACACACACACACACACACACACACACACACACAGAGAAAACTTGGGGAACAAACAAAACACAATGGTACCCCTCTGCCCTGGTGGGGGTGGGCAAAGCCCTCCTCTTTAGCAGGAAGTCAGGAGATTAAATTCCTCAGTCCACACTTCACAACCAGCGGTGTTAAATCTAACATTTCCATTTCAGGCTAAGAGCTAGAAAAAGTTCCACCAGGAGTTAAAAGTAGTTTCCTCCATGGCCTGGGCCTGGGGGTGGGAGGGCAGGGCAGTCTTGCTTTCCATGATTAGCCCTTCCCGGTTAATTAATTTTTAACCACCAGCAAGGAATTCTTTCATTTGAAATTGATTTTTTTTTTTTTTAAAGAAAGAGGTGCTTTTGAAGGCTAACAATGAGAATAAGTCCTCAGGCCTTATAAGCCACGTGGTCCCTGTGATGGGCCCAGCTGTGCTGCAGAGGGAAGACTCCCCGCCTGAGGTCTCTCCCGCATGGCCCGCAGGAGCGGGGGTGGGCCTGGTGTCTTCCAGGGAACAGCATGGCCGGAGCGGGCGAGCCAGGAGGACTTCCACTGTGCACCCTCTTATGCTTTCAGCATGTGACCGCTGCGACTATATCACCTGTTTAAAACATGAATGATTTGGGGAGGAGAAAAGGCCATAATGCAAGAATTTTCATTTACTTGCGGTGATTCATTTGTTCATGGTTATAAATGTATGGGAATGGAGAAAAGTTGCTGCAATGAGTTGTAAAAGAGAACTATTCGAAGCAAATGTGGCCAAATGTCAAACTTCAGTGAGTCTAGGTGACGCTCATTCATGCAATTAAATTTTTTCAAAACAAAAACTTGGGGGGGAAATGTTACAAATTTAAAATAAAATGATGTCCACCTGAGAGGCCTTAGGAAATCCCCGCATCTGGGCAACATCCTGGGACAATGAAATCAGAATCTCTGGGTGGGACCCACCCAGTAGCATTTAAAAAAAAAATTCCTCAGCCGAAACCAGGACTCTATGGGACTGTGAGGTGGTCATCTTAGCTTTAACTTTCTATAATCTTACAGTAGTTTTCTGTTTCTGCAACATAGCTCAAAGACACTTGGTATGATTACTAATCTAAAAAAAAAATCATTTTTAAAGTATTAAGAAAAAAATAATAAAATTATACCTTCAGAGTAGAGAAGTATAGAGTAGGGGTGGAGAACCTTTTTTCTGCCATGGGCCATTGGGATATATATAACATCATTCACAGGCCATGGAAGTTATCAACTTAAAAATTAGCCTGCAGTATTTGGTCAAACATTTAATTAACTCACCCCTCATGCCTTGGCAGGGCCAGGCCAAATGACTTCTTGGGCCTTATACGGCCCGCGGGCCGGACAGTCCCCACCCCAGCTTTACGGAAACAATACTAATGGGACCCTGTGCTTGTAGACTTTGACTTGACCTATTGCGTTTAATAAAGTTCTCTTCTCACACTGTTCCACCCTCAGAGACTTCAGAGAGAGAGGTAGGGTCAGTTCAACTAGACAGGGGAGAAGAGAAAGTTCTAGATGTTTCAGTATCTTGGGGAAGCTGGAATGTACTCAGTTTGGCTGGGGTAGCTGCAAATAGCAGAACACCCAACTCAGCAGGGCTTGAACAATAAGGTCATTGATTAACCATCTATCAAGGAGATTGGTATTAGGATGTCTCCAGGGGTGGCCATTTAGTTAGTTAATTTGGAAGCTGGGTTTTTTGTTTTGTTTTTTTCTTTTTCTTCTTCTTTCCACTCTGATTCTCAGCTTTCTCCTCAGGTTGCCTCCCATCCGACATGGCTGCAGAGTTCCAGGAGGTGGGGAGAGGGTGGTACCCAGAGGCAGCGGAAAGTCCCTGCCTTGTGTCTCTCTAGGGGTGAGGAAAACCTTCCCTGAAGCCCTCTCAGCAGACCTCCCTCCATATCTTGTTGGTCAAAGTCACCAATGACCTGGCAAGAGCAATGAGGCTCCCACGATGGGCTGCCACCCACAGAAGCGCTGTGTGCGCACACACACATGCACGCACATCTAAAATGAATATAAAAGACGTTTCATTCCAGTGTAGTTTGGTTTTGTAAGTAGTCACTGTTTCTCTTAGCACTTTTAACTTGTTAATTTATATAATAATCTTAAAAATTCTGTATAATAAGTTCCCAAGACCATTTGGGAAATTAGTATGCGATATAGATTGTCTTTCAAATCTGTGGACATTAAGATGAATTATACTATAAGGCAGCGGTTCTCAACCTGTGGGTCGTGACCCCTTTGGGGGTCAAATGACCCTTTCACAGGGGTCGCCTAAGACCATCGGAAAACACATATATAATTACATATTGTTTTGTGATTAATCACTATGCTTTAATTATGTTCAATTTGTAACAATGAAAACACATCCTGCATATCAGATATTTACATTACGATTCATAACAGTAGCAAAATTACAGTTATGAAGTAGCAATGAAAATAATGTTATGGTTGGGGGTCACCACAACATGAGGAACTGTATTAAAGGGTCGCGGCATCAGGAAGGTTGAGAACCACTGCTATAAGGGGTAATGGGATAATGTGGTGGCTGTCTAGAAAAAAATATGAAATTAGAGCTGTACTTCCAATCATACCCCAGAATAAATAAAAAATGAATCAGAAATTCAAATGTAAAAAATCAAAATTTTAAAAGGACTAGAAGAAATTTAGAGAATATTACAATAATCTTGGAGTGGGGGAGGTCTTTTTTACTAAGACAATAATTAAGAAACTCTAAAAATATACACTAGGCAAAAACTACCACAAGCAAAGTAAAAAGACAAGAATCTGGTGGGGGGGGGGCATAATTACAACTCATATAACAAAGTACAAATTTCCCTAATATGTAAAGAGTCTCTACAAATCAATAAGAAATAGGCCAAGAGTCCTACAGAAAAACTGGCAAAGAATATATAGATGATAGGTCACAGAAAAGGAAATACCAATGGCTTTTAAACACAAGAGAAGTATTAACCTTTGCTATAATGAGAGACATGCAAAATAAACTATACTAACATACTGTTTGTTTGTTTTTTTAAATATATTTTATTGATCCTTTACAGAGAGGAAGGGAGAGGGATAGAGAGTTAGGAACATCAATGAAAGAGAAACATCGATCAGCTGCCTCCTGCACACTCCCCACTGGGGATGTGCCCGCAACCAAGGTACATGCCCTTGACCGGAATCGAACCTGGGACCCTTCAGTCCGCAGGCCGATGCTCTATCCACTGAGCCAAACAGGTCAGGGCTAACATACTGTTTTTTATGTGTTTGTTTACCCATTAGATGACAAATGATTGAGGAGTCTGATAACATACTGCATGAGCAGGATTGCAGGGACACAGTCATTGTCATAACTATCAAATTTACAAACAGGTATGGCGTTTGAACCAGTAACTCTATTTCTAGGAATTTAATATACAGACATACTTATGCCTATGTAAATAAATATCTAATCCCTTTGTGAAAAGTGTTCATCATTGAGCATTAGTTGTAATAGCAAAGATTGGGAACAACGTAAGTGCCCATCAATAGGGGACTGGTTAAACACGTTTTGGTCATTTGTACAAGATGGTTTCTTTTTAAATAGAAATATAAAATCTAAATATAAGAAATATAAAATCTAAATATAAGACCACAACTTTTGTTGCCTCGTTCTGTTTGATATAAAGATTGGGAAAGCCAAATACTGTATTGGGCCTATGAACAAATGCTGCTCTTGTATGAGTAGAGCTTTTTTGTTTGTTTGTTTGTTTTTTTTTTTTTTTTGTTAATCCTCACCTGATTGATTTCAGAGAGGAAGGGAGAGAAAGAGAGAGAGACAGAAACATCAATGATGAGAGAGAATCATTGATTGGTTGTCCCCTGCCCGCCTCCTACTGGAGATCAAGCCCACAACCTGGGCATGTGCCCTTGACCAGAATCGAACCTGGGACCCTCCAGTCCACAGGCTGACGCTCTGTCCACTGAGCCAAACCAGCTAGGGCCAAGGATATTTTTTTTCATTGATTTTTAGAGAGAGTGGAAGGGAAGGCTGGAGGGGAGAAGGAGAGAGAAGGGGGGAAGAGAGAGAGAGAGAGACATTGGTGTGAGACACATTACTTGGTTGCCTCCCAAATGTGCCTTGACTGGGGTCAGGGATTGAACTTGCAACCCAAATACTTGTCTTTGACTGGTAATCAAATCCTAAACCCTTTGGTGCTCAGGCGAATGCTCTAACCATTGAGCACACCGGCCAGGGCTTAGTGGAACTCCTTATTGTGTTTTTGAGCTTAAATCCACATGGGCTTTTATTTTGTTGGGAATGTTTTATGTTGAAGGGACAGCGACCATTTCAACAAAGTCAATTCTTTGTACACTCTCTTCCATTTTGTCTTCCTATGACCTGATGAACGCAGCCAAACACAGCACAGTGGTGGTTCAAAGCCAGCGCGAGGGAGAAGGGCAACTCAGCAGGCTTGCTCACTCGCACAGACGCTATCTTTGCAAAGATGTGATATTAAATTCCATTTGTGCCTGTCAAATATTTACATCCAGCCATGGACACAAATTGATCTTTTTTTCCTCCCCACTCTCTATCCTCCGCCAGCCAACTCTGTATTAAGAAAGCAATGGACAAACTAATGTATGGAAAGCGAACCTTTTGTGTTCCCTATAATGACCAATTTTTCCTCTGGGCTCACCAAAGCTGTTCAAACAAGAGCTCCATTGTCCCTTTCAGAAGAGAATAATAGAAAACTTGAAATCTGGAGGTCACTTGACCTCTTAGGAAACAGGGAGCTAGATTATGCAGCTCAAAACCCCGCAGCCTGTTAACATGTGACATGTTATATACACTCATGTTTCCAGAGGAAAAGGCCAGGATGTGGGGGTTCTGCCTGCCATGTCAAAGAACCCAAAGATACACTTTATCCAAAACAAACATTACAGCCAAGTAATAATAACGATCATCATCGCAACAGTGAGCCAATGGCAGCTACCATTTACCGAGTGCTTAATATTTAACCCTCACCATAACCCTGTGAGATGGGCTTGACTATTGAGCCCATTCTACACACGAACAAACTGAGCCTCAGAGACAGAAACTGGTGTATCCGCAGAGTCTTAAAGCTGGTTTTCCAATGAGGATTGCTTTGGATGCCTTTTCCTTAAACAGTGTGCAATTCTGTCTCTCATCTCTCCCAGACTCTTTGTCTTTAAAATGTTTAAAAATTTACCATGTACTTAACTACCTAATGAATATTACTGGAAATTATAAACTTACTGAAAGTATTACAACAGTGAAACTATCAATTTTTTAAAAAAAGGAACACGTAGGAGCAAAGGTGATCTATGCATGGTTAATTGTGGCAAATATGGCCAACGACCCATTAATAGGAGACTGTCACAAATCGTGGACTGCTCATACTGGAGGATATGATGCAGCCATCAAAAAGAATGAAGAAGCATTATTAAGCTGATATGGGTGCCCTGTCATGTGCAAGTGATGAAAAAAAGCAAGGTACAAACTGGCGTCATAGTTTTTATCTTTTTTTAAGGCTTCACCCGAGGATATGTTTTTCATTGATTCTAGAGACAGAGGAAGGGAGAGGGAGAGACAGAGAAACATCGATGTTAAAGAGAAACATAGATGAGCTGCCTCCTGCACATGCCCTAGTGGAGGATCAAACCTGCAAATGGGGAATGTGCCTGCCTGAGAATAGAACCCGTGCACTACGCTCCAAAGAACTGAGCCACATGGGCCAGGGCAGGATCTATCATCTTTAAACTTTCATATGTGTTCATTTTCTTACGGATGCAAGAAATTGCTCAGGAAGGCTACACAGAAAGTGATAAACCATTTCGTTTCAGGGAGGGGAACTGAGCAGTTAGGGGGGCTATAGAGAAATAATTTTTTTTATTGTCTAGCCTTTTGCACTTTCTGACCTTGTAGCACAGGTATGTATAACCAATTCAGGTAAAAACTTCACCTTCCACATTCACAGAGTATCTTTCCACCAGCCCATTTTACAGATGGGAACACTGAGACCAAGTACAGCCAGTTGATGGCAGGGCTGGCACCGGCCTTCCCAGGCATCCTCACTCCCAGCCCATCTTCTCTGAGCTGCTCCCACTGTCTCAGGGACTCGGGGCAGAGAGTGTGGGGCTGAGCGCTGGGAGGAAATGCATCCTTCCTGGAGACCGGCCTACAGAGACAGGGAGAGTTCTGGTTATACCAGACTTCACAGGGTCAGGAGACTGCCCAGAAACTGAACAATCATGGACACTGAGCATCACCAAGTGCCACACGACTTCCCATATAACCGTGAACTCAGCCCCCTGATTCAAACGCCGTGGACACCTCCTCAGGTCTGCCACCACCAGCAATTCGATTAGGACCACGAAGTTCAATGGTCTCCAAGCCCTTCCTCTGCTTCCATTTCTACTCCCCCTTCCCAAGCCCCTTCCCCACCCTTTCAAACATCAGTCAGATCATGTCACTTGTCCTTATAACCCTCCAACCACCACTCCCGGCAGAGTCCTGGGATGGACAGGAGGCTCAGCCCCACTTGGTAGAGAAGCACTAGGAGGGGAGATGGGACTCGAAGGAGCAAAAGGTGGCAGAAGCCAACCCTCCCCCTGCAGAGGCACACGCTGAAGACGACTTGGTGGGGAGGCGACCATTCCCAGGGCTGCCCTAGGCCAGTGGTCGGCAAACTCATTAGTCAACAGAGCCAAATATCAACAGTACAATGACTGAAATTTCTCTTGAGAGCCAAGTTTTTAAAAAAATATATTTTATTGATTGTTTACAGAGAGGAAGGGAGAGAGATAGAGAGTCAGAAACATCGATGAGAGAGAAACATCGACCAGCCGCCTCCTGCACACCTCCCACTGGGGAGGTGCCCACAACCAAGGTACATGCCCTTGACTGGAATCGAACCTGGGACCCTTCAGTCTGCAGGCCGACGCTCTAGCCACTCAGCCAAACCGATTTTGGCATTGAGAGCCAAATTTTTTAAATGTAAACTATATAGGTAGGTACATTGTTATTAACTTAATTAGGCTACTCCTAAGCTGGCCTTTGCTAAAAATGTCCTCAATCTGATTGAGGTACGTTCGCTGAGGTCGACCCCTTCCAACTCTCCCATCCACACTCGTCTTGTATACTTGTTTCGTCTATCTCCTTTCGTTCATCCTCTCTGTATGTCCAAACCATCTCAACATACCTTTCTCAAGCCTCGACACTACATCTTCTTTCACTCCACAACGTTCCCTAAAATTAACTTAATAAACTTTACTTAAAGTTTTAAGTCAAATTCACACTGTACGTGCGCGCCCGCACGTGGTATTTTGTGGAAGAGCCACACTCAAGGGGCCAAAGAGCCGCATGTGGCTTGCGAGCCGCGGTTTGATGACCACTGCCCTGGGCCATGAGCTGAGGATGGAAACCACACAGGGGAAGGGGCCTGGGTCCCTGCGTCACCCCATCAGCAACACTTGGCTTCACTGGGACAAACTGGGTCACACAAAAGACGTGCCCTCTAAGACCTGCCAGGTGTGACTGGTCTCTCCTGAGTTCTCGCAGCTGAGGGCAGGTCTCAGTCCATCTGGGGAGGCCCTCGGTCCTCTGTTCCAGCCCGAACACTGACCGACACCAGGACAGAGGGGCGTCTTAGAGAGCTAGGGCGCCCCGGGACCTCTGGAGACAGGGTCAGCCCTCCCGGTGGCAGGAGGAGCTGGGAATCAGGAGAGCGAGCCTCACCCAGGGCAGGGCCTCACCCCTCTGCTCCGACACCCTCCCGTGCAGGCTGGGGGTGGCCTGGCCACTCTGACCCTGGAGGGGCAGCTCCCGCTGCCATGGGCCCTGTGCCCTTCCGGAAGGTGCCGCCCAGGGGCATGGCGCCCAGTGTGCCCGGGAAGGAGCAGGAGAGAGCGCTGGTTCCAGCCCCGCCTGCCTCCCTCCCCGCCCTCGTGAGGCCTGTCCGGGGGCCTGGCCTGGGCCTGTGACAGACACAGAGCCCTCTGCAGGTCCCGTGGGGTCCGCTGTGGCCCAGAGGACACTGGCCACCAGGGCACAGCTGTGCTGCCCGGGAGCAGGGAGGGCTGCTGCCTGCCCCCAGGGCCTCCCGCTGGGCCGGGGCAGCTGCCCCCCTCGTCCCCCCCCCCCCCACAGGGTCTGAGTTGTGAGATGGGCCCAGGTCTCCCTGGGGATCCTGCTCTGTGCTGGGGTGGTTTCCATAGTAAAGAGCCGGCGCCTCAGAAGAGGAGAGCTGGCAGGTGTTCTGACCCGCACGACATCCATGGAGAAGTCGGGAGAGGCTGGACGGACACACAAACCTGCGAGCGAGCCCGCGAGCCCCGTGGCCAGCTCTCCCCTCACCCGCCCTGTGCGTGGTGGCCCTGAATGCCACCTGCACCTGTGGGCACTGACCTGGAGGCCCCTGGAGAGAGGGCGGGGCAGGGAACTGACCTCCTTCCACCAGCAGCTGAGGCCGCCTTCAACAAGGGGCACGGCCATCGCAGAGACGTGAGGGTCCCACCGACCTGGGTGACGACGCAGAGCCCATGTTGAACCCCTGGGAACAGAGCCCAGCACCTCGAGGAAAGTCAGGATGGTGGTTTGAAGGGGCGCACTCATCTCCAGCAGAGTCAGGCCCTGCTCTCCCAGTGGTTGAGGGAGGGAAGAGATGAGAAAGAGCCGCTCACTTTCCCTGGCTTCCACGTTTGGCTCAGTGGATAGAGCGTCAGCCTGCAGACTGAAGGGTCCCGGGTTCGATTCTGGTCAAGGGCACATGCCCTTGTTGGGGACTTGATCCCCAGTGGGGGGCATGCAGGAGGCAGCCGGTCAATGATTTTCATCATTAATGTTTCTCTCTCTCTCTCTCTCTCTCTCTCTCTCCCTCCCGCTCTGAAATCAATAACAAATTTTTTTTTTAAAAAAAGTGTATGAAAGAGAAAAAGGAAAAGTATCCAGAAAACTGAGAGAAGAAAATGAACTGAGCGACACGCTCACAGGACAAAGAGCCCGCCAAGTGGACATTTGCTACGATGTTCCCTGCACAGCCACGAAGGTCCAAAGCACCAGGGGATCCCCTGGGGCACCAGGTCCCCCAGGAGGGAGGTCATGCTGGGAAGGCTCAGGGCTCAAGGGTCCATGCGGGTTTCATTCATCTCCCCCAGCTGCTGGGCGTGAGCACCCACCACCATGGCAAGGCCTGTGGCTGGGTCTCTTCCAGTCTTTACAGTCTAACTGCTGTTATTCAACTGACGCTCAAATGGCTCATATTTAACTTGAATAGAATTCTAATGCTTCGGAAGTAGTTTTTAAATATAGACTCACTTAATATAATTCTTACATTGCATTATTTTCATGTCATTGGACCCTTTAAATTTAAATAGTATAAGTATTGTATTTTGACTTCAATAAAAGGCCCACTTTTACCAAAACCATCACTGAAGTCTGATATGGGAAGAGACTTTAAAACAATAGAGATTACTTGTTGTATTCTATGCGTTCTGAATTTTTGTAAAAGCGACTCAATATTTAGTCTGATAAATTTTGTGTTATTAAGAAGTAGAACTCCTCCTCCCTAACACACACACACACACACACACACACACACACACACACACATCTGAACAGTAAAAACCACCTACTCTTTTCCCTTCCCTCTGTTGGCACCAATCATGTGGCTCTAATCGTGTGAGCTTCTCTTCAGGGCCTCTCTGGTGCCTGTTCCCACAGCTGGTGTTCCCCAAGATGTCCCCCCTGTTCTTCATTATTCAGTTTTAGCTCAACTGCACCCTCCTCCAGGAAGCCTTCCCTGACTATCTTGGCAAAAGTGCTACCCTTCCCCTGAGTCACTATCTATTGCAATTTCTTCGATGCACTTATTGCTGGCCAACATCATCTCCTTTACTATTTGTGTACGGATCTGTCATCTGTTCCTACATGTCACCTCCAACAAGACAGCAGCCTGCAGCTCCTGGGGGAGACCTTGTTGGTACCTGGAGCCCAACATGCAGCCCAAAAGGTAGGCGATAAGTGGGCAGTGACTGCATGGATGTGTGAATGTGACTCTGGAAGAACACTTGTCATTAGGCACGTCTTTCCCCCAGTTTAGAGATGAGAAAACCAGGCGCATTTGTCTAAGATCAGGTAGAAACACAGGGGTCCAGCTCCAGGCGCCCTGCTCTTGACCATCGCAACCTCAAGCTGAGATCAGAAAGGAAGAAGGTTCCCCGTTACTGTCTGGCTTTCACATTCCGCCCTTACCTCCCCCAAACTAGAATCAAGCTTTCATGCTCTGCCCACTGAGAAGTAAGCTGACGATGAGACAACCCTGGGTCACTGGAGTAAGGCTGAGAAGGCTCAATGTTACTCTCAAAGATGAGATGCGCCTTCACCATGGAGACAGTATGAGGTTCATGTGAGATCAGTGACATATGTGTGTAGGTATTACACTCCCTGTGCTATATACACGCATCTACACTAATAAAAGAGAAACATGCAAATTAACCATCACTCTGCCACTCCACTACACCCACCAGCCAATCAGGAGCGAGTATGCAAATTAACCCAAGTAAGATGGCAGCAGCCACAGAGCTGGAGTGAGCAGGAGGCTTGGGTTGCCCCTGGTGATGGAGGAAGCCAAGCTTCCTGCCTGTCCTGGCCATCCCTGGGCTCTGCTCAAGGCTACAAAGTTTCAATTATAGAAGATAAATAAATCCCAGATACCTGCTTCCAGCCCACTCTGGCCTCCGCTCAAGGAGGCGCTGAAGAAAAAGAAAAGAAAAGAAAAAAAAGAGAGGCTGGGTGATTGGGTCGCCGGTGGCCAGCCTGGAAATGGCCATCAGCCCCTCACCCAGGCTGGCCAGGCATGCCAGCGGGACCTCCCCACCCTGAAGGGGCTGTGGGCAGCCTGAAAATGTCCCTCAACCCTCACTCAGGCTGGCCGCACCCCCATGGGGTGAGGGTCCCTGCTGGAAGGCTTGGCCAGCCTGCAAACAGCCATCAGCCCCTCACCCAGTGGGACCCCTACCCTGATCTGGGACACCCTTCAGGGCAAACCAGCTGGCCCCCACCCGTGCACCAGGCCTCTATCTATACTGATAAAAGGGTAATATGCTAATTAGACTGGGAGACCTTCCAGACGTTCTTCTGGACAAAGCCATGGTGGCGGGGCTGAGTTAGAGGCCAAGAGGGGAGGGCCATTGTGGGTGATCAGGCCAGGATGGGACGGCAGTTGTGGGTGATCAGGCCGATGAGGGCTGGGGCCATTGGGGGTAAGCAGACCAGCAGGGGGGCCAGTTGGGGATGAGCAGGCCATCAGTGGGGGTTAGTTGGAGGTAGTCAGGACAGCAGGGGGTGGGAAATTTGGAGTGAGCAGGCCAGCAGGGGGGCAGTTGGGGGCGAGCAGGCCAGTGGGGAGGGAAGATGGGGGCGAGCAGGCCAGCGGGGGGTGGGGTGGGGCGGGGGTAGTTGGGGGCAAGCAGGCCAGTGGGGAGGGAAGGTGGGGGCGAGCAGCCTGGCAGGGGGGGCAGTTGGGGGCGAGCAGGCTGGCGGCAGGGGTCAGTTGGGGGCAAGCAGGCTGGCAGGCAGAGTGATTAGGGGCAATCAGGCAGGCAGGCAGGAAGGTGAGTGGTTAGGAGCCAGCAGTCCTGGATTGTGAGAGGGCTGTCCGACTGCCAGTTTAGGCCCGATCCCTGTAAACTGGCAGTAGGACAACCTTTGAGGGGTCCCATATTGGAGAGGGTGCAGGCCGGGCTGAGGGACCCCCTACCCCCACCCCCCCCACCCCATGCACAAATTTTGTGCACCGGGCCACCAGTATAATGTAATAAAATATAGTTTATGTGAATAATGCATTTAATAGCTATCCCTCCCCTTAGGAGAGTTACAGTTTCAAAGCCAACCATTCTGCAGCATAAGATAGAAATCTAATTTGTCTGTTTGGACAGGAAACATAGTTTCACCAAGTAAGCTTTCAGTAGAAAGCTGGCCACCATTATTATTACTCCTAGAAGACTAGCAAAGACAGGCATTGCATTAAACAACTGTATCCTTGTGTCAGAGTCACTACCAGGTACCAAGAGGTGGCCTCAATTTCTTTGGCGGAATGCTTAAATGTGATGAACTCAGCAAGCCTTCACCCCTGCCCATGGTGTTTTTCTATTGTTCCCATAGTACAGATGGGGAAACTGAGGCTGTGCGGTGATCAAACAACCTGCCCAAAGTTCAGGTAACCCACAAAGCCAGGCAGTCCGCCTCTGGAGCACACTCCCAACCAAGGTTCTCAAAGTGGAATCCTCCAATGAGCAGGGTCAACATCACATGGAATTGTTGGCAATGTGATTTCTGGGGTCCCACCCAGATCTACAACAACAGACACTGTGGAGGTGGGCTTCGGCCACTGGGCTTTCAAAGGCCTCCGCGTGATTAGCTGGACGCTCCAGTCTGAGAGTCACAGCTGAAGTCCTTCTAAAGGACACTGGTTACAGAACGCAGCATGTCTTATAGCTTAAGAGCCAACTATCTGCTCGGATGCTCAGCAGGCAAAACACAGCCCGTGCAGGGCGCTACCCCACCCTCCAGATGCCTGCGGTGTGAGGGGTCAGGATGCGAAGCAAGTGCGAGACCTTTTGGGGAATATGAACTGCCCCTCTCCGCTTGTTCCCGTCTCCTTCCAGGGCGAATGGGGCTCCTTTCAGGTGGGTTTGCTTTCCTGGAAAAGCAAGCTGCCATCCTCCTTCAGTCTGTTTGATGGGAAGGGAAGTCACTCGGCGGTTCTCACACAGGAACGCAGACATGTTACATGGCTTTCTCCTAACAGCCCTGAGAGGTCGGACTGCAGCACCGCATTTGTGCACAGGGACACCGAGGCTTAGCGAGGTCGGCGTGCAGGGAGGCGCACAGGGCTTAGCTGTGAACCCAGGACCGACAGGTTGAGAAGTCTGGTTCTTGCCATTGCCTCTCAATGTTGTCATTTGAGAAGCCCCCAACCAAAGCCATTAGTCACCCCTCATTAGGTCCCCACCGCAGCATTGGTCCTGCGATCATGGCCACTGGAACCCTGACCATGGCTGCTTTGAGTCCAAGCTCATTCTGAACATGCATATAAGCCACTGACCAGTAATTCTTGACTTAAGAAATTGTGTAAAACCCAAGGAGGCTTTTTGCTTGGTGGTTAATCATTATTTAGCTGTTTAAAAATAATTCTCTTTTTTTGAAAAATATACTTTTAAAATTGATTTCAGAGATAAGGGAGAGGTAGAGATAGAAACATCAATGATGAAAAAGAATCATTGATTGGATGCCTCCTGAATGCCCCCTACTGGGGATGGAGCCCACAACCCAGGCATGTGCCCTTGACCAGAACTGAACCTGGGACCCTTCAGTCCTCAGGCCAACGCTCTATCCACTGAGCCAAACCAGCTAGAGCAATAATTCTCTTTATACATAGTTACATGGAAAAAAACAACACCAAAACAGAACAGTTTGAATAATAGGCTACCATTTGTGGTGCAAAACCATTTTTTAATATTTCTTTGTATATATAAATTTATTATATCTGTGTATATTCACATGCATATTTCTTTGAATATACTTGAAATATATCTAGGAATATGGGTATAAAACAGATAACAGTGACTGCTCCTGGTGAGCCAATCTCAGTTCTGGGAGCAGGGTTTTAGAGGGAAGTTTTCTTTTTTTGGCGGGGGGAAATTTTATTTTTAAATATCTTCCAGTTTTGGACTTTTGAACTATATGGATATATATCCATGAAAAGTTAAATGTAAGGGATATAAAACAATTTTATACCCTTTCATGTATACTCTTTGAAAAAATGAACCAGTTAAATGTTTTAACTGCCTGAACACCAGTCTTTGAGACAACTGGTAATAATGATTTTATAATGAGAAAATAACACGCCCACAGGATGTAATTTAATTAGTACGAACAAATGTAAGTACCTAACCTCTCTCCTCCTTCTCCTCATCCATTCCATACCTTGGAGATGACTCTGATTAACAAGTCCATCCGTCTGTCTGTCCGCCCTTTAACCATCCATGAGAGGATCACGTAGCACACATGGGCTGACAGCTTGTCTTTCCAGAGCAAACAGCAGACACTTCTCCTGTAGGAACATGTCATTCAATGATGGTGCTTTATTATTTGCATGTCACACACTTTAATGGATATTTAGGCATTTCTAGTCAACCTACTATTACAAATAATGTCACAGTGTATCCTTATGTAGATGTTGATAGGAATTAGACTACATCACTTTTACAATAAAATTAATCTCTAACCTGGGCAAAGTTTCCTTACCTCAATGTTTATTTACCAAACAGGGGGGCAAGCAATATTTTTAAAACTCTAACCAGAAGCCCAGTGCACGCCACCCCCTGGTGGTCAGCGCATGTCATAGTGAGTGATCGGTCTCCTGGTTGAACTCCTGCAGGGACAATTTGCATATTAGGCTATATATAGACTAGAGGCCCAGTGCACGAATTCGTGCACCAGTGGGGTCCCTCGGCCTGGCTTCTGGGATCAGGCTGAAACCGACTCTCCGACATCCCCTGAGGGGTCCTGGATTGCGAGAGGGTGCAGGCCAGGCTGAAGGACCCCACCGGTGCACCATTGGGGCTGGGGAGGGATGTGGGAGGGATCCAGGGTGCGTCTGGCCCATCTCGCTCAGTCCTGATCAGCCAGACCCCAGCAGTAAGCTAACCTACTGGTTGGAGCTTCTGCCCCCTGGTGGTCAGTGCACATCATAGCGAGTGGTTGAGCAGCCTTAGCATATCATTAGAATATTATGCTTTGATTGGTTGAACGGTCAACCGGTCGACCAGACATTTAGCATATTAGGCTTTTATTATATAGGACTAGAGGTCTGGTGCACGGGTGGGGGCTGGCTGGCCTGCCCTGAAGGGGGCCCTGGATTGGGGTGGGGGGGGGGTCCCTGCTGGGGGGCAGGGCCAGCCAGGGAGAGGGGCTGTGGGCAGTTTGCAGGCCAGCCACACCCTGGCTTTGTCAGGAAGGACATCCGGAATGATGTCCGAAAGACGTCTCATCTATCCGGTCTAATTAGCATATTACCCTTTTATTAGTATAGATGATAGCCTCACAGACAGATGTTCAGCTGACTTTCATCAAGATGCATGTATAAAAATGACTAGAGCCAAGGCCATTTTCCAGTCAGCTGTGGAACTTGAAAACCCAAAAACAAAAGGGAACCTAAACATTCTCAGAATTGATTTACATATCTCAGTTTTCTGCAAAGTGAGAGACTGACTCTTGATGTATTTTAGACTTATGCATATAGATTATTTCCCAGGTGGGAAAATAACTTTTTTTTTGGACAACAGAGGAAATGAAAAACAGAGAGAGAGAGAGAGAGAGAGAGAGAGAGAGAGAGAGAGAGAGAGAGAGAGAGAAGAGAGAGAGAGAGAGAGCTGTTGAAAAAGAGCAGAGAATGGGAAAAAATATATATACCCATGATGATATTTATTGCATCATTTGCCATTGGGGAAAAATGAGAAGAAACTTACATGGCCACCAAAAGGGAAGTGGATATGGACCTCCTGGTACATCAAACTGATGGACCACTATGTGTAAATGTGTGAGAAATGGCTCACCTGTCCAAATTCAAATGACGAGCTCGGAGACAGAAGTATGGCAAAAATGAGACTTTAAATACACTTTCCAGAGCGGGCAACCCTCTCATTGTATAGGCATGTCTGATACAGTGAGCATAGCCTATTTATTTAGTCTCTCCTCTGGTTCCTCATTGGCCAAGTACTATGGGGTCACCTGTTTCCTCATATGTGGCCTAGGTCTTGCTGCCTCCCATTGGGCCATTTAAAGAAATTGGGCTGCCCTAACTGGTTTGGCTCAGTGGATAGAGTGTCAGACTGTGGACTGAAGGGTCCCAGGTTCGATTCCGGTCAAGGGCACATGCCTGGGTTGCGGGCTTGATCCCCAGTAGGGGATGTTCAGGAGGCAGCCAATCAATGATGCTTTCTCATCATTGATGTTTCTGTCTCTCTTTCCCTCTCCCTTCCTCTCTGAATCAATAAAGATATATATATATGTTTAAAAATTGGGCTGAGGCCTGTCTAGCTTCCTCCACCTCCCCTGTCTAGCTGAGGCAGAGCCTTGGGGTTTCCACCATGATGCTGGCCACGTGCACAGTTCTTTGTACCTCTTCCCTCCTCCCTACATTCTGTTTGCCCTGAGGAAATTCAGTGAATTCCATCAAAAGCCGACCCTGCTGGAGATGGATCGCAGAGGCCCGTTTCCTACAAATGAGAAAGAATGAGCCACTCACTGTGCCAAGTTAGAAAGGTTGGCAAATCTGATTGCAAGGGAGACAAAGGAAGCACACCCTGGCATGGATCGTTCATTTTAAGAACAGCACTAGCGCTGGCCCGTGTGGCTCAGTTGGTTGGGCATCTCCCCATGTACTGAAAGGTTGCCAATTCAATTCCTGGTCAGGACACAGGCCCAGGTTGTGGGCTCGATCCCTGGTAAGGGGCATGCAGAAGGTAGCCCACCAATGTTTTGCTCTCACATCAATGTTTCTTTCTCTCTCTCACCCTTCCTCGCTCTCTAAAAAAATCAATAAAAAATCTTTACAAAAATAAAACACTAGATATATGTCTGTACATCTGGGTCTTTGTTCATGTGAGTGTGTAGCTCTGTGCATCTTTACTAGTAAATTCCTAGAAGAGATAGAGAGAGACTCCCACAGGAGGGAGGAAGGAGTGACGAACATGAGAAGCAGAGCCACCGTGAAAGGGCCCTTCAGGTTTACACTGCAGACCATTAGCGCGCAGGGCTCTTGTACATATATGCTCGCCTGGGGGTTTCCTACGCATATTTTCCAATGCAGAAGCAGCTCGGACCCCTGGTGCAGAAAGCAGATGCTGTCAATGCGAACCTCTTTCGCTCTTCTAAAAAATAATTTTGTGATTCTAAATTCATCCTTCATTGTCACAACCAACCAGCCAGCCAGGCGATTTGTGGCTCTTTCATCCTCCCCTCCCTGCCCAGCTCCCCCCCCCCCCCCCCCCCCCCGCCCCAAACAACAACAAAACAGTGGCTAAACACAGCGGGATATAAACGCATAGGTCTGGAGAAGATGAACTCTTATGCCAGTTCTGTCTTTTCAGCTTTCTAAAGTGTGCGTGGACCTTACCAATTTCTTTGACCTGTCTTTTTCTCCCCCTCCTCCCCTTCCAATGTGCGACTGTGACAAGGCATTGAATTACCAGTTTGTCACTAATGCCATAGGCTTTATTATGCCTTTGAACAGAAGCTGGGCTTAAAGAGAAAAGTTTTTCTTAATAAGTAGCTGTTCATCCTTTGATATGCACATCTGGGCCCTGGTCTTATCTGCTGCATGCTAATGCTGCTTCCTGCAGATAATGATGAAAGAACAACTCAAAATAACAAAAAGGAATAAAGTGGGCCAGATGCCAGAAAAAAAACAAGGAGGACAATGCATATAAAAGCAACTGGATTTTCAATTCTGGAGAATAAATTCTATCAACAATGAAGCAATCATTTTGATGCTCCATTGATGCAATACTTTTTTTTTAAGGGATTAGGGAGAAAAATAAATAAGCAAACATCAGCTGACAACCGCCAGCTCATTCTGTTAGAAATTAAAAGGGAAATAAACCTAAGTATGCTATAAATCACTTTGGGTTTAATTTTGCATCTGCCCTGCTCCATTGCTGCTTCCCGCCCCTTTGTCCTCATTTAGCCGTGACTTAAACACCGTTAATTAAAGGCCAGACTGAAAGACTTTGATTCATAATTTTTTTTGGGAATTATAAAGTATTTCAAACATACAGAAAAGTACCAAGAAAGTCCTAAGCACCCGGGCACCCACCACCCGCGTTTAACTGCCTGTGCATTTCCCATCATGTCCATTTTTTTACAAATAAATTTCCTTCATGCTTAAGGAGTCCTTCCGAAGATGATTTTTAAAAATTTCTACGTTCCCCTTTGTTGATTGAAAATGGTGCTCTTCTTATCAAGTTATTATGATTTTGCTTCGTTTTAGTAATTCTCCAAAAAATAAAAGCTTTCTTCCCATACTCAATGTGCAAACAGGTTGGATGTTTTCAAAGGTAGTGTTCAGTGTGAACGTGCAGAATTTGCTGCACATTTAATATACAAATCTGATTTATAGGTATTATATACGGTTACTGTCTGCTCCTGGTTCTTTAGAACGTCTTTTCAAAAACCGCCACTGCCACCCTGCCCTGTGGGTTTGTGCAGGCAGCAGCCATGGTCCTGTGGCAGATGTGACCGATGCGTTAATAGACAAGCAAAGAAGAACTGCTGCTTCATGAAACTTGCCCTTCACCGGGGGCTGAGGGCGGTGGACGGAGCCGGGGCGAAAGCAGGCTCTCGGGCCCCAGCCCCACTGCAGAGTGTGGCGCGGACCCTTTTCTTCCCCAACCAGATAACATGGGGAATGGGTTCTACATTAGCATGCGGCAGGCATGGGAAAAGGATAAACTCCTATTACCACTGTCATGGCAACTGAAAAAAATGGCTGCTTTGGGGGAGCAAGGTCCGTGGGAGAAGAAAAGCAAAGGCCCGTCTCTTTCTTCTGTTTGACAGCTGTTGTTTAACATACAAAATTGTATTATCATGACGCCAGCCCGCCAGCCAGCCCGCCCAGAGGAAAGCCTGCCCAGGGACTGCTAGCACCACGCCCCCCTCTCCGCCAGCCGTAAGAGTATACAATCTGACCCTGGCCATTTTCAGGGAGGGCTGTAATTCCCTCCCGTTTCATCCCAGGTGCAAAGTGTGAAGCGCCTGGGGAAGGAGGAATGTAGGGAAAGGATCTGGGGTTGGGGGGTGGGGGCGAGGGTCAATTATACAGCAAAAATCATGCGCCTTCTTTTGTAGTGGCTTTTCTAAATTCTCTGCTCCTCTCTCCTCCCCCACCCCCACCCCCCCTTCCCTCAAAGCCATTTTGGGGTTTTCTAAGAGCCACCTGAGTGCAGCTTTGAGCAGGAGCAGACAGAATGGCAGCAGGAATGGAAAACAGAGGTGTGGGCTGAGGTTTGGAATGGTTATTGCAGGTCACAGGGAAGGGCTGTGGGAGCAAGCTCAGAGCGGCAGCTGTAACTTAGGAGCCGCCGGCTGGACAGAGGAGAGAGCTTCATTCTCTTTATACTCCCCCTCCCCAGTCTCTTCATACAGCGCCCGCATCACTCACAACCAGCAAGAACAGGCAACACGTGTCTCAAGTGGGGCTACAGACACTGGTCTCTGGAAGGATGCCAGGGCCAAGACTCAGGTATTTCATATGATCCAAATGGACCGCTTGAAGCAAGCCCTCTGTTCATATATGTAAGTATCATATATACATACTTACATATTTAGTACATACGTGTGTATGTATTTAATACATAATAATATACACACGCATTACCATAATGCACACATCTTTTTAAAATAAGCGCATTTAAGTGAAATGACTTCCCCCACCTCCTCACATTTGTATACATGGGACAAGCGAGCAGCATTCTGGGGTATTTTCACGACACAGCGGTTAAAGTTTTGTTCCGGGCGATCCTAAAACGGACGAAAGAGCAACGTCCAGTAAGCACGAGATTAAGCCCATGGATGGGGGAGATCGGGTAAGTGCTTTCAAAAGAAAGCACGTTTAAATCATGTCCCCTGGGCAGGAGCAAAGCTGGCAAACGAGGGCGGCGAGCCAAACAGAACCTGTTGATCAAACCCCTGCTCGGCGCCGGGACCGCCTTCACAGTTGAACAGAGATCGCAGCACATGTGCAGGCTGGGGAGCAGATGCAGAAGCAAAAGAAACCGAAAAGGTCCGAACGGCTCTGCTGCTTTTTCCAAACTGTCAGAGTAGATGGACAATATGCCACCGGGTGAGCCCCTGGCTCAGTGCCCGGATCGGGCACACGGTCAGCACCCGGCTTCCCCGGGCACACGGAACCGCTGCAGGAGGAGCGGCTTGGGGTGGGTGGGGTGGGGCGCGCGCAGGGGTGCACAGGGCTGGGCATTACAAGGGTCTGATTTTAATCCTGGCGACATCTCTGAGGCAGGCATTGCTCTCGTCTGGAGCTGTACGTCTCAGACATTCCACGGTAACGTTATTTCTGCCCCTGTTTTCAGCTTTCAGCGCCGTCAGCATAATTTCGGTCACAGGTGGGAGTTTTACATTTGCAATTCTAGATTTTTCTTTCTGCTGGGTTTCCGGGCAACCCCCTGCTGTTTTTACATATTTGCTGCACATCAAATGGATTCAAGCCCTAGAAAGAGTCCTAAATGCTTCCTGGGGATGGGGTTGAGGGCTTCCTGTGGGACTTCTCTCTTTGCAGCTTAAGATTTTGACAAACACAACTTTCTGGAGGAAGTTCTCTGAGTCACACTTTTCCATTCAAATCCCTGCTTACCTTCCTCCCTCGTCTTCTCACATGTTCGGTCTCAGCCCGGCTTCCTGACAATCCTCTGGTAAAGTCATTCCCAAACCTGGTGAGTTTTCAAACAATGGGGGTTCCTCTGGCTTTGCTTCCGATTTACAGGACCAGACTCTGAAGGCCTAGAACCTACACTGGTTGCAAAAGTGCCCCCTAATTGAGCCTCAAAGATCAGAGAGAACCAGGGGCATGATGAAATACACAAGTGACGTCATGAGAATCATCTGATTACTGACCAGGTCACAGGTCAGTGTAAATGTCATTTATGCAGACACTTTCTTGGGCAGGCAGTGACTCCCAGCCCCTTCCACATGTGGAGATGATGTCATTTCCTTGTCTGTTTATCATCGGCTTCTCTCCACCAGGGCACCAGCCCTGTGAGACCTGAGCCTTCTCCACTCTCTTCGAGGTCAAGTCACTGAGCCCAGGTCAGTGCCTGCACAGCAGGTACTCAGATAGTTTGTGCTGGGTGGCTGCACATGTGAATGAATGATTTGATTATAATAAAAGCATAATATGCTAATTAGACCAGACAGCCGAATGACCTTCTGGACGTCCTTCCAGACATCCTTCCGGATGAAGCCAGGGCTGAGGGCCGAGGGCAGCTGCCACAGCTGCAAGGGTCAAGACCCTTGCACGAATTTTGTGCATCGGGCCTCTAGTTTGATTATAAAAGACTCAATCAGCCGGGAGGGTCCCTGGTCCTTCTCTAACCTGCCCCTGGCTTTGTGCAGATGCTGGATGGCCGCTCAGAGACTCTCAGCACACCTGTCACGGGGCTTCTGCTCCTACAACACCTGAGATTTTGTTTTTGATCCTCAAAGATGTGCACTGCAGCATTGTTAAGGGTAGCAAAAAAACTGGAAACAAAAGAAAT
Organism: Myotis daubentonii; assembly: GCF_963259705.1. Lineage (NCBI taxonomy): Eukaryota > Metazoa > Chordata > Mammalia > Chiroptera > Vespertilionidae > Myotis > Myotis daubentonii. The sequence goes on along the minus strand of NC_081847.1, from coordinate 11,299,649 downwards.
AAGTGTTGTTACAGTCACACCATGGGATATTATACAGGCATCAAGCAAAATGAAATAAAACCGAAAGGACTGTATTGAAGGAACTGACAGTAAGTACTGTTGAGTGACAAGAGTAAAAGGCACTGGAGTGTAAAATATGACCTTATTTTGGTAAAACAAACTGGGATCAACTATTGTTGCCCAGGATTACTTGAGCCTGGAGGAAAATATGGAATGATATGAACATAACCATGAAGACAGGTTTATATGGGAGGCAGGAATATTATGGGGGAGAGGGGAGAAGTTGGCAGAAATCAAGAAAAAGAAGAAACTTTAAAAAATCATGCATGTTGATGTTTATGAAAATTATATAATTATGCATGCATGTATATAAACAGAAATTGCCTTGTTTTTAAAAATGGGGGATGCACCTAAAGTGGTAAAAGGAATAAATATATAGCTTATAAATATATGTATTTAGGAGAGAAGTATTGAAAATAAATAAGCTTCCATTTAACTTAAGATTTCAGTAAAATGAAAAACAGGGTAATTGCAAAGATGGAAATAAAAGAATATAACTCTGAAATGAAAAAAAAATAGCAATGTCTTAAAGGTAATAGGAAATGTGGATACAGTTTATTGTGGGATGCTCAATGTATTAGTTTTTTCTACTTTTCTGGATTTTTTGAAAAACTTTCCTGTTAGAAAAAAAAAAATAGATCGAAAGACCAATTTGGTGGTGTGACTTCAGGAGGGTCATTCTGTTGCAGAAGCAAGAGGCCTGGCCCCTGGGCTCCGGGTCCTTCCCCTCCCTGCCGCTGCTCCCTCCCAACCAGGCGTCCTCACCAGCGGAGGCTAAATATCAGCCCGGGGCGAAGGGTTCGGATTCTCTTCTGCCTGACTCCCTGCCTTCACGCCTCTGCCCCCTTATGGCAGGCATTCGCCAGACTTTGTCTCATTTCCTGTCTCAGTGGTTGAGAGCATTCTGGAACCAGCCTGGTTGCAAGTCCTTAGAGGATGAAGGCAGAGAGACAGGTAGAAGCGCTCAGGCCGGTACCTGGCTCGGAGACAGGAGCCTTTTTAGCTGTCTCCCTGCTAATGATGCCCTGCGTCACGGAGTCTACTCCCCATCCCGAGTAGGTGATTCTGAAACCCACCTCCGCTCCCCATCTTTAATGCAGGTTTGTGTTCTGGACAGCTCTCTCGTCGGGTCTACTCTCTGCTCTCACGCCCAAACCGTGCAACACTTTTGAGCCAGGCAGTGGGCACCCAGCACAGTCAACGGAAACTCACAGAGGCTCCCTCGGGCATGGTCGATGCTGCCCCAAGGGGCGGCCAGGGGTGAAGAATTGGGCTAGAATGCCCTCCACCGTAACAGCTGGCTCCTCTTGGGCGAATGACAATTTCTCTGAGATCAGTTTCCTCTTGCATAAAACCAGGATCACAAACTGGGTGCACACTAAGTGAGGATACATTACAGGTGCGAGCCTTTGTTTGTGTTTTGTGTGTGTCCGCCCTCATGGTGCTGTAGGCACAGCCTTTGATGGCTTGGTTCACCATGATTTTCTTAGAGCCTTGAATGGTGCCTGGCCCACACAGATAGATATCCCCTCACTATTTGTTGTTAATTAGTTACTTTTGTTTTCTATTTCAACTTTAGAATTTGAAGGAAATGCCCCTTACCTCCCTAAGAGGAAATGCTTTTACTGTTTATCTAAAGACTCTGTTGGGTTGTAGGGAATTCACAGCGTCAGCTTTAACCCGATGTCCCAAATCATTTTCTCAAGGGCTGTCTTTATTTTCCTTTCTTAACAGCTGTTTCTAAGGGTCCCCTTCTGTCCACATTCCTTCTAGAACCTGGTACTTCTGAATGCTTTGCCACGCTTTTTCTTGAAAGGGGAAATGAAAATGAAGTGGTTACCTGGAGAGTACACCACTCTTTTAAACATTATTTTTACTATCATTGGGTAGTGACACAATCCATCACCCAGATCTCAGCTCAAATTTCTCCCTGTGAGGGGCCGTTCCTGAATCCCTATATGCGTTGGTTCCCTCTCCAGTCACTCTCTGCCCATCTCTCGTTTATTTCCCTCACGAAGCATGGCAATCTGAGAGCAGCTTCTTGACTGCTTGCCTGTATTCGTTGCCCCCCCCCCCCCCCACACACACACTTCTAGAAGGGCTCCTGTTGTCTTGCTCATCACTGTATCTCCAGACTTGGCTCAGAGCCTGGCCCAGAGTAAGAAGGTAGGAAACATTTATAGAATAAATGAAAGACTGTGTGGAAAAGCTAAAGCATTTATTATTCATCAAACTTTTTTTTTTTTTTTTAAATCATGACAGTACGTCCTAGTGGGTAGGCTCCGTGGGTAGAGTGGTGACCTGTGGACTGAAGGGTTCCAGGTTGGATTCCCATCAAGGGCATGTACCTCGGTTGCAAGCTTGATCTCCGGCCCTGGTCAGCGTATGTGTGGGAGGCAACCAATCGATGTGTCTCTCTCACATTGATGTTTCTCTCTCTCTGTCTCTCCTGTTCCCTTCCACCCTCTCTAAAAATCAGTGGGAAAATATACTCTGATGAGGATTAACAACAACAACAAAATCATCACAGTAATAGGCAAGGGCTAGTTACAGATAATCTTCCTCCTTTTTTTTTTTGCCCTTATCACCTTTGGACCACAGATTCTGTAATTCATTCAATAAGTGCCTCCTGATCATTTATTCTGTTCCAGAACTGCGCCACAAAACCACTCGCTCACGGAACGAAGATAAAATGATACGTCTGCAATTTTGCTGGAAGTGCATTTGGGTGACGGACAGAACGAAACGTGAAACCAGGCTTAGGCATCTCTCAAAAGAAAGGACATTTTTTTGGTAGAGAAGGAGCCGTGGCAGTGATGACAGCTAACGTGTGGGAGGCGTGCTGTCTGCCAGGCCCGGAGCTAGCGGCTTTACATGAACTAAATGCTTAATCAGCAGAAAAAGCATACAGGCCTTTCTATTGAAGTGCCATCACCTGTCAGTCCATGTAACCTACCCGAATTCTACCCAGTGTGTGGGAAGAACAGGGAAACCGAAGACGGTTATAAATTATGTGGGCAGCCATGTGCACTGTTTCAGGGAAGAGAGGACCCATGCACTTCCTGGTCCTGAGTTCTGGCTGGTCCCTGCCTGCTACACTGTGATAACAGGAGGGACAGTCAAGGGTAATCTTTGATGACACTTGATTTCCGCCCCCAGCTCGGGCCTTCGGAACTAACCCCTTTGAGAAATGAAGGTGCTGAATATCTTCTCTAGCAACGCCACACCCTGGAGAAGCAGATTCAACTACTGTTGGAGCCAGACTCTTGGATCCTCACACGGCCTCCTACATTTAATCTATCACCATGTTTTATCCCCTCCACACAGGCTCATGCCCTGAGCACGTCACTGCTTCATTTACGATCCGTTAGACCACTTCCTACAAGGAGCACGGAGCAGAGCCAACACGAGGAGGAGAGGTGATAAGGCTGAGGGAGGCCTGTCTCACGGGAGACCTTTAAATCAGGGCAGGTCTTAGAACCACTTGGATGCGTTGGAGGCTCTGGGGGGAGACAGGGTGAGGAAATCTGGAAGTTTATTCCAAACCCAGGCTTCTCCATCTCATTGTTCCCCAGACTTGCCTGCTAAAAAACAAAGCCAAAAAATAAACACACGCTGGAACCAGAAAACATGGTACCTGGCTCAGAGTTGGTGCTGAATAAGTATTTGTTGACTAAATGACTGAAGTAAAAGAATTGCAAGTTGAAAACAAAATGTAAGATCTGATTTTTGCTAGCAGCCCACCAAACCATATGCTTTCTGTCTTTCCTATGTGGACACACACACACCTCTACTCATTTTCATATGTGTCAGTACTAGAGGCCCGGTGCATGAATTCGTGCACAGGTGGGGTCTGCCCACCCCGATCGGGCCAATCAGCTGGAATGGCCAGGGGGAGGGGCTGCCGGCGGTTGGCCAGCTGGCCCCGCCCCTTGGTCAAACTCCCGGTTGAACTCCTGGTCGAATTCCTGGTTGAAGGGACAATTTGCATATTAGCCTTTTATTATATAGGATAATGATAGGTGAAACCTTTAAAGGTATTTAGCAAACTATTGAAAGTAGTCCTCTTTAGGGTGCTTAAATTTTGATAATTTCATTATAAAAATCCAATAGTTGTTCATTTAAATAATAACAAAAGTTAATGATTTGATCATTTGAATGATGGAATAAGTGGAATACTTTCAATAATTTGAAAAATGAAATGTTGGGAGAGTGATGTTCTTATTTCTGTAGCTATCTGGCACTGGTTTTCTTTTTCAAAACTACATTTGAGCCCGAGCTGGTGTGGCTCAGTTGGTTGAGCGTCTGTCACCCTGTGCACCAAAAGGTTGCAGGTTCAATTCCCCATCAGAGCACATACCCAGGTTGTGGGTTCAGTTCCCAGTTGGGGTGCATGCAGGAGGCAGCCAATCAATGTTTCTCACATCAATGCTTCTCTCTCTCTCTCTCCCTCCCCTCCCTCCCATTCTCCCCCCTGCTCCCCCTCCCCTCTTTTCCACTCTCTCTAAAAAATCAATGGAAAAAATATCCTCGGTTGAGGATTAACAACAACAACAAAAAGGCCTACTCCAATAATCTAAGAGAAAAAGGAACCAAGTTTCCCAGAAAAGGGAATTCGAGTGGCCGGCAGACATATGAAAAGATGCCCCACCCACCACAACAGAAAGACAAGCCGGAGACCTTGCATTCGCAGAGGAAAACAGTGCGGATGTGTCCTGCGAGAGGGAGGCCCAGAACAGGCACCCTCCCCCTCCGCAGAGAGCCTGAAACACGCTCCGGACCTCAGACCCAGCCATTCCAGTGCTGGGATTTATCCTCCTGTGGACTTGCATGTGGACCAAATGATACCTGCACACAGCTAGCCACCCTCCGTGCAAAGCAGAAGCTGGGGGAGGAAAGCAAGCTCAGTGTCCACTGTAGGGACTGTTTCAGTCACTGACAGTCATGCAATGGAATAAAAAGCCCAATATTCGCGGAATGTGCCAGGCTTTGTCCTCAGCCCTGGTGCTTCTCCGTTCCCTCCATTCTCTCACCAGCCCTCTGGAGTAGCTCTTGAGGTACTGTCCCCTCCACGTCATGGATGAGGAAACCGAGGCGTGCAGGGATGTGCCTAATGTTACACAACTAGTAAATAACAGAGTTAGTATTAAGGGGAAATAACCAGCACATTCGAATTGTAGAAAAGAGTAAAAAATATATGTATATATATGCATATGTGTATATTTAGGTATGTTCGTTTATACAGTGGACCCTTGAGCAACACTGGTTTGAACAGAGTAGGTCCACTTATATGGACTTTTTCAATAAATATGTACAGTACTGTAAATGTGTTCTCTTGCTTATGATTTCCTTCATGACATTTCCTTTACTCTAGCTAGCATGGTGAAGGTTCAGTATCTAATACCTACAGCACACAAAATAGGCATTCACGATATTATCAGTAAGGCTTCCAGTCGATGGTAGGCCATTAGTAGTTCGGTGTGTGTGTGTTTTTAATGGACTTTAGAGAGAAAGAGAAAGGAGGGGATGGGAGAAAGAGAGGGGGAGGGGAGAGAGAGAGAGAGAGAGAGAGAGAGAGAGAGAGAGAGAGAGAGATTGCTTTTGTTGTTCCACATTCTTATGCATTCATTGATTGCTTCGTGTATGTACCCTGACTGGGGCTGGAACCTGCAACCTTGGCTTATTGGGGCGACTCTTTAACCAGCTGAGCTACCTGGCCAGAGCAATAGTTACGTTTTTGGGGAGTCTAAAGTTATACTCAAATTTTCAACTATGCAGCACGTCAGTACCCCCAATCCCTGCATTGTTCAAGGTCAATTGCCCTTGTGAGTGTGTGTGTGTGAGTGTGTGTGTATGATTGTGTGTGTGAGTGTGTGTGTGTTTGTATGATTGTGTGTGTGATTGTGTGTGTGTATGATTGTGTGTGAGCGTGTGTGTGTGTGAGTGTGTGTATGAGTGTGTGTGTGCATGCATGTGAGTTTGTGAATATGTGAGTGTGAGTGTGTATGTGAGTGAGTGTGTATGATTGTGTGTGTGTGTGAGCGTGTGTGTGAGTGAGTGTGTGTGTGTGTGTGTGCACACGCGCGCGTGCGTGCACGCCCTTTTATTTGTTTAGAATATCTCTGGAGGGAGATGAGAATCTGAGACTGGCCGCCTCTGGGATGGACACTCAGTTTTTGGAAGAGAGAAAGAAGGGAGTAAGATTGACTGTCCACGGTGCTGACCTTTGTATATGTGATAGCCATTCAGCAACTTTAAATCTTGAACTGAAAATTTTTTAAATGAAAGGGGAAGGAGCTGGAGGCCCCTCTAACTGGTTCTCTCTTGACTTGTGCTCTTCAATATGGTAACTGCTAGCAACACATGACCACTGAGCACACGGAACGCACTGGTCTGGACCATATGTGCAAAATACACAGCATATTTCAAAGACTTAGGATGAAAAAGAATGTAAAATATTGAATTCATATTTTTTGTATTGATTACATGTTAAAGCGATATTTTAGCTATATTGGGTTAATAGAATATATTACTAAAATTAATTTCACATGTTTCTTTTTACTCTTTTAAAAGAAAGCTCCTAGCAAGTTTAACATTTCACATGTGGTTCGCATTATATTCTGCTGGACAGCCGGGTCTGCACCTCTCCACAGGCCTACTGATAACACAAACGAGGCGATGATTTACATTTAAAAAGGGCATTTCCAAAGGCTCCTGGACTCTTAGGAAAACTGGCAGGAATTATTCCTGTTCCCCGTGGGTGAGGAGGAAGTAGAGTGCTCCTTCAGGGTCCCTATACTTTCCTTCAATTCCTGCTTTCATCCCAGAGCCTGAGCCTGTGAGGAGGGCGGCGGCGGGGGGCGGGGGGGGGGAGGAGAGGGGCGGCAGTTGCAGAATTAAATGCATGGGGACCTATTCTACACAGTCTCTTTGCAAGAGCTGCCGGTGATGGAACAGCTGGGTTAGCTGGGGCTCATGATGTGATACTTAATAAGTTACCTACTGCCTGCGCCCCCCCCCCCTTTTTAAAAATATATTTTATTGATTTTTCCACAGAGAGGAGGGGAGAGAGATAGTCAGAAACAACAATGAGAGAGAAACATGGATCAGCTGCCTCCTGCACGCCCCCTACTGGGGATGTGCCCGCAACCAAGGTACATGCCCTTGGCCGGAATCGAACCTGGGACCCTTGAGTCCGAAGGCCGACGCTCTATCCACTGAGTCAAACCAGTTAGGGCCACCTGCCCCTTTTTGTACTAGTTTATCAAGTGGCAGATCTTTTTTTTGTTGTTGTTAATCCCCACTGATTTTTAGAAAGAATGGAAGGGAGGAAGGGAGGAAGGGAGGGAGGGAGGGAGGGAGGGAGAGAGGGAGGGAGGGAGAGAAAGAGAGAGGGGTGGGGGAAGAGAAACAGATGAAAGAGACACATCAATTGGTTGCCTCCTGCATGTGCCCCAAGTGGAGCCTGGGATAGAACCAGCGACCCATGTATGTGCCCTTGACCCGGGAATTGAACCCACAACCCTTCCATTCACCAGCCGATGGATGCTCTAACCATTGAGAAACTTGGCCAAAGCAGGTGTCAGGCCTTTTATTTTTCCTATGAAGGCCCTTTTTTACATCTTACTTTCCAGTGAAAGACCCTACCTCGAAGGTTCCAGTATTCCAAATGGATTGTCTTTTGGGGGCTGGGTAGCGATATTGGGGAATAGGGTTTCATCAAAGCCATTGGATGGAAATTTACTGAATTGTTTGGCCACCAAGCTAAGCTCCCATTGGTCACTGCCCAGGCTTGGTTTTCGCAGCTGGGCTGGGCTGGCCTCCTGGTGTCTCTTGCTTTGCTTTGGCTTTGAATGAACGCCGGTTTTATTTAAGGAGCATGCGCCGCCCTGAGCAGCCGACCTTCTTCGGGACAGCCTGCGAGGGAGCAAGGAAAGGGTCCACTCCGAAAACACTCAGCCCCGGGGAGGGGACGGCTCCGCCTGGGACTGTGCGGCAAGTGAACCTTGATTAGGAACACATTCCAACAGGCAAAATATTCAGGGAGTGGATGAGGGAGGCGCGGGCTGAAGTGGTAACAACAGGAGTTGCTGACGTTTACAGGGGACTTGGATTCTGTGCCAGGAATGAAGGTCGGCACCTTCGAGCGACAACTGCATGTGTCATCACTTTACACATCGCTACGGAAGAGAACATGCTTCCGATGAAACTGCGAGCACCATTGATTAGAGATATATCCTGATTTCAGAGATGTTAAAATGGGGCAGAAATGTCTGAATTGTAATCGGGGAAATAGCGGGCCGCAATGAGCTCTGACATCCTGTTAAAAAGGCCCCAGGTCACGGACAGCCCTGGAGTGCGTGGTTGTCTCTCTGGCTGAGCGGCCACTGAGCCGCTGGCTACACGTTTGGACAGCACAGGTCTGTGATACAAGCATCTTTTTCCTTTTTATAATCCTTGCCTGAGGATGTTTTTATTAATTTGAGAGAGAGAGAAATGGAGAGGGAGGGAGGGAGAGAGAGAGAGAGAGAGAGAGAGAGAGAGACATTGATGTGAAAGAGAAACATCGATTGCTTACCTCCCTTACACACTCCAACATATCAAACCTACAGCCTGGGTACGTGCCCTGACCAGGAATCAAACCCGCGACCTTTTGGTATACAGGATGGCACTCCAACCTACTGAGCCACACAGGCCAGGGCAATAAGTGCATCTGTAAACACCGGGATACCTGGCGGCGAGAGGCTGGCCACAGAACCGAGGCTGCTGGAAGGGACAGTGTCAGAGCTCCCCGCCCAGCCTCATGTCGGGGCCATGGAGCACACCGGCCTGGGGGCACTCCTGCCGGGGACATTATTCCCTCTTGTTAAGCTCCCCAGCTCCTGTGGTTGCACTTTCCCATAAACGTGCATGTGATGCAAATAGTGACTCTTGCCAGGCACTGTGTGAGCTACTTCTTACATGGATTAAATAATGTCCACCATACCCTTATGTGATGGTGGCCATCTAACCCCCAACAGACGAGGAAACGGAGGCGGAGAGAGGTTAAGCAACAAACCGAAAGTTGCACAGCGGAGGATTTGAGAATAGGTCAAACAGGTCCCGGGCTTGATGCTCCATTTCAGGAAGTTGGTATCTGGTTTCAATGCCAGTTGGTCAAAGTCCCAAAGACAAGACTTAGGAAAAATATCTTCTGTCTACAGCCCTTCACAAGCAGCTGAGGAATTCTGGCCAACTTTAGGGGAGGGGATGGCATTTAAGGTTGCAGGCTGCCCTAACCGGTTTAGCTCAGTGGATGGAGCGTCGGCCTGCAGACTGAAGGGTCCTGGGTTCGAATCCGGTCAAGGGCATGTACCTTGGTTGCAGGCACATCCCCATTGAGGAGTGTGCAGGAGGCAGCTGATTGATGTTTCTCTCTCATTGATGTTTCTGACTCTCTATCCCTCTCCCTTCCTCTCTGTAAAAAATCAATAAAAATATATTTAAAAAAAAGGTTGTGGGCTGACCCTGCCTCAATGGCTACCTTTGCCAGCCTGGAGGAAAGGTGATATTCCCTGTACATTCACACAGACTCTTTGTTTGAGTTTTAGGAGGTTGTTAGTGTCTTAACAAGTTGTTTACTCAGAGATGACACAGACAAGATGATTTTCAAACAATACACCGAGAGTCTGAGGTAACAGCGCCAAGGCTAGAGCAGCAACTGTATACAAGTTTTCCATGAAAGAATCTATAGCTGGGACCTTCGTTTTAGAGCTCTTTGCAGGCTCAGCAGAAACATGTTGGAAGTAACTTCAAAGGTATGCTTTCTGGGGAACTCTGAGTCCAGGTTAAGTCACAGTCACAGTAGAGAGGATAATAAAAGCAACCCACCCTTTGTGCTCCCAGGAAAGAATCATAAGAAGAGCCAATTACTTGTGCAGCTGTTTATTTTCCAGTAGAAATGGTAATTTCTTCCTAAAATACAGCGCGAATTGAGTGCACGGATGTTTAAAACCTACAGAACCCTACCGGCTGAGAGCACATTGCTTGCCAGCCACTATGCTAGGTTTTCTACAAATAGTGGGTCCCCAGGGCCCCCCAATAACCCTGTAGAGGGGGGAGACAGGCACAGTATTACCTTCATTTCATGGATGGGAAGACTTAGGCTCAGAGAAGTTCAACAACTTTCCCAAGGTCACACAATTAGTGAGTGGTAAAGCTGGGGTCTGAACCAAAACCTATATGGCTATTCGGCTGCAAATTCCTCTTTTTAAATTTGGGGTGTGTGTGTGTGTGTGTGTGTGTGTGTGTGTGTGTGTGTGTGATTTGTTGTTAATCCACACCTGAGGATATTTTTTCCATTGATTTTCAGAGAGAGTGGAAGGGAGGGAGAGAGGGGGTAGAGAGAGGTTGAGAGAGACATTGATGTGAGAGAGACACATTGATTGGTTGCCTCCCACACACGCCTGGGGCAGAGATTGAACCTGCAACCCAGGTAGGTGCCGTTGACTGGGAATCGAACCCGCGGCCCTTTAGTCCTCCAGCCGACACTCTAATCCCTGAACCACACTGGCCAGGGCAAGACCTTCCCCCCCTCCAATATTCTTCCCTACACAGTCCTCCTAGAATGCCACACAAACCATACAGCCCACTTCCTCTATTTGTTTTGAAAAACACGGCCTTTTGCGTATATGCCTAAAGGAAAAGTTATGAACACTTTAACATTAGGAAATTGGCAACTACTTTGAACTGACTTGTGTAGGGCCTTTACGGCCTTGAAATCACAGGGCGGGCCCCAACCCTGGCATCTATATAAGAGGGAGAGACCCCAGAGACCTCTGTCTCCCTGTGCGTGAGGAGAAGGCCATGTGACAACACGGCCAGGAGGGGCCATCTGCTAGCCCAGGAGAGAGGCCTCGCCAACCAACCTCGATCTTGGACTTCCAGCCCCATAACCGCGAGAGAATGCATTTCCGCGTTAAACTGCCCCGTCTGGGGGCTCTGTTCATGGGAGCCCAAGAGGACGAAGACCGGAACCAAAAGAATGCACGGCACGAGGGAAGAGAACACCTTTCCCACACAGGGCAGTGCGATGGCCCCCCAGGTGCCCTGTGCCAGGTTACAGGTGAGGCCACATGGCCAGTGGGCGAGCAGGGTCTGGAGCCCGAGTCCTTAACCGCAGGTGGAGGGGAACCCCACAGGCGCCTCCCCCACCGGCGCCTCCCCCACCGGCGCCTCCCCCACCGGCGCCTCCCCCACCGGCGCCTCCCCCACCGGCGCCTCCCCCACCGGCGCCTCCCCCACCGGCGCCCCCCCCACCGGCGCCTCAGGACTGCTGTCCAGTCTCACTGAATTGAAGGCAGTGCCGTCACTCACTCCGTCAAGGGAGCCAGGAGAGGGAAATGCAATGGGTGTCCCCGTAGCAGGATGTTTCCAGCTGCAGGCACGGGTGGGTGGACTCCATTCAGCTCAAACAGTAAGGCCGCCTTTTACTTCACAAGAACCTGTTCAAGGACTCGCTCAGGAGGTCACCACACCATCGGGAAAGCGGCCCTTGCTGTCCTCCATCCCATCGCCCTGGCCATGCTGGCTTGGTCCCCGAGCGAGTGTCCTCATAGTCACAGGTAGCTGCAGCCCAGACCTTCCTCCCACAACAGTGTCAAAGGCAGGAAGAGGGGGAGCTGTCCGTGAGCATCCATCTTTATTCCCCTTTGTCTCTGCGGCCAGAACGTGCCTACTTCTAGAACAATCTTTGGCACAGGGGCTCACTGGATGGGTGGGAAGGGATGAGAGCTTGCTCTCCGTGACTGTCCAGCTGCAGACACCTGAATAAAACTCCAGATGGGGCTGCCTGCGAGGAAGAAAGGGGCCACGGCAGCTGGGAGATGACCAGGAGCTTCAGCCACAATCTTGTTTCAGGAAAACTTCGCTGTGAAACTGGATATGGAATTCACTCAGGAACCCCGACTCTCTCCTGCCTTGCCCTGTGCCTCACATTTCAGGCTTTCATTTTTATTGATTGACTGATTGATTGATTGATTGATTAAGGTATTATATATGTGTCCTTATCCCCCCTTTGCCCCCCCCCCCCGCCCCGCTGGTGCCCTCACCCCCGTTGTCTGAGTCCATTGGTTATGCTTATATGCATGCATGCAAGTCCTTTGGTCGATCACCTCCCTTTCTCCCCACCCTCCCCTGCCTTCCCTCTGAGGTTTATGAACATAAACTGATGAACAAAAACAGATCCAGAGACAGAGAAGCATGGATCAGACCGTCAAACATTTCAGGCTTTTAAATCACCTGCCTGCTGCCCGTGAGAAAAGCTGAGATGCGAAACTTCGAGGCGGGACTGCTGGTTCCATTATAGAAATACTGCTGGTGCTGATTCCAGGCAGTCAGATCCGAGGGACCAGCGGGTGTATTTTAACTAGTAACTCAACTGGGGCTGCTAACGATGGAAGGAGACCAATTTAACCAGCCTTAAGCTTGACCGAGAGAAGGGCAATTTGTATGTAAATTACTCCCAGTCAGAACTTCCCATGGGAAGAGTAGCACAGATCACGGTTTATTCTGGCTTAAAGCTCTTCCCAAGACCATCCTGTTTAAAGGTAGCTGAGCACTGAGGTCGGGAGTTCAGGATCTCACTGGGAAAAGAAGAAATGCCAGTTTTCTTGCTGGTTTGCAGGGAACGAAGAGAAAAGTACACGCTTGCTTCCTTGTGGTGACTTACTACTTCTCGTTCCGAGGGGACACACATCCTGCACCACCTTCCGCAGGAGGAAATAATCACCGTAACACAGAGAATCGAATCGTTGGCGTTCCCATCTAGCTTGTAGCGTGAGGCAATCTTCCCCGAGGGATGCTGTGTTTACTTAATCGAAGGGAAGAGCTAATGATGATAAAATGGATGATAATGATGACACGTGCTGTAGGCCAGGCCGTGTGCAAAGTGCTTTCTTGTATAAAACTACAAACACAAGCTGGGTTGCGATGAACCCGACGAGGTGGGTCCCTTTGTTAGAATTTTATATCCGAGGAAACGGAAATTCAGATCAGTTAAGTAATGACGCCGGCAGTCAGAACACTAGCCCTTTTACCAATAAGCTATAGCCAGGTGAATTGTGGTCCCCAGAGACAGGTCCAAGTCCCAGTCCCCAGTACCTGTGAGTGTGACCTAACTTGGAAAATAAGTCTTTACACATGCAACAAATTTAACTATCTTGAGACAAGGTGATCTGGATTATTTGGGCCTGAAATCCAATGACTAAGGTCTCATTAATTATTTTTTTAAAATATACTTTTATTTATTTCAGAGAGGAAGGGAGAGGGGAGAGAGAGAGAGAAAAACATTAATGATGAGAGAGACTCATTGATCGGCTGCCTCCTGCACATCCCCTACTGGGGATCCAGCCCACAACCCACGCATGTGCCCTTAACTGGAACCCGGGACCCTTCAGTCCGCAGGCTGACGCTCTATTCGTGGAGCCAGACCAGCTAGGGCTGACTAAGGTCTTTATAAGAAGAGGAGACAGAGATACAGAGAGAAAGGCCATGTGACGATGGAGGTAGAGATTGGAGTGATGTGGCCACAAGCCAAGGAACACCTGGAGCTCCCAGGGAGCCAGACAAGGCAGGAGGGACTGTCCACTGGAGCCTTCACAGGAAGCACCGCCTGCCACCACAGCGATTTTGGGCTTTTTTTTCTCCACAGCTGTGAGAAAATAAATTAGAGTTGTCTCAAGCCATCCGGTTTGTGGGAATTAGTGATGGCAGCCCTAGGAAGCTAGTTCAGTGACTGCAGGCCCGTCGCTCTGGGCTTTGGTCCATCTGTAATGTGAGAGATTTGGACTATCCTAGTGGTTCTGCATGCAACTCCATGGACCGGGGCCAATCTGTGAGGGGGTTTGGGCGCTGCCCCCTGTCACTCTGATCCCGGTGCCGGGAGGCATATTACCCTTTTACTATATAGGGTAGAGGCCTGGTGCACGGGTGGGGGCCGGCTGGTTTGCCCTGAAGGGTGTCCTGGATCAGGGTGGGGGTCCCCACTGGGGTGCCTGGCCAGCCTGGGTGAGGGGATGATGGCTGTTTGCAGCTGGTCACACACCCTTCAGGGTGGGGGTCCCCACTGGGGTGCCTGGCCAGTCTGGGTGAGGGGCTGAGGGCTGTTTTCAGGCTGGGGGTGACTGAAGCTCCCAACCGCTCCATTTTTCCTTTTTTTTTTTTTTTTTAAAATTCTGGGCCAGCTTTATCTTGAGGCTTGGCTCCAGCTCTTAGGCCTCGGCTCCTGAAAGTAGGTTTCTGGCCTTTGCATACAATGTTGCGAATCTGCTGGCTGAAGCCCGGTGGTATTTGTTACAATGTTTGAAACTGCAGGCTCAGAGGCCTGCAGCCGCAGGCGGGGAACGTTGGTTTCCTCCGTCACTGAGGCAAGCAAGCCTCATGTTAGTTTCAAGCTGCCTGGCTGCCGGCCGCCATCTTGGCTGACAGTTAATTTGCATATCTCGCTGATTAGCCAATGAAAAGGGTAGCGGTCGTACGCCAATTACCATGTTTCTCTTTTATTAGTGTAGATTATATAAAATTCAAACCCCAGAGTCCATAATCAAGGCTTATTCGCACCTAGATGCCCACTTACACTTTGTCTTTGGTTACTTTCATCCTAAAAGGCAGATATTGAGTCGTTGCCAAAGAGACTGTATGGCTTGTAAAACCTAAAATATTTACTCTCTGACCCTTTACAGACAAAGTTTGCTGAGCCCTGGATTAGATGACAAATATAAAGTTTATACCAGCTGCTCAATAACTATTATTATACATCACAACAAATAGACTGATGTGTCATTGAAACGTCCTATAGATCTGAAGTGAGTGTTAAAATTATAGTAAGTTAAAGTAGAATTTGTCATTATTTGGAGGATAAAAAGAGTATTTTTAGCTCTTGAGTGACTCAAAAGTCTAAAGACATGGGGAATTAACACTTATTTATTAAATAGAAATGTAACAGGAACAAATAGCTTCATCCCCAGCTGTTATCTCTGCTCTCCCCCAGCTGCCAGCTCTTATCACCTGCAAATATGTGCATTTTCTCTCTTGTTATAAGCATTTCTATAGACTTGACATTTTTAAAGTCTGTATTGTTTTACTGGCTACCCTAAATTAAAGGAAACTTAATGTCCAACAATAGGACAGTGATAAATGACCTTGGGCACATCTAATATTCAATAACATCACATCCACTACTGCCAAGGAGAGTTAAGAAGACTTTCCAGCAACAACAAAGTAATTATAACATAACGATAACTGACAAGAATACAAGCTTGATTTTGGAGAAACAGAGAAAAAATATATTCGTATATAAGTAAAAATATTTTTATCTGTATAACATGAATGTAAAATATCTATTTTATGTATAAATATATTATAATGTAAAATAAATTACATTTCTAGAGCTACATTAATAAAGTTAATTACATTAATGTTACTTAATTTTAATGTTATATATGAAAAACATTGGAAAGAAATATCCTTTAAAATGTTGATAGAAATTATATCTGATAATGTAGTAGTTTTAATTTTCCTCATTATAAATTATAAGTTTCTGCATTTTTCAGTTTTTCTATAATGAGTATAAGATGTTTTCACATGATGGAAAAACGTTAAAAGACAAAGAAACATAATTGTAGAATTCTGTGGTTCTAATTGAATTGCATAACTTGAGAAAAAGGACTATAAATGAGTTTACAAAGCCAGAATGTTTCCTATACAGTAAAATTCAATAGGCCATGTTGTTAGTTTCTATTATAACTTTAAAAGATAGAAAATTATACTGTTACTAGTCCTGTATCCTGCTACTTATTTTTAAAAATTATAGTTCTATATATTTTACTCATAGAAAAGTTTAATTGCTTAAGACAATTTGGCTTTAAATAGGAATTTTAATTATTCTTACATCCCACAACCTCCGCATTATTTTAATAATACCTTTTTCCTTACCCAATTACCATCAGCTTACACTTACAGATTTTTAAAAAGCTCTCTCTCATGCAACCAGCTTGCCAAGTGCTGCCCCATATTGGAAGCAAGAAGAATGATTCCTAAGTGACCAGCTGTGACTGAACCAACTCAAACCAGTTCTTCCAGCTTATAAGTCACCTTTCAATTATGCAAATAAAAGTGCAACCTGGAGAGTGGCTCAGGAGGGAAAGCCTGACTAATGAACTCAGTTGAACATAATGTTATCTTTCCTTGTGAGCACGTGTTTCTCCAACCGGGTGATATTATAGTTAAAACCAGGCAGGTTTATCGGACGACATAATTAAGGACCTTAACATCCACTTGAACTAAACCAGGAAAGAATTCGCTTGTTTTATCAGTAGGCATCCTGAGTTGAGCTTACCATACTCTACAATCTCAAGGTTAAAAGTCATGCTCATCAGAGAATTCTGACCTGTTATACTATTTTATATATTTATACTATGTCTAGCACCATGGAATACTACTTAATAAACACATATGTGTGTGCATTAAAGTATTATTGCTGAGTGGTAGGATTTCAGGTGGTTTATCTACTTTGCTTTTCTATATATTTCTAATGTTCTTCTATGAACATGTGGTATGTTTATAGTAAGTTAATCAATATAAAAATGAAATCCTCAATTAACATATAATTCATTCAGCCACTCAGTATGGATCATGTTGGGGCGTCCCTCACCTTGTTCCTCTCTTCAGAAGCCGGTTGAAAGCCAGGAAGTAAAACCAACATGGTCCACCCCAAGCATTTTGGGGAGCAATGGATAAATGAACTCATAAATGGGAAAAGCATTTTGCAAAGTACAAAACCTTAAACAAAATAAGGTATTAGTAGTGTTATAGGCCGGAGGGGGCCATCTTCCTTTCCCTGGGTGACTTGCAGCAAGTGGGCAAACCACAGCGTTGCCAATGTCTGGGTATGTGCCCACTGACAGGCTATGTCACTGCCCGGGTGTCAGCGCTGCTGCTGTGTTGAGAAAGGAACCACAATGCACACGCAGTGTGTGCTGCTTGTGGCTGTGCACCTACAACAACTTATTTATGGGCCTGAAATTCAAATTTTATATGCTTGCTTTGTAATCTCACTCAGGGACATTTTAGAGAGAGGAAGGGGGGAGGAGGAAGGAGGGAGGGGAGGGGGGGAGAGAGAGAGAGAGAGAGAGAGAATAGAGAAACATCGATTGGCTGCCTCCCACACGTGCCCCGACTGGGGATTGAGCCAACTTCTTGGTATGCAGGCTGATGCTCCAACCGACTGAACTATCTGACCATGGCTCAGATGATTTATTATTTTTACTTTTCTTATTGTTGACAGTATTACGGATATCTCCCATTTCCACCCCCCTCATATGATTTTTATGTGTCAAAAATATCATTCTTGTTTTTATTTTCCCCAACCATTTAAAAGTGGAAATACCATTCTTCACTCATTTGTCAAACAAAACAGGCGGCAGGACACGGTTTGCTGACCACAGCTCTGGAGTTCTCTCCTGGACGCGAAAAGGACAGAGAAGACTGTGGGAGCGCTGAGTGGGACAGCAGAAGACAGTGGGAGCGCTCCCAGAGTTTCCCAGGATTCACCGTTTGTGCAGCACGGGGGCCATTTTGCCGAGTCTGAGTATCCATATTTTACTTAATGCAGATAAACAATTTAACCCCTGTTTTTGTTTTACTTACACAAATGTATTTGAAAAGGAAATTGTGCATATCACTATCACCAGTGGAGAACCTCGTATCACTTACCATAAATAGAGGGTAATGGTACAAACCAATGTGTTTAACATTAAATTCTTGTTAGGTGCCCCAACATGCCAACAGCTCAGCCTGCTGCCTCTCTGTTACACAGCGGAAATTAGCAAGAGTAGAAAGACATTCAGAATCTGTTGGTACCAAACAGAGGGCTTGTCTTAATGAAATCAGTCAGATTTCATCCTGGAATGCCAGGTCCCCGGGCCACCCAAATTATCTAGCATAGGAGCTAAAAATCACCTCCAGACCCCGTCCCAGAACCCATTTCCACTCTGGGAAACGGACGCTGCCCGAGTTTCTCAAAGCGTACTTCATGGTGACGGGCATTAAAATGGTCCCAAGTCCAAGACTGCCTTCAGTTCTTATGTAGTAAAGGAAGAGCAACTTCACTGTTTTAGGACTAAGGTTTGCTTACCAATGACCTCACCTACAATGAAGGCAAGGCCAGGTCTGTGAGTCGTGGAAAAGGCAAAGGCCTAACCTCAGAGCCAGACAAGAGGACAAAGGACTGACTGGGAGGACAAAGGAAGGATTCCTCCTGAGCTGTGTTGTTTGGGGGAAAGACCCTACCTTCCACTGGGCTTAGAAAGGTCATTTGCAACCTCATTCCTGTGAGTTTTTGGGTTCCTTCCATGACTCTTCTCCTGCTTTGGGGCTTTTAGAATTGAATTTACTGTCTGGGAGGTTCTCCTCTATTTCAATTTTAAGGACAAAGAATGCCTGTCCCCTCCCTACCCCTCCCCCCCCCCCGCTCCCTCCCCCCCTCTCCCGCCTTTCTAGGCAACTGAGATTAAGTTAGTATTTAAATTTTGTGTGAAGTTTACCAACATTTTCCACTCTTTATTTTTGCTGTTGGTTTAAGAGCAAAACTGTGTCTTGTTCTTTCACAACATAATTGCTACTGGAGATTCTAGGCGGTAATTTTGCTGTTATGTAAATGACATCACTTCAGGAGTCAAACCCAGTAAATAGTATTTATTTCCTTCCTCTGCCTGGGAAACTGATTCCTTTTGAAAAGAGATGCAGAGACTAATCAGAGGCGGCACAGTATCTGCCCAGATCTGGCGGATCTGATTTTGAGCCAGTGCCCAGAGGAAGGAACAGATACACTGGTGCAACAACAGCGAAGCATTCTCAGCTGTTTCTGATGATCCAGAGCAATGCGACCAATACGTCAAGCGAAAATATACTTCCTTGATGAAAGTCACAGTAACATATGATGCGTAATAACAGGGAGTATACACGGCTCGGATTCCAGAAACGTTAGAAATCGGTGGCTCAGCAACGTAACGAGCTACAGGGGACGGCTATGCTGGATGGGAGGATGGGAAACGCTTGTCAGTTGTATACTGAGGTTCAACAGAAGCCTAACTTAATTTCTAGTCCAGGTTAAAATAACTATATTATGTACTTACAGCGGAGAGGGATAGAGAAAACCCTAAAACAGCAGTGCCTTCAACAAGACGGTTTATTTTCTTTTCATTAAAAGCTAGGTGGGTGGTCTCTGGCCCTATCAGCTCCTGGGACCCTTGTCCTTTCTCTCTTCTTCACGGCTTTTCGACTCACTGACCTCCAGGCTGAGGTGGCAGCGGCCAAGTTCTGAGCAGCAGCTAGAGGACAGGACAGAGAAGAGAGCAAAGCCACGCACCAGACAGGACACTTCTACTTATGTCCCGTCGGCCAGAGGTTAGTCTCCAGACCGTCCCGAAACCACATGGGGGCTTGGGGACACAGCCTTTTTCCTCCGGGTGGAAATTTACAGCCCCGCTGAAAATGCCATTACGCGGAAGAGACAGGATCGTGAGGGACAACGAGAAGTTTCTACCAAAGAAAAGTTGTCTTTCTGGATTTAGCCCAAAGTTTTCCGTGAGTAGAGAAAACTGTCATTCATCTGTTCACTTGTTTATGCAATTGTTTAACTGACAGGAATTTATTGAGCCCCTACGATGGTACCAGGCACAGTTCTGTGGGCTAAGCTACCTGGTGAATAAAACACAGCTCCCTGCCCTGGCTGGTTTGGCTCAGTGGGTAGAGCGTCAACCTGTGGACTGAAGGGTCCCAGGTTCGATTCCAGTCAAGAACACATGCATGGGTTTGCGGGTTTGATCCCCCATAGGGGGCATGCAGGAGGCAGTTGATTAATGATTCTCTTTCATCATTGATGTTTCTATCTCTCTCCCTCTCCCAAATCAATAAAATAAATAAATAAAAAATAAAGACAATGGACTATTTTAATAAACAAACAAATAAAAACCACAATTCCCTGCCCTCATGGAGTTTATGTCCTCCCTGGGAGGGAAAGGCAATAGATAATAAATATAAGTAATTAAATGACATTGTATATTAGGAGGTATAAATTATTCTAGCTAAACAGAAAAATGAAATAGGGGTGCAGAAGTGAGTAGGGATGGTTGCAATTTTATCTAGGTGGCCAGGGCTTGGCCTCATTGAGTAGGTGACATTTGTGCAAAGACTTGAAGGGCATGAGGGAGTGAGCCTTCAGAAATCTGGGGAAGAGGCTCTGAGCCAGTGGGAACAGCCGTGCAAAGGTCCTGAGGTGGGAGCATGACTGAAGTGTGCAAAGAAGCAGGGAGGCCAGGGTTGGCTGGAGCAGAACGAACTTTGAACTGAAGTCAGAGAAAGCTAGATCATTCGGGGTGTGCTCTCGTGGCCACTCCAAGCACTTGGGCTGCTCCTCTGAGTGAAATGGGAGCTGCTATCATGTTTGGAGTGGTAGAGTTCTAAATACATAGAGTTTATAGCACATAAATGTACCCACAGAGGGATGTCATGCCTGCTGGGGTGCATAATTCAGAGTTTGGGGATGACTGGCTGGGCCTATTTTCTGCAACTCGGTAAGAAGAGCTGAGACATATGGCATTATACTAGGTTAGATTTTATTCCTGGTCAGACACTCTTATTTATGAGCAAGATTGGCCATCATGGGTGGCAATCATCTTTCCGTTCTCTAACATTTATTAGGAGCTCACTGTGGCCAGCACTGATCTACGCCCTTACTCAGGTTAACCTGTTGCATCTGCACAAGCATGCAATCATTGGCCTCTATTTCACAGATGAGGAAACAGAGAGGCAAAGTGCCTTGCCCAGGTCACACAGCTGGCAAGTGGTGAAGGTGGGTCTGGACTCCAGGCATGTGTACAGCCCACACCCTTCACATGATGCCAGGCGGCCTCGGAGACGATCGGACCCTTGGTGTGGCCTGCTGACCCCATCCCCAGAGAAAGGTACCCACGGGGGCACTTATTTGAGCCAGTGGAAGGTGGAGCACGGCTCGGACAGGCAGGTGGGTGGCCACCTGCCTTCTCTGGCCTGTAACTCTTGATGTTAATGTGATTTGCTGGTCCACCATCCAAGAATTTTCGTGTAGGAAAGGACATGTCCGCGAGGGTCAGCATGATGGTCACATATCCACCTGTGTTCCTGGCAGGGCTACTGGCCGTGACCTGGCACAGTCGCTCACATTCAAGCCAAGCCTCCTGAGGCCACCTCATCCTTTTCCCTCTAAACATGGCTCCTGGCACCATGTCCGACTCCAGTGTAATACAGAAGAACGAGGAAGGCATAATCCTGGGACATGGGTTTGGATTTCAGCTCTCGTATGTGACAGCTGTGTGACGCGGGGCAAGCTACTTAACCTCTCTGTGCCGCAGGTTCCTCAGTGTGGTTCCTCCCTCAATAGTTCGGGGGATGACTAAATAAGACCATGCATGTGCAAAGCACACAGTAGCTGCTCCATAGATGTTTGCTGTTGCCTGTCTATTTTCCTGTAAAATCTGCCAAAACCTGTCATTTTCCTATAAAATCTGAGTGATTACTGTTTGGAAAAAAACAAATGTCAAGTTAAAAATCCAGAAATATTTGTACATCAATAACGTGCAATGCTGTTTCCCCCTGCATACAGTCAGGTCTGCCTTAATGCTTATTCTGAAAACACAAATGTGTTCCAATGTGGTTGATATGTTAGGATGCAATTCAAACATAACATGGGTTGTACATTTGTGTATGTGCAGTTACCTTTGCAAGAAACACAGGTGAATGCTGAAAACTGCACCCAGGGGAACAAGACATTTAGGAATACACAAAGTGCACACACACCCCTAAATTCCTTCCGGCCACCTCCGGCCACCAGGTGCTCGGAGCCGCGCCAGCCACACCTGGTGTCAGGTAACCCTCTCCCCCTGCAGTCCCACATCCACGGCGAACTTGCGGTCTTTTTCAAGGTCAAGTGCTATTTATTGTAGTATATGTACGGGGTGGGGCAAAAGTAGGTTTACAGCTATTAATACTTGAAACAGAGTTTATTCTTGTATTATTTTCCATACGGACAACTGTAAACCTATTTTTGCCCCCCATACTTCTAAAAATTTAGTATGTGTAAAACTGTGCCACCATTTTTACTAGGTTCCTATCATTTGTGTAACGTGATGAGGTTTCCCTATATGAGTCCCATGGCCTTTGTTGTGCAATGTGGGAAAGTACAGAGGTTTTTAGGAATGCGCATGAAATCTCACAGAACTGACTCATTACTAAATAAATCACATGCTCACTGCAGAAAATCTCCAAAAAGGTTAATAAGAAAAAAAGGACAGCAAAATCACCCATAGTTCCACTTCTCAGAAAAAATCACATTCCCTTACTTTTCTCTGCATCTGTACACAACCACACACTGTCACACACAACATACACAAAACCACATGCACAAAGGCCTCCTACCCCCCCCATATAACCACACACATACACAACCTCATCCCCCCCCCCCCCACACACACCACTTTCCTAGCCTTCTTCCCTTTCAAATGCATAACGTGCATCCAGACATTAAATCTTTACCTACAACTTTACGCTTGTAGGCTGAACATTTCATTGTATGGATGGACTATAATTTGTGTTTAAAACCATAACTGATATTGTTGTTTTTTTAATCTCAAAAATAATTCACTTGTTGTAAGTAAATTCAGATATGACTGTTTTCTATCCCATGGGAAGGGAAGGTTGCCCATGATCTCGCCCCAGCCATCCATCCGGCAAATATTTATGGAGAGCCCTTTCCACACTGGCTCCGCGCTAACCTGGCGACTCAACAGAGGGGAGAAACGCGAGGGAGCAGCTCTCAAGAAGACGCAACACAGTGAGGGAGAAGGAGAGCAATCGCATAACCTCGCCAGGCAACAGGGAGTGGCAGGGTGTAGTAAGGGCTATGGAGGAAATGTGCAATTTGCAGAGATGCCACCACAGGAGACCAAGGGTGTTAGTGTGTGTGTGAGAGTGTGTGTGTGTGAGTGTGTGTGTGTGTCTGGGTGTGTGTGTGAGTGTGTGTGTGTGTCTGGGTGTCTGCCTGTCTGTCTGAGAACGCCTCCCTAAAGCGGAAGGCACCTAGATAGGACCAGTGGCTAAAGCATGATGCATATGCTTCCGGTTTGATTTTTCCACCATGCTTGCTCTGACTTTTTTCTTGTCTAGAAATGGAACCATGCTTACTCATCTGTGCACTTGCCTCTGTGTGCCTCACAATGTACCCCGGGCCACGCAGCACAGAGGTAAGACCCTGCCTTCTGGACTCAGACAGGCCTGGGCTCAAACCCTGCCCCTCTGCCTTTCACTCGCTGAGTGGCCTTAGATGTCGCTTAGTGGCTGCAGGTCACAATTCGTTGAAATCAAGGTTTCTCAGTGTCAGTAGCGCTGGCATTTGGTTCTGATGACTCTTGTGCTGAGCACCGTCGGATGCTTAGCAGGACTCCTGGTCTCTACCTACTAGATGGCAGCAGGACCCTGGTTATGACAAACAGAAATGTCTCCGACATTGCCAAGTGTCCCCTGGGGAGGCTGGGGACAAAAATCACCCCCAGTTAGTGATCACTGCTTTAAATATACACATAACTTTAAATATAAATATATAAATATACATATATATATATATCCATACACATATATATTTTATATTATGTATTTAGGTAAAATGTAAAATATTATTTCTTAAGTATGGATATTTTATTAATGTATACATACACTAAATATATTGTATATATGCATATATATTATAAATAAAAATGAAATCTGAAATATATCTACAAAAATATATTTATTTATAATTAAGGAAAGCATTGATGAGGACAGTAAAAGTTAAAAACAAACAAACAAAAAGCCATAGATACAAAAAGAAAAAAACACACAACTAAGGAAACAAAGGGCAGTTCAAAATGCGGGCAAATGTGGCCTGGTTTCTAATGTCCACCCAGCGAAATGCGGACCAGATGGGGGCAGGGGATGAGCCGGCTCCATAGAGGAATGCAGTTTGCTTTGGGGAAAATAAGCTACTGAGTGTGTGTGTGTGTGAGTGTGTGTGTGAGTGTGTGTGTGTGTGAGTGTGTGTGTGTGAGTGAGTGTGTGTGTGCGAGTGTGTGTGTGTGTGTGAGTGTGTGTGTGCGCGCACGCGCATGTGTGTGAGTGTGTGAATGTGTGCATGTGAGTGTGTGTGTGCGCGTGTGTGTGAGTGTGTGTGTGTGAGTGTGTGTGTGTGTGTGTGAGTGTGTGTGTGTGTGAGTGTGTGTGTGTGAGAGTGTGTGTGTGTGTGTGCGAGAGAGAGAGAGAGTGTGTGTGTCTGTGTGTGTGCAGGGGTCGGGCGGCCAAAATGATTTCTTGGTCAATGACCTTTTGGTAAAGACTCACAAAGGCAGGTTTTGGAAACACTTGTGGGAAGAAGACGATATTGAGTCACTTTCACTGAAAAGAAACCTCACGTTCCCTTTAAACCAAAGATGCAGGAAGCGCTGAGGAGGGTGCTCCCAGCTGAACAATGGGGGAGCCGCGCTTTCCTCGGGGCTCCGTGTCCGAGCCTCCCCTTCGCAGGACAGAGCCGGTCACAGGCTGCGAAGGGCGCCTGGCAGGGAGGCTGCGGGGATGTCAGACGGCAGGTCATCCACGGTAACGGGGGTCCATTGTTTTCTGGCGCCACGCCCTGTCCTCAGCGCATCCCGCGGACTGGCTCTTTCATCCCCATAGGAAGCCCAGCGGGACAATAAGATTATCCCTACTTTACAGATGAGGAGACTGAGGCACGGAGGGGAGGAGCCACAGGTCCCACGGCCTGCAAGGGGCAGAGGGGGTGTGAACCCAGGCAGCCGCCCGGAGCCAGCCGAAGCTCTGCCCTCGACCGGAGGGTGTCGGAGGCGGCGGGGTGTGTGGCTAATTTGACCGCCCGGGACATCTGGCCTTGTCTGCAGACATGTCCAGTTGTCACTCCTGGGTGTACTCCTGGAGGTAGAAGCCGAGGGTGCTGCTAGACCTCCTGCAACGGGCCCTGCCCTTGCCCCCAGTTATTCAGCCCCGAATGTCGGTAGGATGGCTATTAAGAAACCCTATTCTAGCCCTAGCCGGTTTGGCTCAGTGGATAGAGCGTCGGCCTGCGGACTGAAGGGTCCCAAGTTCGATTCCCGTCAAGGGCATGTGCCTTGGCTGCGGGCACATCCCCAATGGGGAGTGTGCAGAAGGCAGCTGATTGATGTTTCTCTCTCATCGATGTTTCTAACTCTCTATCCCTCTCCCATCCTCTCTGTAAAAAATCAATAAAATATATTAAAAAAAAGAAAAAAAGAAACCCTATTCTAGCTCCTTCGAGAGAAGACAAGGCTGTCCGTCCTCCAGAAGCCTTCGTATTTAGTTTGTCTTTGAAATTACAACTACCACATGCTCACTGGGAAAACAGAGACACAATAGTCATCTTCTAAAGGAAAACCCGGGAGGTTTTCTCCTCCTCAGTCCCACGCCCGGGATCAACTGTGAACACTTGGCCTATCTCCTCTTGTTCTACTTGCTGGCGTTTGCGAGTCTACCTCCTCCTCTGTTATCTCCTTCTTCCCTGGTCAAAAATAGACGCCATAGAGATTTTCCTGCATATCTTTCTGTTCACTCGGTCTGCTGAACGCCAGCCGCCAGCCTCTGCACCTGTGCTCCCCCTTTCTGGACGCTCTTCCTCCAGGCACCCCCGGCCTGCCTGCCTCTGCATTGGGAGCTGAGTGTTCCCGGCCGTCCCTATCTAGGTACTGGTCCCTCCCACTCCATCCTTCCCCTGCTTGTGTTTTGAGCCCTCGCCTCTGACATCTGGGTGGACACTTACTTAATTTGCTCACTGGTGTGTCCTGCCTAAATGTCGGCTCCACGGTGGCAGAAATTGCACATCTTTTGTAACACTGCGTCCCAGCACACGGAACATTTAATCCACATTTGATTAAAACAGGCAGTCAATAAATATGTATTATCATCAATAAATGGTTAGATGAAAAAAAACCAATGAATTTATCATGTACACCCTTTAAAGTCAATACAGGCAAACAAAACTGTCTCATTCTCTTTTACGGCTGCAAAATATTCATTTCACTCTTCCCGAGGTAATGGGAGCTTAAGTTATCTCCATTGTCCTCTTTGGGTGGGTGGGCACTCTTAGGAATCATGCCATAATGAACATCTTTCTTTGCTTTCCAGAGGGTGGGAGGAAGAAAGAGAGAGAGAGAGAGAGAGAGAGAGAGAGAGAGAGAGAGAGAGAGAGAGAGAGAGAGAGAGAGAGAGAGACATCGATGTGAGTGAGACACATCAACTAGTTGTGTCCTGCATGCATCCCAACCAGGAGGGTGTGGAGCGAACCCACAACCCAGAGAGATGCATAATGAACATTTTCTACGTATATCTTTGTACACATCTGTAAGTATTCCATAGGCTAGATTCCCAGAGATGAAACTGTGAATCAAATCTAAACTTTCGATCAGAATTGCCACATGAAGGTAGAATGCCTTTTCCCCTGTACCCTCACCAACACTAGAGAATTAGAGCTCATATTAATTTGGCACGATGGCCTAAGACCTTTCCATGTGTTAAATGAGTTAATCCTTAGAAAAATCCCAAAATAATAACCGTAAATATTTCTATAGGGCCTACTGCGTGCTAGATACTGTTCTAAGTGTCTTATACGTATAATCTCATTTAGTCCTGGGAACAACTCTCTGGGGTAGGAACTGTTGTTATGATCACTTTACAGATGAGAAGGCGAGGTACCAGATGGTAAAGTCCAGAAATTTCTCCAGGATCAGACAGCCAAAAGCTGGGACAGCCCAGATGGAACCAGAAAGCCCAATTATAGAGCCCACACTCTTAACCATTCTCCTTTCCTGCCTCTTCGTGGGCTGAGAACAATAAACATTCCCATTTTACAGAGAGGAAAACTGAGATGTTTAGAAACGTGACCAAGAATATAATCAATCTTTTTAACTCTTGCCAATGTGATGGGTGAGAAATGGTATCGTGTGGTTTTAATCTTGAAGCGTATCTCTTTTTCTTTTCTTACTTTAAAATTTGACAATAATCTATTCCATTATTTGGGTAAAGAGAATTTCTTCACTGAAAACGTCATCCTGATTAAAAATAAATGCCTGTAAAATGTGACCTTTTTTTGCCATCCACATTTGATTAAAATAAATCCAGTCTCTTTTTACTCCTAAGATGCCTCTTAAAATTATTTGTTCATTTCCAAAGAAATGATTGTTGAGAGGCAAACCACAGGAAGATTTGAATTTACAAGCCTACAAATACCTAAATGCCGCGTGGTGTCCTGGACCGGGTCACGGACAGGGAGGGACAGCAGTGGGAGGCTGGGGGAATCCGTACAGCTCGATTGGTTGCTAGGACTGCACCCATGTCATTTCGTAGCTTTGAGAAACGTGAGTGGGGTGAAGGGTGACAGGCATTCTTCGCATTAATTTTGCAACTTTTCTGTAAATTCCAACGTGACCTTTTTCAAAAAGGTTTAAAGCTAATTTTTAGGTCTGTAAACACACTCCTCATGTGGCTTTGCAAACGTGGGGAACACCTGGCTCTGGCCACACTTTTTGGTAAAGAAGCAAAAAAAAAAAAAAAAAAAGATTTCTGTTATCCTTCTCCTGGACAAAAGAAGGGCATGTAGATTTGGCCTCAGCCTTGCTTTTTTTTTTTTTTGCGGTGACCTTTGCATTCTGAAGTGAATCAGAGGTTTATGTGTAAGAATGTAAAGCAAAGGTGACCAGCAAGTCGGTTGGTTCCACTTTCCTGTCAGATTTCACTGTTACTTGAGCAGCATCCTCAAGAGAAGATTGTGGTAGGTTGCCGTTGGCACAACACACCTCTGAGGTCTGGGGGAGCATGTGGGGTGCACCCAGCTCCGCCACCAGACCCCCTGAAATTCCTGAATGGAATCTCAACTGCATGGTTTATAATAATAAATAATAATAATTGCAATTTATAATATTGACAATAATTTTATAAGTGTGTAAATACAGTGATTTATATATTAAATTATAAATAATAACTAGAGGACCGATGCACGAAATTCGTGCAAGAGTAGGCCTTCCTTCCCCAGGCTGCTGGCACCAGCTTCCTTCACAGCCCCGGCTTCATCCGGAAGGTCGTCCGGAAGGATGCCCAGTCTAATTAGCATATTACACTTTTATTATTACGGATTATTACAGTTGAATTACTTTCTTTTTTTAAAAAAATATATTTTATTGATTTTTTACAGAGAGGAAGGGAGAGAGATAGAGAGCTAGAAACATCGATAAGAGAGAAACATCGATCAGCTGCCTCCTGCACATCTCCCACTGGGGATGTCCCCGCAACCCAGGTACATGCCCTTGACTGGAATCGAACCCGGGACTTTTCAGTCCGCAGGCAGACGCTCTATCCACTGAGCCAAACCGGTTTCGGCTGAATTGTTACTTTCATGTGCTCTTTGTCTCTGGCTATCTTGATCTCTACTTATTTTTTATTTTGCGGACAGTAAAAAGTTATTTTTATGTTTCAAATATTTCTATTGCATGGTTTATAATAATAGGTATTTATATTATTAAATTATAATACATAATACTTACTTTAGCACATTGAAATATTACTTTAACGTGCTCTTTGTCTAGCTAATTTTGATCTAAAATAACTGACCTGTCTTTTATTTTGTGGACAAAGAGTGTTTGTTTTGTTTTAATGTCTCAAATTTAATCTGAGAGAAACGTTGGAAAGTAACCCATGTTCCCCGACCTATAACTTCATATTCTCTTGTCCTCATGCAAATGCTGAATCTGTGAACATCTGTCTGTCTTTTATTTGTCCCCTAACAACTGTAGCATTTCCGAGGCCCATGACAAAGAGGCCGGTTTTCAGAGACCTTCTCTCTCACGTATCCCAGGACCTAACACGGTGCCCAACACGTAACGCGGTCTGGTATTTGTAGGGTGGACGAATGGAGAGAGAAAAACTTAGATGATATTCTTGCACTTGAGGTCTTTCACAGGAATCACAGCAATTCTCTGCAGGAGTGTTAAAGCAGCCAATTTGGTAATATGATTAAAGGAGAAGATTTGCTGGCTTGGCTGTTCACTTCTCAACAACAGCCCTCATTCCAAGCGATTTCCAAGTGACTAACTAGGATGGGGTTGTTTTTCACTTATCGCTCGAACCCGATGACGACCTCTCAGAAATATTCCGAAGCTTCCGTTTGGTTTCCATTCAGGAGACAAACGCAGGGGCTTTGGCTGGGCTTCTATTCAAATGACATTTTAAAACGGGAGCATATGTTTCAAGGAGTAATTAGCGATGGTTTAATATAACGACCCTGCCGGCTGGAAAGGCTGTAGGTCAGAATTGTTAACAGGCAGCGCAATGAAAAATAGTAAAGCATTAGCAGATAGCATAAGTAGTCAAACCTGACCCCCAAAGGTCACGAGAGAACTAAATAAGTTGGTCACAGCACTGGCTGATTTAAATCAATGCGATCCCAATTTCCTCTTCTGCTGGTGCGGCTTTGGTATTCCATGGTCTAGTACACACAGGAGTCAGAGAGATAGAGAGAAAGAGAAAGAGAGAGAGAGAGAGAGAGAGAGAGAGAGAGAGAGAGAGAGCGAGAGCGAGCAGGGGAACGTCCACTCAGCGATATAATTTTACTAAATGTGGGTGGTTTCCAGGGAAAAGAGAACCAGAAGTATTTCAGGAACCAAATGAAATTATTTAAACAGAACACTACTTGGTTTTGTTTCTCCAAGAATGATTTATGACGGCAACACCGATATAAATACCTAGTTAGCTATGGGAGCATTCTGTATCTCAAGTTTCCCACATTTTTCTCAATTGGAGGCTTAGGGTTAAAATGATCCCTTTATCCTTTAACACTGAAGATCTGTGAAATCTGTAAATTGCTGGACCAAATGATAAACTTTAATCTTAAAATTTTTAAAACGACCTCTTGAATTTTTTTTCCAATTTCTCTCCAAAAATAAAATTTTTAACTGCATGATTCTCTCCCTCTTGACTACTTCTGCTTTTATTTTTCCACACAGGATTAGTCTTCTTTGTATATCTCCCACGTAGATAACATGGCGCTGTTTGAATTTGTTTTTTAAGGTAATATGTTGATATCCAGTTTGATTACGGAAAGGACATTTAAAGGAGGAAGAAAAAAAAAAAGACAACTTCTGTGATTACAAAACCACTTTAAGACCCAGGGGGAACTATGCCTGGGTGACAAAACAAATTTGCCACAAATCATTGTACAAAAGAACAGCAGGACGTGAGCCGAAACGCGGGGCCTGCTCCCATTCAGCCTCCATTTGTTTTGGAGACTCCGCCCTCCTCCTGCCATGTTCAATATCTAATTGGCATTCTGACCCTTCAGATAACTCAACATCTGCTACTCGGGTGCCTCTCGGAAGCCCTTTGTTCGCTGCAGGCGGAGTTCAAGGGGCTCTTTGCTGACACACAGATTCATGCGTGCCATTGTGCGCGCATCTCCCGCCCGGCCCTGGATGGGGACACAACTTTTGCAGGCCAGTATGAAAAATGGAGCCACCCCGTATCCTCACCAAATATTCAACAGATGAAAAATGACGGATGGTTGAAGGAGAGGGCGCAAATCCACCAAACCATTGAGCTTCACTTCCTTAATAAGCAGTTTGAGGCTACGACCCACACACCTATTGTAGTGTTGACTTGTTTATGTATTTGGGCCCCGTGACCTTTGTTTTTCATGATTATGGGCCAAGGTCTGTGCTGAAGTTTCAGGTCCTGAAATGAACTGTGTGGATGTAAACGTGGATCCGTAGGGAGAGCCGCACAATGACTGGCTTTCAACCCAGGGTTTCATTGAGTCCAAGTCGCCCTAGGCCAGGGGTGGGCAACCCCTGGCACGCGTGCCAAACATGGCACGCCAGTAACTTTTGCTGGCACGCGAAACCCTCTCTTATAATCTTCCATTTACAATTGTGAGTCTTTGTTCTCAGTGATGAATTTTGTTAAGTCTCGTAATAGGAGTAGCCTGACGGATGAAAGTAGTAGCTCGTGCATATCTCTGAAGGTCACGAAATATAAACCTGATGTAAAATCTCTGTCATCAGTGATGCAGCAGCAAAAGTCCCACTGATAATATCAAACGGAGTCATAAAGTTTTCTGTCAGACTATCAGTGTACATGTATACATTAAAAAATAAATGCATTGCCCTAACCGGTTTGGTTCGGTGGATAGAGCGTCAGCCTGCGGACTCAAGGGTCCCAGGTTCGATTCCAGTCGGGGGCATGTACCTTGGTTGCGGGCATATCCCCAGTGGAGGGCGTGCAGGAGGCAGCTGATCAATGTTTCTCTCTCATCGATGTTTCTAACTCTCTATCCCTCTCCCTTCCTCTCTGTAAAAAATCAATAAAATATATTTTTTTAAAAAAATAAATAAATGTATTTTTCATCATCATATACTGTGTTTTTGTCGCTCGAATGAATTTTATTATTTCTTCAAGGTTCTTCACATACGTACACCTTAAGAGATATCAAGTAGGCGTAACATGTTCTCAAAAAATTAGGGTTGGCACACAGAAGAATTTTGAGTCAGAGATTTTGCTGGTTTTGGCACACACTCACAAAAAGGTTGCCCACCCCCGCCCTAGGCTATCAGTTGCGTAATTATTTTAGGTGCCACCAGGAAAGAAAAATTTATTCTAATTAATTTATGACATGCCTTTGAGTCTGAGATGCAGGCCTAACACCAGAGACATAAAGATGTGAGCCGACATGGGATGATGAAATCGGGTAGCACGTGCATAGCCTGGCATGGTTTTGTCGGGGAGTTTTTCTCTCCTTCAGTGACTGTGTTTTGTTAAGAGGTGCCCAATGGTTGTCCCTTACCCTTCAGCTTTGATACTCATCTAAGGAAGGTCCTCTCTGAATTGTCCCCCCAAATCGTTCCCCGGTGCCACTAGCTGGGATGTGTGCCACGGGCCATAAGTCAGAACCTCATGTATGCGCAACTGATTCCTTTTATTAATTTTCTCGACAGTTTGGTGTAGGGCCAGGAGGATAATGTTTCCTTATCTTCTGGAAAGAACTGAAAGAGCCATAATGAGCAGAGGCATGTTTAGGTCCTTCTGAAAGTGCCGGCGGTACTTCTCCCAGAAATACCTGCACTTAAAGGTTTGGATCAGCCTGCAAGATTCTACTGCTGACAGCTCAAGGCTCAAGAGAAGCCGAAGGAAGGGCCTGAGCTCCAGACAAACTATCAGGTGTTTTCTGCACCTTTAGACAAATTTAAAAACGGACTTCCTGCCCCACCTGGTTTGGCTCAGTGGATAGAGTGTCAACCTGTGGACTGAAGGGTCCTGGGTTCGATTCCAGTCAAGGGCACATGCCCAGGTTGCAGGCTCGATCCTCAGCAGGGGGCGTGCAGGAGGCAGCCAATCAATGATTCTCTCTCATCATTGATGTTTCTATCTCTCTCTCCCTTTCCCTTCCTCTCCGAAATCAATAAAAAATATATTTAAAAAAATAAAAAATTTTAAAAAGGTTTAAAAAACACACAACTGACTTCCTTCCCTGGTTTCAATGGTTGAGATGGGTGTTATGGTGTTTTGGTTCAAATCTCTGCTCTGCCTCTTTCTAACTAGGAAGCTTTGGAGCAAACTTTCGAATTTATGAAATTTAATCACAGGAATAAATCAGTTAATGCATATACAGTGTTTAGCTCAGCGACCTCTCTATATTATTAATTCTACAATGAATTATGATTACGCCTGTTATGAGATATAGTCCTTTTAACCCAAACTTGAAAAAAAAAAAACCCATGCTGGTTCTCAGACATGCGGCGTGCTTTTGTATAGCCGGGGCTTTCTCTGATCTCTCAAACGGTAAACTACCACCTTTGTTGTTAAAATCGTTATTAATGAGGTCCTCTTCTTTCATCGTTTCTGCTGGTTCTTCGTACAAAACTTGAAGGTACCATTTTTCGACATCCAGCGAGTCACTGACACTTCCCAGGCAAAGTTTCTACCCCCTTATTTTTAAGACCTGCTTAGAAGTATTATTTTTCTAGGGCTCTGGCTCTTTAAATGCCAGTCTTCCTTTCCTAACGAGTTGCAAAGCTACATAATCAATGACCTATCCTTTGGTTTTCATCCATCATTGTCATCTTTTGACTACTATCATTATTTGCCAGAATTGCTGAACAGGAGGAAGCACCTAGCTGTCAGAGATTTTTTGCTCAAGCTCAACAGTCATACTAGAGCTTTCCACGTGCTGACAGGGGCATGAAGACGAAAGAGGCATGAAATACATGGCATGAGGGCCAAAGCCCCAACCCACATATTTAATTCCTTTACTTTAAAAACACTTCTCTTTCTTGTTGAAAGTATTACAGACCTCCTAATTTCTTTACTTTTAAGGACCTTTAACATTAGTCATTAGCTACCAAGCAAGCAGGCCCGGGACTAAGGTAAGGCAGAAAATTTAAGGGGCCCCCAAATAATACTGTGTTAACACAATAATATTTTAACAAAAGAACTCTGACTCCAAATAAGGAGGAGGCAGCAAGGCTTGTGAATTTCCTCCTTCCTTTCTGCTCTCTCTTGTTTGGAAGTGGGCACCAGGCAGGGCACAGAATCTAAAATTTGGTTGCCTTGAGTTTGAACTCTGGATCTATTATCATTTAGGAGCTGGGTGACCTTAGGAAAGTTACTTAGCCTCTCTGAGCCCCCGTAAGGATTAAATGAGAGCCTGCATGCAGAGCAAGCATTCAGTGAGAGGGAGCTGGCATTACTTGACACAGTGCAATTCAAGAAAGAAAAGGATCTCGGTTTACTCAATTTCTGCTGGGCACCAGTGGTACCGCTCAGAAGGCTTTCTGCACTTTACCAGTGCAGGTACGACAAAGATATGTTCTTGATTCAGTGGCCACATCCAACGGACGCAGGGCTTGGTCAGTTTTCACACCACCACTGCCACTTTGCGGAACACTTTAAAAGCTCATCATCATCATCATCATCATTTGGGTAAACATGTCCAAACACACCCAGAAGTGAAGGGAATGGTACAAGGAGCCCATTACCCAGATTCAAGAATTACTAAGCTTTTGCTACACAGCTTTAGCTGGTTCCCTATTTTAAAGGGTGTCTCAGAATTCGTGTCCTTTCACCCCTCACACGTTAGTATTCAAGCATAGAAATACCAAACAGTTTGTTCAGAAACACACACACACACACACACACACACACACACACACACACACACACACTGCTATTACCACTCTAACAAAAACAGGCAAAAATTCCTTGCAGGTTCCCCAACAGATGCAGCGATCTCTTGCTACCCCTGGGCTTTCTGTGTCGCCCAGCCCATACTCCACTGGCCCTCCATCCTCCCCATCATGTCCACTGTACTCTCCATTCGCTCAGTCAGGGTCCCACAGGGTCTGCCCACTGCATTGGGTTGTCACATGAAAACCCTTCTCTGTAAGAACTCACAGCAGGTGACTGTTGAATTTCTAACATCTTCTGCTTCCCTGGCCCCCTGGCGCAGAACAAAAACAGAAAAATCCCGACCTATTTTCCAATCATGTTTATCCAAGAGCAAGGGGGCCAGCCAGAGCCTGCGAGGAGTGGAAGGGGAGGGAGGGGAGGGCCTGGTTCCCTCCCAGCTCGCAGCCCCCAGGACGCAGCCAACCTCACACCCAGGTGTTGGGCCTCAAGCCCACTCCAGCCATTGTTCACCGCCCTCCCATGGGTTAATCCCCTGCCAGTCAAGCCGGAGATGCTCTCGGGGAGACAGGCCTGCATAGCATCTCATGTGCCACGGGGCCCTTTGATACACTTCATCTCCCTTATCCCCTCGGACGCACCATGACTCCCCTGCCAGTCACAGCCCCCCCCCCCACCCCGAGCTTTAGCATCTGCGCGCTGGGACTGACACCCCTCATTGGGAAAGGAGGTGGGGCCTTTTTCTTTCTTTTTTCGACAGAAATCATTGTTGATCTGATAAGACACTTTTAGGGAAATCCAGTGACACTGAGGGGCTTTGAGTCAGGGATCCGGCAGCAGCTACAGGGCTAAGCAGCTTTGCCTGCTCATTTGGGCTCCAGTGACGCCTGTGGGTCTTGTCAAACAGGGGGCTTCTGTGGTTTGTTTTCTCGGTGGGGGGGCGGGGAGGGGGGGGGAGGGCGGTTCAGAGGAGGGAGGCATGAATAGGGTTTCAGATGCGCGTGAGAGTTAGAAAATGACCACATGTTCACGTTGCAATTCTGAAATATCATGAACGATTTGCCAAAGGAAAAACGGCGAGGTCATGGAGGTCGCCGTGTGTTGTTGTGCAAAAAATATGAACGCAGTAACGTTACCAGTGAACCCATGGGCTTGGTTGAATGTTATTTTTTAGTGGCCGCTGCTGCTTTTTTATTACTTTTTACACTTTTAGCAGCAGCATCTTATAATTTTTAAATCACATTTTAAGTATATAAGCAATATGTGAATTCCGTTTGTCCTGTAGGGCATCCTCCTTCAGAGACAGAGTTAAGAGTTCTTGACTACCCTTCCTTAGCCCCGTCTCCATCTCCCTAGAGGTAGCTATTGTCTTTACACAATTAGGGCCTTTATTTCTCCGCGCAGACATCCATCTATACACGCTAGGCTTGTTTTCAGATCCTCCCTGGAGTCAGCATACGGCTGTTTAATATCTGCCTGACGGAGAGGAGGTAATGCATTTCTAGGAGCGGCTACTGCAACATATTAACACACCGACTCACGGATCCTTCCTGTGTAAGATCTCGCCACCTGCACAGATCTCCTTGTACATGTGCCCAAGAGAATCACTTGTTGCCTTTGCTGGAAAGACCCAATTTCACTATGAGGCCGAAGACCAACATGGAATGGGCCAATGTCGGAGCGATCATTCTCACCTCCGGCCACACACCTTAGATTTCTAACGCTGCCTCCCACCGTGGGATGGAGAGGGGTCTTTCTAAAGCAGAGAGTCCCACTCACTTCTCCCTCCCCTCTCCCATGAACATTTTGCATTATTTTCCTGCACGTCCCCTTACTATCTATTCAACATATTGAACAGGAGGTAGAACCATAATATGAGTTCTCAATCAAAATGCTGTAAGTTTCCTAAAGAAAATGAAACAGGGTCTTGTGGAACATCTGTGCATTCTGTGTGAAGTTCCTTCCACACACTAATTGTTTCCCCTGACTATAGTGGATTGTGCTGCTTTTAAGCAATGGTTACCACTTTTAACGCCCTGCCAATAAAACACGATCCATGACCCAAAATAGCCAAAACACCGATGCTTGTGATTCCCCCCGATATAAATTAAAGCAGCAAAAGTATACATCCACAAAATTAGAGCAAAAGTAATAATTATCGCTGACTTATAAAAGGCTTCATATTTCCACACATTGCTCAAAAAAACACATGTATTATCTCATTTTTTAATTTTTTAAATATATTTTATTGATTGTTTTACAGAGAGAAAGGGAGAAGGGTTAAGAGTTAGAAACATCGATGAGAGAGAGATGAGAGAGAAACATCTATCAGTTGCCTCCTGCACACCTCCTACTGGGGATGTACCTGCAACTAAGGTACATGCCCTTGACTGGAATCGAACCTAGGACCTTTCAGTCCACAGGCCGATGCTCTATCCACTGAGCCAAACCGGTTAGAGCTATCTCATTCTTTTTAAAACAACCCAACCAGGTAGAGACTACCATAGAAACGCTAAAGAGATACAGGGGCAAATACAGATTAATTCATAAGAAAAAGGACAAATAAATCAAATCCTTCAATGACGATTAGTGCTATGAGTACAGTGTGATCACCTTTCATCTTCAGAGACACACAGTGCCTGATATCAGATGGTGCATTTTTAAAACCTGATTTTACTCTTTAATTCG
This sequence comes from Myotis daubentonii, assembly GCF_963259705.1. Classification (NCBI taxonomy): domain Eukaryota; kingdom Metazoa; phylum Chordata; class Mammalia; order Chiroptera; family Vespertilionidae; genus Myotis; species Myotis daubentonii. The sequence goes on along the minus strand of NC_081847.1, from coordinate 11,262,605 downwards.
TCCTCCAATCCTGTGATTATGTGCTGATCGCCTGCTTTCTTACATATGAAGAAATTGAGGCTCTGAGGCAGTGTCCAAGGTCATACCGTTGACAGGAGGCAGAACTGAAGATGGGATCTAGGAGTTTGTGGCTTTTCATTGCAACTCTATGTGGAATATTGCAGAACTAGTGGCCTGGTGCATGAATTCATGCATTTGAAAGGATATTAATTAGAAGAAATATTTTAATATTGCTACTCTCCCTTTCTCTATAATAGAAGTGTCAACCAAATTCATGATTGACAATGACAGATTGAAACACATGCATGCAATTGGTACCAGCGAGAGCTTTATATGAATGGTGCATGCGTGAGTCAACTTAGCCATATATATATATATATATATATATATAATAAACTTGCTTAATTAGATATGCTTTCTGATCTAGCTGAACTTTTTCCAGCCCAGTGAAGCACCCCAACTTCTCTTTCAGGTAATTGTCAGGAACACAGTAGTAAATATCAACACGAAGCAGATTACTATTGTAGATCACATAGGGGGAACAAAAGGTAAGATATTTAACTGCATCAGTGTTTGACTATTTCTGCTCAGTGAGAAAACCTGAAGTCATGTTCAAGGTCCACCATTTCTTACTTCTTTTCAGTAAGGTCAAGCTTCTAAGCTTTCTAAATCTCCATTTTCCAGCTAGTGAAAAGAAAATAGGATTCCACTGAGTTTCCTATCCACCTACTCCAGGACTTCTGTGAGGATCAAATGAGATGAGGCAGGGAAAACGCTTCACAGACATTTGGTTAAAGTGTGAAATGTTTCCACCTGGCTATAAAGCAAGTCATGTTCCTGGGCTGAAGAAACTGCAAGGAGGCTAGTTGCTAGGGAGAGGAAGCCTGGCGTTGCTACATGACGTCATTACCCGGATGGTCAGACACTTAGCATATTAGCCTTTTATATATACAGATTATTCCTGGAGGCTTTCTCCTCTCCCCCCAACTCCTGCCATGGAAAACCAAAATAAAGCTATTCCACATCACCAAGTACGGATAATTTTTACATGTTTGTCAAAGAGAAATGGTCAGCATGTTCAATTTCTCAGCAGTGTTTGTTGAATAACTCTGTGTGCTTAGTGGCTGGGGATGGTGCTGTGAGCTGGATGGACACATGTCGAGTTCACCGTCTAGTGGGGAATGCAGACAATAAGCCTGAATGAATAAATCGAGAAAGAAACAGGCAGGATGGCCCCAACAGCAATGCCTGTGAGGAAGTTAAAGGCAGCACTTGGGCGGATGACCGCGTGGGTGATGACTAAGGGGAGGAACAGCAATGGCGGCCCCGGAGGGCGCTCCCAGGGGGAGGATTCTACACTGAAACCTGAAGGATGAGATTATGCAAGAATGTGGGGGACGCGCCCTCTGGTAGGGGGATCAGCAGGGACACAGCCCCTGCGGTGGGCACCTGCTTGAGGTGTTCAAGGATGGAGGGAGGCGGGAGCAGAGTGGATGGTGAGGCCCAGCATCATGCCGTCCTATGTCATATGGACCTTAGAATCCCAGGTTCTTTGGAGAAGCCTCAGGAGAGGAAAAATCCACGAAACAAGTGTTGTGTGAGAACACAGGGCTGCATGGTGTTCCGTGGATCCACCAGAGAGGGAGGCTCTGGGCACAGGAGCTGCTGACTCCGGGTCTCACAAAGAATCAATTAGCGTCATCTCTGTAAAACCCCGTCCCCAGGACTGTCCAACAGAGCATCACAGGGGCTGCTGTCGCTGTGGACACTGCAGATTTAAACTTTGGGGGCAGGGCAAGAAGCACTTGCCATGCATTACATTATTCAGAATTCAACTTTCAGCTTTTTTTGACCAAAGGATACCCGACTTTATGTGGTACCGGTCCTGCTAAACCGAACACCTCAAATACTAGAAGAAACCCAGAAGAGAAAACCCAACTTACATGTGACCAGAGCATTTAAACATGGTCTTGCACATAGGGCTGCATGCTCTGGTTAGCGCCCCTGCATACAAGGGCTCCCTGGGAACCGACTCCCCTGGTGGCCTCTGAGGAGGCACCCGGGAGCTGGGGACCCGGGAGCTGGGGACCCGGGAGGTCTTCTCCCTGTATCCCTCTGTGCCTTTAAAATGATGCGACGAGATTATATACTCCCCCATTAAAAAAAAAAAAAAAAGTTCTATGCATTTCCTACTCATTTTATCAGTTAAATAGGCTGACCTTTCATTGGTACATGGTCTCAAATGCATCGTAAGCTGGTCCATTTTTCCCTTAGCTTTTGAGAACTCTTTTCATCATTACAACACTACTGAATGCCTACTCACTACACACCCTTTGCTAAATCTTTTGCAAAACAACTTTCTTAACCAACAGTGGGATGAGTGGCAAATTACACGAAAGTTTAAGCCCTAGTTGATGACACACCAAGTTTAATCTGTTGTGCTCCTTCCTTTTTGTTGTTGTTTAGACAGAAGTCTATGAAATCGTCGCACGGCCTCACTGACTCGGAGTGATTTATTTGGGGGGCAGATGTTTGGCTGATAACGCATGAAAAGCCGTCTTCTTTGCTGTTTGTTTTCTCAGGGCGTGCTAGCCCAGGAGGATAAATATTGAGGTGCCACTCTACCCCATCTCACTGACATGCCTGTGACTGATCTTTTTTTATCAGTTCGTTGAAAACACACACAAAGAAAGAAAATTAAATAATAAGGCCTGAAAGTGTGCATACTTCAGGAAGTTAATTAAATTTAGATTGCTAACGTCTCCTCTGTGCTTTTAACATTGTTTCACAAAAACTCCACTTACAGAGTCTGTTGGACATATTTCTGAAGGACTACCATTGGATCGGGGGGCGGGGAAGGGAACATGGCTGGGACGTTTGGTTTGAATAAGCAGCACAATTGCCATTTGTATATTTAAAAAATTCCAAATCTTATTGAATTAGATCAGAGGGTCCGGGTAAAGGTACAGGAAACAACTGAACCACTTGTGTGGCTTATTTCAGACATGGGAGGAAAACAAAAATTGGGGAATGTCACATTACAGGGTTCCCAGGCAAAAAGCAGAGGGGGGTCGCCGTGGCCATTTGCTTGACTGTGTCTCCTGGTGTCTGGATGGTGCAGCTGGATCACACCTTCAGTGCGATGACTGCCAGGACCTGAGCTAGACACCCCCAAATTCCAGGGCAGGGCGGTGTCCCAGCCAGTGAATGGCACCCCCAGCCACCCCTGTGCCAGAGCCGGGCAACCAGTGTGAGACTGAGCAATGGCCCACTCTCCAGGTTCCGGCTGATTTCTGCCCCTGGGGCACCAGGGACCCATGTGAGTTTTTAAATCATTTGCTACCCGTGCTTCAACCCCAGGCGCTGTATCAAGTGACAGGCAGGCTGTTCTCTGTCATCCGGCGATGATGATGTCTTGGGGATAGCGTCTCTCATTTTACAGGGAACTGAGAATGATTCCATCTTTCATTTTGAGAGAAGCTTCCAGGCCTTTATGGACTGCACTGCGTTTTTGAATTCTAGGGTCAGAAATAGAAAACGGCCGGCCGCTTATCAGACTTGACAAAAGGTCAGGCTTCATGTCTTCAGATGGGAAATTGTAATAAGAGAAGAAGCAGATATTTGTGTGCACAGTGTGGCACCTGGGGTGGTGCTGTCAGGGAGAGGACTAGATTGGGGGGCACATCTCTTTTTAAATGTGATCCTCGGTGCCCCTCAGGACCGTCCCTGAGGACAGAGAAGTTTTGCCTCTTTGCATCTTTAATGGGAACAAGGGCTTTGAAGGCTCCAGCCACCGGGCCGTGGGGTGAGGCCCCACTGAACTCAAACGCAGGCACCCAGGCCCGAGGCTGTGTCAACATGGCTAAAAATGGTCGGAAGTGGAAAGATTGAGTCCGTCAGCACTTAGGGGTTGTGGAGGGAGGGAGATGCGATCAATGACTCGGCTTGCACAGGTTTCTCCATCCAATCAACTTATTATTATTTTAAAAACCAACAATAAGGCAGACAGGGTGTGAAGTGCGTTACAAATCGCTCAGATCTCACAGTAACTTTCCTTGTCCCCATTTTAATGATGAGGAAACTGAGGCATGAAGGACCACAAAATCCGGCCTGACACTGGATTTTGTCCGATCTATAAGGAGTTTGAAAGGTTGGTAAAATACACATGAAATTTGAGCTTCTGGCTTTTCTTAAAAAAATGTAAAGATTGGGTAACTTCAGATTTCAGCATGGAGGCTACTGGCTGGAGCACATTGGAAAGAGTGAGAGAGACACCCACAGGCATGGCCCCTGCCTGGGACTGGCTTTCCTGGCCACCAGTGTGCCCCCCCACCCCCCACCCCCCGCTGCGCGTGTTTCTGATCCTCCCCTGGGCCCTGAGGTCCCTGGAGTGGGTGACTGGTGTTTCAAGCTTTGCGAGTACATGGGAGGGAGGGGATCATTGATGGGGGCGGTGGGAGGGGATGGGGAAGTTGAGGAAGAAGAAAATCTTCCTCGAATGCGTGAATGAATGGGCTCTCCGGGCTTGAGTGTTCTGGGTGTGGAGAAGGAGGGGGTGGAATGTTTCCCTCCCTGTGGTGGCCGGCAGTGGGCTCTGTGTGGGCTGCTTGGGTTCTGCTATGGGAATTAGGCAAGACAGCGTACAACCATCCCAATTACATTTGTCTAATTTTTTAAAAATATATTTTTATTGATTTCAGAGAGGGGGAGGGAGAGAGATATAGAGACATCAATGATGAGAGAGAATCATTGATCAGCTAGCTGCCTCCTGCACGTGATCAGCTAGCTGCCTCCTGCACGTCCCAAACTGGGGATCAAACCAGCAACCCGGGCATGTGCCCTGACGGAGAATCGAATCATGACCTCCTGGTTCATAGGTCAACACTCAACCACTGAGCCACGCCAGCCGGGCATTCGTCTAATTTTTTAAAACTGTAAACGGCCTTTGTCATAACGGGATTTCACATGAAAACTGCATACATGGCGTCATTCCCGTGCAGCAGCTTCTTGTCCGGAATCATAGGGCTAGGAGAGCCAGCGGCCACGGCTCCAAGCTGGATTCCCTTCAGAGTCCGAAGCACAGCGCCCTCCTATGACAACAGCCACGACCTGCTGAGAGGACACTAAGGGGAGGAGGCATGATCGGGAGCACGGGGCTGTGAGCTTGGTGGGGGCGGAAGGCCCAGTCAGGGACTATCCATCCAGGGACCGAAGCTGACACGGAATCACTCAGAGACCAAAAGACCATAGTTGTTCCGTCCCTTGGACCCAAACTACACAGCTTCCCTCAGCCGGTCTGAGCAGCAATGGCATGGAGATGCGATGGATGCTAGTTGTGGAGCTGACAGAAGAACCTGGTTCAAATCCCAGCTCTTCCACCTGCCCTTAGCATAACTCTCAGCAAACTGCTGAAAATCTCTGGGCCTCAGTTTCCCTCAGCTGTAAAATGAGGACAACAGTGCCTACCTTTATGAATTTATACCTGGAGAGCTATTAGCATAGTGCTTGGTACACATTTAATGCTCAATAGATGCTAGCTATCAGTACCTGGCAGCAGTAACAGCACCTACCTTCCTGTTTCTTCAGTGTTTGGTGGAACCAGTCTGCAAATCTGCTTATGCCTGATGTGCACATGTGTGTGCATGTGTGTGCACATGTTCGCTACTGACTCGGTTCCCCCTACAGCAAGCATGTTAAACTCCCGGCCCGCTGGCCCTGAGTCTGACGTGCTTGCCCTACAGCATTAGGTCTATTTAGGTCTCTGCACACTCAGTTCAGTTTTGCTGTTATTTCTCTAGGACATAGTTAATTTTGCCAAGTGTTCATGTTCTTTTGGCAAGAAATTTTCATACAGAATAAAATTTCCTTATTTTTCTCCTATCTGTAGTTTAGCAATCTTTTTGTCCCTAATATTTATAGTTATGTGTCCTTTTTTTTATTTGCTTTGACAAGTCTATTTAGACAATTTTCTTAGATTTTTTAGTCTTTACAAAGGATCAGGTTTGGCTTGACTAGTTTTTCCCCCCTCTAAAATATATTTTTATTGATTTCAGAGAGGAAGGGAGAAGGGAGAAAGAGATAGAAACATCAATGATGAGAGAGTATCATTGATCAGCTGCCTCCCGCATGCCCCCAACTGGGGATCGAGCCCGCAACCCGAGCATGTGCCCTTGAACAGAATCGAACCCGGGACCTTCCAGTCCACAGTCCATTGCTCTAGCCACTGAGCCAACCCAGCCAGGGCTTGACCAGTTTTTTCTCCCAAGATCTTTGTTTTCCATTTTGTTCTATTAAAAATTACCTTTATTGCCCTCTTCCTTCTGCTTCCGTTGGATTGCTCTACATTTTCCTCACTTAATCGCTTGTGTTTGTAAGAAGAATTAAGATGTGGCTGAACAGATAGGAGCCACTTCCTAGACTGTCGTGAAAGGTAAGACATTATGCATATGAAGGGCCCGTCGAGATGACTAGCATAGAGTAAGTGCTTAAGAAATGGGAACTTTGATTACGACTGTCAAGTTGTATCATCGCTGAGATGGGTCCAGGGAAGAGTCAATGAGATAATTTGTGTCAAACCCCTGGCGCACGCATCACTGACTGGGGCCAGCACTGTTCCCTGGGTGCACCATTCACCTGTCATCACTGATAACGTCACTGTGTGCCGGGTGCCCAGGAGCCGTGGCTTCCCTCCCAGGACCAGCGCGGAACGGCAGGGCCCACTGCAAAATGAACATGCGGGGCCTCTAGTTCAGGTCTTGAGAGTTTCAATTTGGCGACGGCAGAGCCTTACACCAGGTATGCGGCCCCAAGAACAGGGACCGCGGTACACCCCTGAGGTCAGCCCTGTCCTTTCCCAAGGTCACCTGGGCAGAGAGCTGTTGTTTGGGTCGTGGAGGCTGATTTTACAAAGGCCTCTTCCCTGTCCCTTTGCCCACGGGTGCTCGCCACCCTCCCACTGGTTCCCTGCGAAAGGCGGCTCCCAGTGCAATCAGGGGACGCGAGACCCAGAGTCCGGCCGGAGTCAAAGGCAGGGACCAGCCCTGGATGAGTCACAGCTGCTTCACCTCCCCCTGTGGGTACAGTCCCACCCAGGGAGGCCTGCACTGACAGCCCGGCTGCAGGAGCAAGGCTGACGGGTAACAGTGATAACTAGACAGGCTCCAAATCGGAATCCAAGCCATACATGTAAATATGAAGGGTTTTTAAAAAAATGAATGCATGATGGTTTATACTGGTGCAGCTCAGAATTACATTTTTCTACAAGAAATCGTTTAATGAATTCGCAAGACTAAGTCAGATTGTGTGCGGTATGTATGAGAGCAGCCTCCTCCCGGTATGGGTAGGAAACCGCCCCCCAGGGGATGGATAAGAACACCCCCTCCCCCACAGGCGGTATTGGACAGCAGCAGTGACCACGGGCAGGTCCCCTGCTAGGGGCTCTACAAGGAACCTTTTACTTAGTTACCTAACTCCCTATGGCTAGTAAGTTGCCCAAATTCTCTTACGAAGTGGGTGATCATTTGACAAACCTGTGTCCTTTGCCACCACCCAATATAGTCATCCAGTTATTATGTGAATGACAAAAAGAGGTAAAGGCCCCAAAATAACGAATATGTATGCATCTACTGCAAAATGTGCTTTACACATATTACTGCATTTGTGCCACACATTGGTTTTGTGAAGATTACTAGTATTATCCCCATTAGACAGATGAGGAAACTGAGGCTTGGGGAAATTGGGTACTCAGGCCACACAACTAGTGATGGAGTTACAGAAAGGCTATCTTAGAAGTTACCTTAATCAGCTAGAGCTGCTATAACAAGACTAGAGGCCCCGTGCATGAAATTCGTGCATGGGGGTGGGGGTTCCCCTCAGCCTGGCCTGCACCCTCTCCAACCCGGGATCCCTTTTGCAATCCAGGACCTCTGGCTCCTAACTGCTCACCTGTCTGCCTGCCTGATTGCCCCTAACCACTCTGCCTGCCAGCCTGATCACCCCTAACTGCTCTCCCCTGCTGGCCTAATCGCCCCTAACTGCCTCTGCCTCAGCCCTCGCCACCATGGCTTTGTCCGGAAGGAGGACCGGATGACTGGAAGATATCCGGTCGACCCGGTCTAATTAGCCTACTACCCTTTTAGGATAGATACCAGGCTGGGTGGCTTAAGTGACAGACGTTTACTTCTTGCAGTGCCAGAGGCTAAGATGTCCAAAACCAAGGTGCCAGCAGATCTGCTGTCTAGTGAGGCTCTCTTCCTGGTTTGCAGACAGCCACCTGCTCACTGTGCTCTCCGGTGGCGGAGAGCAGAGAGAGAGGCGGCAAGCTCTCTGGGTCTCTTCTGACCAAGGCACTGATTCTATCCCGGGCTCCAGCCTCCAACCTGAAGGCCCATCTCCAAATACCATCACGGTGGGAGCAGGGTTTCAGCATATGACTGAGGTGGGTGGGTGCACGGACATGTGGCCTAGAGCAGCGATTAGATCTTCAGAAATCAGGAGAGGAATTTATTTTCTTTGCTATAGAGAACTGTACTGCCAACTTTGGAATATTTACTTATGGTTTTGCTCCACATGGAACACGTTGGCCTTCTGTGCTCCAAATATTCAGTGAGTGGTACATGTGAGGCTTCAAATTCCTGAAGCCACAAAGGAAAAAAAAAAAAAAGGTGGCTTGCTGCCAGTGGTGAAAGAGTTAAAAATCCTCCTGCTTGTCAGCCTCAGTCATTGCTGAACCAGGCCAGCAACTTTTTCCCCCAGAAAAGGCTATAAGTAAACACAGTATGTAACATTAGCTCTGTGCTCCCTAATCCCAAACCAGGGCCAGCACTGGAAGTTACAGGCCACGCAGGGACCAACGATGCTGGGCGGGGCAAAAGTAGGGTTTGTCTGGAAAATACAATAATTCATAAATAACACAAGAATAAACTCTAGTTTTGCATACTCAGAACTGTAAACCTACGTTTGCCCACCTCTGTATATGGGGGTGACAGAGGTTTCCCTTCTCTTAGGATAGCTTTTTTTTTTAAATGAAGAATATTCAAATCAACTGAAAAGTACAGAACTTCGCATAGCAAACACTATAGTCCCAATGCCCCAGATCACCGAATATAATCATTGTGTTGCGATCTCCAGATGCTTTTAAAGAAAGAAAATAAAACCACTGCTAAGGTTGTGCCCAGTGTCCCTGCCCTCAAGAGCCCCCCTAAAGCTACTGTTATCATGAAACGGATGCTTCCTTCCAGCCTGTTACAATACTTACATATTATGTATCTGTGTCTTTAAATGTTCTAAGGCACTGTCATTTATATAAATCAGCCGTTCTCAACCTGTGGGTCGAGACCCCTTTGGGGGTCGAACGACCCTTTCACAGGGGTCGCCTAAGACCATCGGAAAACACATATATAATTACATACTGTTTTTGTGGTTAATCACTATGCTTTAATTATGTTCAATTTGTAACAGTGAAAATACATCCTGCATATCAGATATTTACATTACGATTCATAACAGTAGCAAAATTACAGTTATGAAGTAGCAACGAAAATAATTTTATGGTTGGGGTCACCACAACATGAGGAACTGTATTAAAGGGTCGCGGCATTAGGAAGGTTGAGAACCACTGATATAAATAGTTTCTTGTCCCACTGCTTTTGTTTTTGAGACCTGCGGATCCATGCGATCTTTTCAAAGGCAGGACCCAGGATCGCATGGCCCCCGCAGAACGGATCAGGTTCTGTTTGTCCTTCCTCTGGCGGGCGCACACGGAGGCTGCAGGCAGTGTTCTGCTATCCCAGCGGCGCGGTGAGCCCCCTTAGGAGCCGGTGACAGCCCTGAGGGTGTGTTCCCAGGCTGTGTGGTGTGGACACGTGCGGAGTTACTGGAAGTCCGTGCGTCCCTCTCAGAGCATCACAGCAACTTCTTCCCACCCTGGGCCCTGTCTTCCGTTTGAGACAGACAAGTCACACGCCTTTACGAGTCCCTTCCTCAGTTGCTCTCTCTCTCTCTCTGCTCGTTGGATACACCACTTCCAGCTCCCAGGCCTGTGCTAACCGGTCCTGGCCCGAGCTCGGCTAGGTTCCGAATGGACCTGAGCTGGCCGATCGGCCGCCACACGCCCCAGTGGCCACCACACTTGGAAATGTGGCCCCTGCATCCGAGGAATGGATTTCTAACTCTACTTCATTGAAATTTAAATTAAAACTGCAAAATCGATACTTGACTCAGGTTTGAGAACACTTTTAAGGATATTTGGTACAATTGGGCCATATGCATCGACTTTTTCAACTGTGAACGTTATAAAATCTAAATCCAGATAAAACCTTTGTGAACTTAGTATCCAAATTGAGATGTGCTATTGGCATAAAATATATACTAGGTTGCAAAGACTCCGTATGAGAAAAAAAAATTAAAAACATCTCATTGCTATTTTTTTCAAAAATCATTTTGAAATAATGTTCTGGATACACCAAGTTAAAATATATTATCAAAACTAGTCTCACTTGCTTTTTTTGTGTGTGTGTGTATTAATCCTCATCTGAGGATATTTTTTTCCATTGATTTTTAGAGACAGTAGAAAGGAGGGGAGAGAGAGAGAGAGAGAGAGAGAGAGAGAGGGAGAGGGGGGGGGAGAGAGAGAGAGAGAGAGAAATATTGATGTGAGAAAGACACATCAATTGAGCCTGCAAATGAGGTATCAAATCCAGGACCCTTCAGTCTGAGGGCTGATGCTCTACCCACTGAGCCAAACTGGCTAGGGCTCACTTGCTTTTTTTTTTTAAACCTTTTTAAATCTGGTTACTATAAAACATAACATATGGAGTTAAATATAACAAAATATATCATTAAATGCAATTTTTAAAATAAAATGAAAATAAATTTAAAAGTTTTTAAAACGGAGGAGAGACAAAATGACGGCGGTATAGACGGACGTGTCCGTGCCTTGTCCCGGAGCAGACAGGGTGAGCAGCTGAAACAGTAACATCCAGCCCGAATTGACAGAGGAGATCCAGCTGGGAGTTTTGCAGCCGGGAAAGGCAGAGGACTCCAGGAGAAAGGTAAAGTCAAGGCTCTGGGAAGGATAATCGGCCAGACCTCTGAGCCCTGAGGATCAGAGGGAAGCCACACGGCACCAGCCTGGGCCGTGTCCCTTGGGATAGGCGCAGTGGAAAGAAGGTCCGCAGAACTGCGGATTCTGGATCTGGGTCCACAGTCAGGAAAGGCTGAGCAGTGCCGGCAGGAGAGGAGCGTGCAGAGGGGCAGCCTCTCCGGCCTCTGTGGCTTGTGCCTTTCTTCATTGAGCCTAGTGCATAGGACCCTTCGGATACAGACACTTACCCGTGGCTGGAGTGTGGGAGAAGGTGCGGAATTGTGGAATCTGGGGGCAGAGGGGGGTCCAGGAGAAGTGGCAGCGAGTTTGGCGCGGAGTCATGCCTGAGCCTGGGACCTGGGCAGCCATTTTGTCCTGAAGAGACAGCCCCTCTCTCCCTCCAGTATCCAGGCAACTAACACAGCCACACCCAGATTCCACCCTGACGGTACAAAGGATTAAAAAAAACCCCAAAAACCTAAATAGTCCCCGAGAGTCCAACAGGGCTGGACTAAAGACAGACTTTCAGTCCCAGCAACTGGAACCTGAGAAACACTACAGTACAAAAGACTGGGATCTTAAGCCAGCCAAAGGAACACTTTACTTTTTCATTTTCATTTTTTTTATTACTTTGTTATCTCTCTCTCTTTTTTTCCTCTTTGTTTTCCTGTTTTTGTTTGTTGCTTTATTTTCTATTTATTTTCACATTATTTTCCCATCACTCTTTTTCATTTTATTTTTATTTGCTATTTTTATACCATTTTTTAAATCAAATTTTTTATAAATTTATTATTATTATTTTTTCTCGTTTTCTTTCCTCTTATCCATCTATCCCCTTTCTACTTCCTCTATACTGAACTGAGATCCTCCCCATATTCATCCAATTCTTAACCTTATCTTCTATATATAAGCTCAGCATCTACAGATTCTGCCCCCACCCTCTTTGCTGGGGGTTTGGTGTTTGTATTTTTTTATTTTTGTTTGTTTGTTTTGTTTGTTTATCTATTGGTTCAGTGGTGTTTCCCTCTCTCTCTCTCTCTCTCTCTCTCTCTCTCTCTCTCTCTCTATATATATATATATATATATATTCTCCTTTTTCTTCCTTTTTCTTTTCTCTCTTATCTTTTCACTCTCTTTGATATCACTTATGCTCTCTTTTCTCGCCCCTAATTCTCTTTTCTCAGGTGGTCACTTATAGTGGGGTTATTATTGTTGTGAGTACATTCGTGCTTTGGTCCCTTTGTGTTGTGTCTTGTCGAGGTGAATTTTAACCTGTCTGGCCAGGTGCTAGAGAGTGAGCCTCATAACCAGACACCTGGAGAGGAAACTCCATCCACAAGCGGGTCAATAACACCCCAGACCCAACTACAGAGGCAGGAAGAAGGCGGCAGTGAGGGAGAGAGTGTGTCAGTGAGGGACCAAAAGAGGAGTGTGTGGTCATGTGGGATGTGTGTGTGTGTATGTGAGTGAGGCACAGATAGATCCGCAGGACCTTTGGGGTCAGGCTAAATGGGCTCACCTAACTAGACAGCCTCTGCTACCATTGTAAGCAGTTCCGGGAGGCCGGCTTGTCCTCAGAAGCCTAGCGTTTTTAAGGGGAGAGCTGCTGTAACTGGGAGCCAGGCCTCACCCTCACCCAGGGTGCCCTCAGATAACACCTGGGACTCTACAGAAACCCCTGCCAGAGACCTGCTACCTCGGCTGTGGTCCCACGGTCAACAAGTCTCCAGCCACCCTGGGCACAGGCTCCTATGAGTTCTGAAGCATGCTCCCCTCTGACCGGCCCACTGCCTTAGCCCAGGGCACTGCAACCATGCAAGCAGCAGACATGTGAGCAGCCAACTCCTGTCCAAGGAGCAACAGCCCCATGAGTGCCGGGAGCCGGTCCATGCTTGCTGTTTCAAGGGACCTGGCATATATGGCATACTGTTCTTAATATGTTTGCAGGGGATCCTGGACTGAACCTGACTGCGGAGATTGGCAGGAGAGCCTGACTAGAACCTGGTGACTGGACCTGCCTGGAGAACCTGGACAGAACCTGGCTGGAGATCCTGGCTAGGCTGCTGATCAACTGAATGCTGTCTCCGTGTCCTTCCTTCTTCGCCGACTCCGTCTACGCCTTTGGGGACCCCTGGACCCGCTGGGGTTGGACCCCGGCACATGAGCAGCCTGCCCCAGGCCTAAGAGCAGAAGCCTCACATGGCCTGCCCCTGTCCAAGGAGCAGCAGCTGTGTGAGCAGCCCGCTTCCTTGTCCGAAGAGCAGCAACCATGTGAGCAGCCTGCCCCATTTGAGGAGCAGCAGCCACACGAGCAGCCTGCCCACGATTGAGGAGTGGCAGCCCCCCGCAGCCCGCCCCCATCCGAAGAGCAGCAGCTGCGCAACCCACACCTTCCTCCTGTCTGAGGAGCAGTAGGTGTGCAAGAAACCTGCCCCCATCCAAGGAGCAGCAGCTGCATGAGCAGCCTGCCCCCATACGAGGAGCAGCAGTGGTGTGAGCAGCCCATACCCATACGAGGAACAGCATCGCCATGAGCAGCCCACTCCCATTCAAGGAGCAGTAACTGCCCGAGTAGCCTGCCCTAATCTGAGGAGCAGCAGCCACACGAACAGACTGCCCACATCCGAGGAGTGGCAGCCCTGTGCTGTCCACACCAGTCTGAGGAGCAGCAGACACACGCATCCTGCACCTGTCCGATGAGCAGCACCTGGGTGAGTGGCCTGCCATCATCCGAGGAGCAGCAGACACATGTGCAGCTTGTGCCCGCCCAAAGAGAAGCAGCCACGCGAGCAGCCCATCCCCCGTCAGAGGAGCAGCAGCCACACAAGCAGACAGCCCCCGTACAAGGAGCAGTAACCGCAAGTGCAGCTCACTTCGGCCTGGGGAGCAGCAGCTGCCTGAGCAGCTTGCCCCTGTCTGAGGAGCAGCAGCCACATGAGCAGACAGACCGACCACATCTGAGGAGCGGCAGCCCTGCGCAGCCCACACTGGTCCAAGGAGGAGCAGCCACATGCAGTCTGCACCTGACTGACGAGCAGCAGCTGGATGAGCATCCTGCCCCCATCCAAGGAGCAGCAGTCGCATGTGCAGCTCACTTCTGCCCAAGGAGCAGCAGCCATGCAAGCAGCCCATCCCCCATCTGAGGAGCAGCAGCTGTACTAGCAGCCGGCACTGTATGAGGAGCAGTAGCCCTGTAAGCAACCTGCCCCTGTACAAAGAGTGGCAGCCTCACGAGCAGCCCGTCCCATCTGAGGGACAGCAGCAGTGTGCAGCCAGCCCCGATCCAAGAAGCAGCAGCCGCGTGAACAGTCCGTGCCCATCCAAGGAGCAGAAGCCACATGAACAGCCTACTCCTGTCCAAGGAGCAGCAGCCGTGCTCAGCCTGCCCCCACCGAAGAGCAGCAGCCTTGTGATCAGCCCACTCTTGTCCAAGGAACAGCAGCTGTGCGAGCAGCCTCACCTACCAGCCAGAGGAGACACAACTGCTGCGAACAGCATCCACCAGAGGAGCTGCTGCCAACTGAAGAACAGCCACTACTGCGATGACTTGAGGAGCAACTGCAGCCCGAGGAACCACTGCCACCCAAGGAGCAGCGCCTGCATGACTCGACATCTAGATCAGTCAGTGAGACCAAAAATGGGTAGACAAAGAAAACCCCAAAGGAAAGAAAAGGATGAATCGCCAGAAAAGCAGCTAGGGGGAAACAGAGGCATGCAACATGTCAGATAAAGAATTCAGAATAAGGATCCTAGAGTGCATAAACTGGATGGAGGAAAAAATCAACTTATGTAAGAATCAAGAAGAAATGAAGAGTGATATAGCTCCAATAAAACACACCATGGAAATTTTCAACAGTAGACTAGGAGAAGCGGAGGACCGAATTAGCAAATTAGAAGACAGTGAAGCAAAACACGCCCAAACTGAACTGCAAGTGGAAAAAAAAATTAAAAGACAGGAGGAGAGCCTAAGGGAACTATGGGACAACATGAAACGAAGCAACATAGGAATAATAGGGGTGCCAGAACAACATGAAGAGGAACAAGGGTTAGAAAACTTATTTGAAGAAATAATATCAGAAAACTTCCCTGAGATGGGGAAGAAAAAAGTCACACAAGCACAGAGACCCAAACAAGATGAACTCGAAAGGACCCACACCAAGACACATCATAATTACCATGGCAAATGTTCAGGACAAAGAGAGAATCTTAAAGGCTGCAAGAGAGAGACAGAAAGTTACATACAAGGGATCTCCCATTAGATTATCAAATGATTTCTCAACAGAAACACATCAGGCCAGAAAAGAATGGACGGAAATTTAAAAAGTGATGCAAAGCAAGGGAATGTATATAAGAATACTCTATCCAGCAAGGCTATCATTCAAAATTGAAGGTGAAATAAGAAGCTTCACAGACAAAAAAAAAGGCTAAGGGAGTTTATCACTACCAAGCCAGCAATGCAAGAAATGCTAAAGGGAATACTGTAAAAAGAATAAATAAAAAGCTAAGAAAGAAAACAGGCACAAAAAATAAAAATGGCTACAAAAAAGTACCTTTCAATAATAACTTTAAACATAAATGGACTAAATGCTCCAATAAAAAGACATTGAGTGGCTGGATGGATAAAAAAAACATGACCCATATATTTGCTGTCTACAAGAGACCCACCTCAGAATAAGGGACTCACACAGACTGAAAGTGAAGGGATGGAAAGATACCTTTCAGGCAAATGGAAATGAAAAGAAAGCTGGGGTAGCAATACTTATATAGGACAAAATAGACCTCAAAGTGAAGGCCATAACAAAAGATAAGGAAGGCCACTTCATAATACTAAAGGGATCAATACAATAAGAGGATATAACCCTGATAAACATATATGCACCCAATGCAGGAGCACCTAAATGCATAAAAAAACTCCTGGAAGATATCAAGGGAGTGATTGACAACAATACAATCATAGTAGTGGACTCTAATACACCACTGACATCACTGGATAAATCCTCTAGACAAAAAAATCAGCAAAGAAACAGCAATCCTAAATGACTCACTAGATCAGATGGACTTAATTGACATCTTCAGAACATTTCACCCCCAAACCATGGAATATACGTTCTTCTCAAGTGCACATGGGACATTTTAAAAAATAGACCACATATTGGGTCACAAGCAAAGTCTCCCCAAATTCAAGAAGATTGAAATCATACCAAGCATCTTCTCAGCCCACAATGGCATGATATTAGAAATAAACTACAATAAAAACAATCCAAAACACTCAAACACTTGGAAGCTGAATAGCATGTTATTAAATATTGATTGGGTTACCAATGAGATCAAAGAAGAAATTAAAAACATCCTGGAAACTAATGACAATGAAAACACAACAATCCAAAACCTATGGGACACAATGAAAGCAGTCCTGAGAGGGAAGTTTATAGTTCTACAGGCCTACCTCAAAAAAACAAGAAACAATGGTAGTAAATCATCTAACTCTACAACTCAAAGAATTAGAAAGAGAGCAACAAGAAAAGCCCAGAGTGAGCAGAAGGAAGGAGATTATAAAAATTAGAGCAGAAATAAATGACAGAGACCAAAAAAAAAAAAAAAAAATACATAAGATCAACAAAACCAAGAACTGGTTCTTTGAAAGAATAAACAAGATTGATGAACCTCTAGCCAGGCTCACCAAGAAGCAAAGAGAGAGGACCCAAATAAACAAAATCAGAAATGATAGAGGTGAAATAACAACAGACCCCACAGAAATACAAAGGATTGTTAAAAAATACTATGAAAAACTCTACTCCAACAAACTAGACAACCTGGAGGAAATGGACATATTCCTAGAAAAATACAACATTCCAAAACTCAATCAGGAAGAATCTAAAAATCTCAATAGGCCAATAACTATGGAAGAAATTGAAGCAGTCATCAAAAAGCTTCCAGCAAACAAAAGCCCAGGACCAGACAGCTTCACAGGGGAGTTTTACCAAACATTCAAGGAAGAACTAAAACCTATCCTCCTCAGACTACTACAAAAACTTCAAGAGGAAGGAACACTTCCAAGCTCATTCTATGAAGCCAGCATCACCCTAATACCAAAACCAGATAAAGACAGCACAATGAAAGAGAATTACAGGCCAATATCCCTCATGAACATAGATGCCAAAATCCTCAACAAAATCTTAGCAAATCGGATCCAGCAGTACATCAGAAAGATCATACACCATGACCAAGTGGGATTTATCCCAGGGATGCAAGGATGGTACAATATCCGGAAATCAATAAACGTGATACATCACATAAACAAATTGAGAGAAAAAAACCACATAGTCATATCAATTGATGCAGAAAAAGCATTTGACAAAATCCAACACCCATTTTTGATAAAAACTCTCAGCAAGGTGGGAATAGAAGGATCATACCTCAACATAATAAAAGCCATATATGACAAACCCACAGCCAACATCATACTCAATGGGCAAAAACTAAAACCATTTCCCTTAAGAGCATGAACAAGACAGGGATGCCCACTCTCACCACTCCTGTTCGACATAGTACTGGAAGTATTAGCCATTGCAATTAGACAAGAAGAAGAAATAAAAGGCATCCAAATTGGAAAAGAGGAAGTAAAACTGTCCTTATTCGCAGATGACATGATACTGTACATAAAAAATCCTAAAGACTCCATCAAAAAACTATTAGACTTAATAAATGAATTTGGCAATGTAGCAGGATACAAAATTAATGCCAAGAAATCTATGGCATTTCTATACACCAATAGTGAACTTACAGAAAGAGAGACTAAAAAAAGCAATCCCATTTACCATCACACCAAAAAAATTAAGCTACCTAGGAATAAACTTAACTAAAGAGGTAAGAGACCTCTACTCAGAAAACTACAGGACATTGAAAAAAAAGATAGAGGAAGACATAAACAGATGGAAGAACATACCATGTTCATGGATTGGTAGAATCAACATCATTAAAATGTCCATACTACCCAAAGCAATCTATAAATTCAACGCACGTCCCATTAAAATACCAACGGCATATTTCACAGACCTAGAACGAACTCTCCAAAAATTCATCTGGAATAAAAAAAGATCCCGAATAGCTGCAGTGATCCTGAGAAAGAAGAATAAAGTAGGTGGGATCTCAATACCAGATATCAAGCTGTATTACAAAGCCACTGTTCTCAAAACTGCCTTGTACTGGCACAAGAACAGACATATAGGTCAATGGAATAGAATAGAGAACCCAGAAATCAGCCCGAACCAATATGCTCAATTAATATTTGACAAAGGAGGCAAGAACATACAATGGAGTTAAGACAGTCTCTTCCATAAATGGTGCTGGGAAAATTGGACAGATACATGCAAAAAAATGAAACTAGACCACCAACTTACACCATACACAAAATAAACTCAAAATGGATAAAGGACTTAAATGTAAGATGGGAAACCATAAAAATATTAGAGGAATCCAAAGGCAACAAAATCTCAGACATACGCCAAAGCAATTTCTTCACCGATACAGCTCCTAGGGCATTGGAAACTAAAGAGAAAATAAACAAATGGGACTACATCAAAATAAAAAGCTTCTGCACAGCAAAAGAAACCATCAACAAAACAACAAGAAAGCCCACTGCATGGGAGAACATATTTGCCAATGTTATCACCGATAAGGGTTTCATCTCCAACATTTATAGGGAACTCATACAACTTAACAAAAGGAAGATAAACAATCCAATAAAAAAAATGGGCAAAGGACCTAAACAGACACTTTTCAAAAGAGGACATTCAGAAAGCCAAGAGACATAGGAAAACATGCTCCAAGTCACTAATCATCAGAGAGATGCAAATCAAAACAACAATGAGGTACTATCTCACACCTGTCAGAATGGCTATCATCAACAAATCAACAAACGACAAGTGCTGGAGAGGATGTGGAGAAAAGGGAACACTCGTGCACTGCTGGTGGGAATGCAGACTGGTGCAGCCTCTATGGAAGACAGTATGGAGTTTCCTCAAAAAACTAAAAATGGAACTCCCATTTGACCCAGTGATCCCACTTCTAGGAATATATACCAAGAAACCAGAAACACCAATCAGAAAGGATATATGAATCTCTATGTTCATAGCAGCACAATTTACCATAGCTAATATTTGGAAACAGCCTAAGTGCCCATCAGCAGATGAATAGATTAGAAAACCATGGTACATCTACACAATGGAATACTATGCTGCTGTAAAAAAGGAGGAATTCTTACCATTTGCATCAGCATGGATGGAACTGGAGAGCATTATGCTAAGTGAAATAAGCCAGTCAATGAAGGAAAAATACCACATGATCTCACTCATTTATGGATAATAAAGACCATTATAAACTGATGAACAAAAATAGATACAGAGGCAGAACAGCATTGAAAAGACTGTCGGTCCTACAACTAGGAGGAAAGAGAAACGCATACAGACACTCAGAGGAGGCGCAGTGCTGAAGTCAAATTCTGAGGTGCGGAGTGCACGGAGCGGGCTGGTGGCGGAGGGCACGGTTGTTGTTTTCAATTGGGAGGGAGTCGCAGACTCTGAGCTCCAGATACAGGCGAGTCTTTAGGGACCCAGGCTCAAACGGGAGAAGCGGACTGTCTGGCTTCGGTCAGAGCGAGTGCAGCTTTCTCTCCGAGCTTCGCAGCGGGTGCTGGAACTCAGAGAGGCAGAGCCCCTGGGGACAGGACTGAGAGCCGCCATAACTGCTCTCTCAGGCCCACCCTGTTGATCCTGTTCGACCCGCCCTGCCCAAGCCCTGCACAGAGGCATTTGCCGGATAGCCTCAGGCAAAGGCTAGATTAGCACCTCCCTAGAGGACAGAAGTTCTCTCACTGCTGACACAGCTGATTCTCATAGCCACTTGGCCTGGAGGTCAAACCCTCCCTGGAATTAGCTACAACAATCAAGATTTATCTATAAGACTGCGAACAAAGACCACTAGGGGGTGCACCAAAGAAGCATAACAAAATGCGGAGACAAAGAAACAGGACAAAATTGTCAATGGAAGAAATAGAGTTCAGAACCACACTTTTAAGGTCTCTCAAGAACTGTTTAGAAGCTGCCGATAAACTTAATGAGATCTACACGAAAACTAATAAGACCCTCGATCTTATATTGGGGAACCAACTAGAAATTAAGCACACACAGACTGAAATAACGAATATTATACAGACGCCCGACAGCAGACCAGAGGAGCGCAAGAATCAAGTCAATGATTTGAAATGCGAGGAAGCAAAAAACATCCAACCGGAAAAGCAAAATGAAAAAAGAATCCAAAAATGCGAGGATAGTGTAAGGAGCCTCTGGGACAGCTTCAAGCGTACCAACATCAGAATTATAGGGGTGCCAGAAGATGAGAGAGAGCAAGATATTGAAAACCTATTTGAAGAAATAATGACAGAAAACTTCCCCCACCTGGTGAAAGAAATGGACTTACAGGTCCAAGAAGCGCGGAGAACCCCAAACAAAAGGAATCCAAAGAGGACCACACCAAGACACATCATCATTAAAATGCCAAGAGCAAAAGATAAAGAGAGAATCTTAAAAACAGCAAGAGAAAGTAACTCAGTTACCTACAAGGGAATACCCATACAACTGTCAGCTGATTTCTCAACAGAAACTTTGCAGGCCAGAAGGGAGTGGCAAGAAATATTCAAAGTGATGAATACCAAGAACCTACAACCAAGATTACTTTATCCAGCAAAGCTATCATTCAGAATTGAAGGTCAGATAAAGAGCTTCACAGATAAGGAAAAGCTAAAGGAGTTCATCACCACCAAACCAGGATTATATGAAATGCTGAAAGGTATCCTTTAAGAAGAGGAAGAGGAAGAAAAAGGTAAAGATACAAATTATGAACAACAAATATGCATCTATCAACAAGTGAATCTAAGAATCAAGTGAATAAATAATCTGATGAACAGAATGAACTGTTGATTATAATAGAATCAGGGACATAGAAAGGGAATGGACTGACTATTCTTGGGGGGGAAAGGGGTGTGGGAGATGTGGGAAGAGACTGGACAAAAATCGTGCACCTATGGATGAGGACTGTGGGTGGGGAGTGAGGGCGGAGGGTGGGGCGGGAACTGGGAGGAGGGGAGTTATGGGGGGAAAAAAAAAGGAACAAATGTAATAATCTGAACAATAAAGATTTAATTAAAAAAAAAAAAAAAGAAAAGACTGTCAAACTACAGCGGGAAGGCCAGGGAGGGTGTATGTGGGGGGTTGGAGGAGTAAGAGATCAACCAAAGGACTTGTATGCATGCATATAAGCATAACCAGTGGACACAAGACACTGGGGGGTAGGGGAGGCCGGGGGAAGGTCAAGGGGGGCGGGGGGAAAGGAGACATATGTAATACTCTTTGTAATACTTTAAGCAATAAAACATAATTTTAAAAAAGACAAAAATAAAGAAAATAAAAATGTAAAAAAAAAGTTTTTAAAACTAAAGATAAATTAAAATTATAATACAAATCGCATGAAATATACCATTAAAATAAAATAGATATCTTTAAATTTTTCCCACCTGTTTCTGTTTACCTTTTGCTAGAAAACTGAGCACACGTACGTGGCTTGCGTTATATTTTGAATAGACAACGCCGCCTGTCTTTGCCTAAGGCTGGCTCCTGCTCTTTCTGATCTTTGCTTTAACATCGTCTTTTCAAGGGGGCCTCGACTGCCCACACATGAGCATCACCTGTTCCTTAAGCAGTCAGCCCCTCACATTGCCTTGTCTGTTCCCATCATCACTTCCTGCCATTTGGGGGTTGTTTGTTTCTTTGTTGTTTTTCTCCGCAGGAGGACACACACAAGCATCTCCCACCAGGAGTCTTCCCTCTCCTGTCCCAGCGGTCTGCATGGCGCTGGGATGGTGCCTGCCTCACGGTTTACACTCAGAAGTATCTGCGGAGTGAAACTCATCCCAGCCATTTCTTAGGAACAGCCCAAGAATTTACAAAACGGACCACAAATTCACGTGGGAATCTAACATGAGAGACACACCAATTTCTACTTGGGCTTCCTGGCACAATTGGAAATGGTTTTTTATTTGTCACCCAGCCGTCCTGAAAGGCAGGGTGGGGGTGGCGGGGAAGATGTTAGAATTTACCAAGGAAGCAAATTTGCCTGCAGTTGGATAAAAGATCACGGTGGGAACCAAAAATAAAAAAATAGTAAAAGAAATCAATCATTTCTTTCTCGATGGCTCTTTAAAATATTTAGCTGAAATTGTCCTCATCTGGGCGTCAGCTGTTTTCTCTGCAAACACCCAGCCCTGGTGCTCACACTCTCTGTGCCCCCACTTCGAGCTCTGGCCTGATCGCTCACATTAACCTGGAAGGATATATACAGCGTTCGGGTTGAGAAAGCAGTTTCCACTCATAAAACCCTTTGATAGTTTGGCCATCTGGTCAGAGTGGAGCCCGGCCTGAAGGAGGCCCGAGGAAGGTGAAAGGGCACAGCCTCCCAGGGTCAAGGGGGCCTGCCAGTTTGCTCTCGCGGACTCCACTAAAGGGCGCCTGACAAATTATTGCGCATTCCACAGCCTTTGCCTAAGTATTTGATTACAGTGGCAGGAATGTTGATATTTTCAGGCTTGAGTCAGGGAGGCGGGGCGGGACGGGGTGGGGGGAGGGGGAGAGGTGCGCTCTGTTCATTGATGCCTGTCAGATGGCCTGTCCCCGCCTGTGCGGGTGGGATGCTCTGTGCGGACCAGTGTGTTCTGAGCCTTTGGCTTTGGCCATAGTGTGAGGGATGCTGCCTGCCCCTCGGGGAGAGGAGAAACCCACGGTGCCACCCGGAATCGCCAGGGGCAGCCCCTCTGCTATTTGCCTTGCTGTTTAGTAATAAAATAACAAAGGAAGCCGCAATCCTTGGGAGCTCTGTGCTCTTTCCGGTGTGAATGTCAACAGAACTAAACATATTTATGGCTTTATTTCTCCGAGGGGATCACAGACAGCAGGGAATTTGCGGCGATTAAGTGGTGTTTTCTCCAGAGGCCTGGACAGACACCAAGGAAAGCACTCAGTTTTATGGGGTCTTTGATAACACAAGTACAGTGAGTGCCTACACGTCTACACCGTACCATGAAGGCACTGCCCTCCCTCAAAATGAGGACCCACGAGGACACTGTCTGTGAACACACTTCTTGCCGTGGCTTTAGAAGGTGATGGTCCCTCGTTCCAGGGAAGGACAGCTCCATTCCGGTAAAAGCCACAGGCCGGCCTTTCTGCTTAAGACTTCTGTTCGTCTGTCTGTGTTTACCTGTAACATCAGGAGGAAAAGAAGAGCCGGGACAGGTGGATGCACAGGGGAGTCGTGAGGGGCCCTGGCCTCCAGCACGAGGGATGCGCTGGGGTGAGGGATCTGAGTGTCGGGACCCCCTCTCCCGGGTGCCCCTGAGAGGAACTGGGAAGTCCCTTGGGCCTCCCTGTATTTATTGCGGTATAATACACACGACATAAAACATACCGTTTTAACTACTTTGAAGTGTAAAATCCAAGGGTGTATAAGAGATGGTACACTCACAATGTTGTGCATCCTGCCACACTATTTCGACCCAGAACATTTCTATTAACTGAAAAGGGAACCTTTCTGAAAACACCAATTGAAATCCTAGTGGGGACAATGCAATAAGCCCATAAAAGGTAGCGGGAAACTGCTGACTGGATCTGTTTCCTTCATGGCAGGATATCGGGTCAGGAGTGGAATCTGCCCATGCAGACACACGCTCACATATAGTTATGTATCTATATGAGAGGGGGCAGCGGAGGGCCCTTTCACCACTGCCTGGTCACGTGCAGCTTTCAGTTCTGCTGGGATAGTGCCCACACGTGTCATTTAGTCGTGTCACTGCGTGTCATGTGCAGACATCCCCTTGGTAAGCCTCAGCTCCCCAGGCACTGAGAGCTTATGAGAATGACTGTGACTTACACCGTCAATAACAGTCAAAAGGAGAGGGAACCACCAGCACAAAGCATGGTGCCAGCTGCTCACAGGCCTCACTGCTCACCCACCGGAGCCGGAATCTGCAAAACGGGGAGAGGGGACAGTGAGGCTCCTGTATAGGTGAAGGCACTGCCGAGGGTAACACACTGACTAGTGCCAGAACACTTAGCCATGAAGCTCTGTGCCACACAGAGCGTGTAAGTTTCGCATAGGATCCTATACTCAAGTAACAACAACAGGAAACAGACACAGGTTCTTCACTATACACAAGCTGTACGTACAGTCTGAGTTCTTGGACAGGAGGTGGACAGCCATTCCCTCCTGAACAGTCATTCTCTCTCATTCCTTCTAACAAGACCCTGATTTTGTGCAGACCAACTGGTGCCTGCCTCCTGGATTCATCTAAACCAGCAGTTCTCAGCTGACGGATTCCCAATGCACCCACTTAGAATGAACTAAGGAAATACTTGTTTGTTAAGTCACTTAGACTTAGAACGACAACAATCCCATTCCATAATTACACACATAAACAACAATTTTATGAATTATGTGTGGAACAATATTTTCCAAAATTAAAAAAACCATACAAATAGCTCAGCCGGTGTGGCTCAGTGGTTGAGCACTGACTGATGAACCAGGAGGTCACAGTCTGATTCTCGGTCAGGGCACACGCCTGGTTTGTGGGCTTGATCCCCAGAGTGGGGCGTGCAGGAGGCAGCCGATCAATGATTCTCTCTCATCATTGATGTTTCTATCTCTCCCTTTCCCTTCCTCTCTGAAATCAGTAAAAATATATTTAAAAAGAAAAACTCCCACACAAACAAAACCTTTATTGAGAAGAGAGGCACTCGGTTTTTTATAGTTTTTTTTTTTTTTTTTTTGCAAATCTTGTTGATGCCCAGCTTTAATAGAAGACAGTGGGAGTCTCACGTCTGCTTCTGCGTCCAGTCCCTGAGCCGTGTTGCTTTGGTTGAAGGGCGAAGGAAAACATCGACTCTCACAGAGATGCGTTTGGAAAAGACAGGATTGCAATGGCCTTTTAGAGAGCTGAGGAGAGTCTAACTTGATACTTCACCCAGGCTGCACAAATGGTCGTTTTTTTAGAAGGTTAGCTGTCTATGGACCCTGAAATCATACCGATGGACTTTACACATGGTCTGTCACATCAAAACTTATTGCGCTCACACTCTGAAGAGATCTTTTACCCATGCGTGATTTTTTTTAACAGCATGCATTGGTCAAATGAGAAATACTTGTCACACAGATCTGGATGTTGCACATTTCATCATGAAGTATTCAAAAAAGTCACATTGGTCAACATCACCACTGATTTCATTAGGCAAGAGCCTGAGTATTGGGAAGCCATCAGGGTCACGGTGGTGGGTCTAATATTTTGAAATTCTAATTTTTGCTCGAAAGCTCCAATGTTATCATTGGCAACAAATACTGTGTGCTGTTGTCTTTGAAATGACATGTTTACTCCATTCACCTCCCAGCAAAAGTCTGCCAAACACTGCAGTCTGAGAAGCCTGTGTGTCAGCTGTACTTGGGTATAAAAATGGTGTTCCGCGAGAAATGCAGCTAGTTCAGCTCGCAACTCAAACACGCGCTTTCCCGCCAGAGGGCATGGCACCGCAGGGCTGGACAGCTTTCTTCATAGAACTTCCTGTTTCACATGAGGACTGAAAAAAAAATGTGTACTCAAGGGTAAATTAAATTTTACTGCTTCATCAGGACGTTTATTTTTTTTTAAATATATTTTATTGATTTTTTTTTTTTTTTACAGAGGAGGGAGAAGGATAGAGAGTTAGAAACATCAGTGAGAGAGAAACATCGATCAGCCGCCTCCTGCACATCCCCCACTAGGGATATGCCTGCAACCAAGGTACATGCCCTTGACCTGAATCGAACCTGGGACCCTTCAGTCTGCAGGCCGACGCTCTACCCACTGAGCCAAACCGGTTAGGGCAGGATGTTTATTTTTAAATTATTATTTTTAAACTTTTATTGTTGAAAGTGTTACATATGTCCCCTTTTTTCTCCCATTGACTCCTTATAGCCCCCCCCAGCCCCCCTCCGTCCACCTGAACTGAGCGCAGGGCAGTGAGGAATATGCTGACCACTAGCAATTCGATGACAGGGTATCATTGGAGTGGGGCACAGCGATTTCACCCCCATTTGCTTTGGCACTGTTAGTGCAAATGTCCACACAATGAAACAAGGCCAATCACTTTTTAGCATTCTGATAAAAATTGTTTGACCTCGCAACCCCCTGACTCAGAGAGTCTCAGAGACCCCAGGATTCTGTGCACTCTACTCTCTAAGGACCAGCTGGTCTGTATCAGTCAGAGGAATTCTGTTGCCTTTTCTCAGTGACTATTCTTTCTTTTCTTTTTTTTCATTTTTAATATTTTAAAATAACAGAGTGCAGGGAGGGAGTGAGACTACTCTGCTGAAAACTACCCCAAAGGATTAGGATGTGATTTTCCCAGAATAAAAGCAGTAGATACAGCCAGAGAACCTTCTAATTCTTGGCTCCCTGCCATGGCTGTCCCCCAAACAAGCAAAACTGCTAAGTAAGCTAGAGTGTGTTGCTATACATTGGGAGCGTAGAGTAGACATTCTTGAGCAGGTCACGTGACCCAGTTCTGGCCAATGAGGTGGATATCAGCTGGGGGCCTCTGAAAAGGTTTTTCTACCTGACAAAAAAAGAGGGAGCTACCACAGGAAAAAAAAACACCAAAAAAACAACTTTTGCCCCTTATTCCATTTCCCTTTGCTGGATGAGAATGTGATATTGGTGTGATGGCAACCGGCACTATGAGGTAAGATATCAGTGAAATGATGAGAAAGGGGAAAGGGAGGATGAAGAGCCTATGTCCTGGATGACATTACTGAACGGGTAAGTCAAATTGGAGATACAAGATTTTTTGCTTTCGGAGACAACTAAAGTCTTTGTCTAAACCAAACAGGGGGATCGTTGTATACAAATGCATCCTACACCATATATCTGGTATAGAGATACCAGAGCCCGGCAGTAGATTTTAGAAGATACAGGGTTAGAAATGTAGTTTATGACTCAAACTTAGGAATGTATGTACATACTGTTCACTCATTCAGTCAAGAAAAATTTTTGAATCCTGAATGAAGTATGGTTGGTTCTGGCTGTGCAGCATAGAAAACTCAAATTAACAGTGGTTTAGCCCTGGCCAGTGTGGCTCAGGTGGTTGGATGTCCTCCCATGCACTAGTCAGTGCACATGCCCGGGTTTTGAGCTCGATCCCCAGTAGGGTGCGTGCAGGAGGCAACCAATCAATGGTTCTCACTCATCCATGTTTTTCTCTCTCTCTCTTTCTCTCATTTCCTTCCCCTCTCTCTCTAATCAACAAGAGATGAGTTTATTTCTGACAAGTACACAGCAGAGTGCCAATATAGCAATTCCAGAATTAGGAACTGAGGCTATTCCTTCTAGTCTTTCTATTATCGTCAAATTGTGTTTCCCACTACAGGAGCTCCAGAAATCACGCCAATATTTGCCTACCTCCAAAGAGGAAGGAGAGAGACCACGTGCCTTCCCCAAGGCCATTACTAGGGAGTTATATGGGACACTTTCCTGTATGTCTCATAGGCCAGAGATTAGTCATGTAACATCTAGCGGCAAGGGAGGCTGGGAAATGTGGCTTTATTCTAGACAGCAATGTGTCCTGCTATCAGTCAGGGTTTTTGCTTTTGGAGAAGAATAGGAGAATGGCTACCTGGGGACAAGAACAGTCTCTGCCACAGGAGCCCACCATGTGCTGTTTATGGATCCCTGAGGTCACAGTTTATTAATGCATCAGCTTGTACTAGGAGAATAAAGCACACTTTCTATTCACTTATATATTCATTTATTCAACAACTATTGCTTGAGGGCTGTTTGTACAATCCATGAGATATGAGATACTTTGGTGATAGAAAAGCAAAGCAAAAGAAATTTGTATGCAGTAAGAGAAATAGCCTAATTGGGGAGATACGTTTATGGTCAAAAAGTAAATAAAAAGCTAACCATAAATGTGTTTTTCTTTTCTTTTCTTTTTTCTTTTATTAAATCTTTATTGTTCAGATTATTACAGTTGTTCCTCTTCCCCCCCCCCGCCCCCATAGCTACCCTCCACCCGGTTGCCACCCCACCCTCTGCCCTCACCCCCCTACCCCATTGTCCTCATCCATAGGTGCACGATTTTTGTCCAGTCTCCTTTCCCCCCCAAGAATAGTCAGTCCACTCCCTTTCTATGCTCCTGATTCTATTATAATCACCAGTTCATTCTGTTCATCAGATTATTTACTGACTTGATTTTTAGATTCACTTGTTGATAGATGTGTATTTGTTGTTCATAATTTGTATCTTTACCTTTTTCTTCTTCTTCCTCTTCTTAAAGGATACCTTTCAGCATTTCATATAATACTGGTTTGGTGGTGATGAACTCCTTTAGCTTTTCCTTATCTGTGAAGCTCTTTATCTGACCTTCAATTCTGAATGATAGCTTTGCTGGATAAAGTAATCTTGGTTGTAGGTTCTTGGCATTCATCACTTTGAATATTTCTTGCCACTCCCTTCTGGCCTGCAAAGTTTCTGTTGAGAAATCAGCTGACAGTCGTATGGGTATTCCCTTGTAGGTAACTGACTGTCTTTCTCTTGCTGCTTTTAAGATTTTCTCCTTGTCTTTTGCTCTTGGCATTTTAATTATGATGTGTCTTGGTGTGGTCCTCTTTGGATTCCTTTTGTTGTGGGTTCTCTGCGCTTCCTGGACTTGTAGGTCTATTTCTTTCACCAGGTAGGGAAAGTTTTCTGTCATTATTTCTTCAAATAGGTTTTCAATATCTTGCTCTCTCTCATCTTCTGGCACCCCTATAATTCGGATGTTGGTATGCTTGAAGCTGTCCCAGAGGCTCCTTACGCTATCTTTGTATTTTTGGATTCTTTTTTCATTTTGCTTTTCCTGTTGGGTGTTTTTTGCTTCTTTGTATTTCAAATCTTTGGCTTGATTCTTGCGATCCTCTAGTCTGCTGTTGGAACTCTGCATAATATCCTTTATTTTAGTCAGTGTATGCTTAATTTCTAGTTGGCCCTTTTTCATAACCTCGAGGGTCTCACTAGGTTTCTTGAGGGTCGCATTACATTTATTGGCGGTCTCACCAGACTTTTTGAGGGTTTTACTAAATTTATTGATGGTTTCTAGAAAGTTCTTGAAAAACCTTAGAAGTGTGGTTTTGAACTCTATATCCAGTATTTTGCTTTCCTCCATTTCTGTCATTTGTGTCCTGTTTCTTTGTCTCTGCATTTTTTTTTTTTTTTGCCTCCCTGTGTTGATAGAGTGTCTTTGTGTGCTAGGTGTCCTATAGGGCCCAGTGGCTCAGCCTTCCCAATTACCTGAGGTGGACACTCTTAGTGCACCCCTTTGTGGGCTTTGTGTACAGTCTTGTTGTAGTTAAGCCTTGATAGTTGTAGGTATCACTGGGAGGAATTGACCCCCAGGCCAATTGGCTGTGAGAGTCAGCTGTGTCTACAGTGGGAGAACTTCTGAGCTGAAGACACCCTTATGGGGCAAGACTTGCTTCAGTGGGGCTTTGGTGCTCACTGAATCTGCCCCCTGAGTGTGTCCCTTATGGGTCTGAGGAGTTGTAATCTGGCTCTTGGGTCTAAGGACGTGCTAATTTAGCCTCTGCCTGAGGCTACCCAGCAGGAGCTATGGAGAGATCTGCAGATTGCTCTTCTTTGTTTGGGGTTTGGAGGTGCCCAGATGAGGCCCAGCTGTGAAGCAATGCAAGCTGCTGTAGGGCCTTGGACCTTCTTTTGGAAGTTCTGGGTCTCTCTGACCCAGCTGCAGTTTGTTAGATAATTTTCAGATTGCCAAGGGCCAGGCCTTTCATATGCAAAAGCCTCTGCCACAGCTTGGATGGGGTGGGGTCTCAGGGAATCAACAGGACTGAGCAAACAGCTATGGCTGATCCTCAGCCCTGCCCTAAGGGGCCCCGAGTCTCAGTGTCCCAGTAATTGCCGCAAGCACCTCTGAGAGAAAGCCACCCTCGAGTTCCAAGTTCTGCCCGCTGCCAGACAGTCCAGTTTCTCCCCGTATGAGTCTGGATCCCCAGAGACTTCCCGGAACTGGAGTTCAGAGCAGTTGGGAGCTTGAGACTCCCTCCGGATTCAAAAAGACAGCCGCGACCTCAGTTGCCAGCCCTTTCCACGTGCGCCTCCGTACCTCTGCACTTTACTTCCGCACCTCCTCTGAGTCTCAGTGTGCTTTTCTCTTTTCTTCTAGTTGTAGAATTTCCACTCAGCCAGCCTTCCTGTGGTTCTGGATGATGTCCATTTTGTCTTTTAGTTGTATTTTTTAAGTTGTTGTGGGCAGCAATTTCCAGTGTTTACCTATGCCGCCATCTTGGTTTTTTTTTTTGTTTTGTTCTTAAAGAAATAATTAAGGGTATATGCAAAGTTCTAGCTATAAGGAAGCTTACTGCACTTTTCTATAAACTCATGAGAAATGGAAAGCAATTAAATATCCAGCTACTGTTAAAATCAATTGTGGTACATAATTAACGATGCTGTAAAACAACAATTGTAGTTAGCATTTGCTTATCGTTTACTTTATGTCAGACGCTGCAGCAGCTCTTCGTATGTGTTAACTAAGGTAATCCTCACGACAGTCCTATGAGACAGAGAATTATGATTCCCCTATTTTACAGATGAGGCAACTGAGGCACAGGAAAGTAATTTGATCTCCAGGTTGCACAGCTCATAAGTAGCAGAGCTGGGATTTGAACACAGAATCCAAGCTCTTAATCGCTACTCATTTATTCACTGATAGATATTTTGTTCAGCCTCTATTATTACCAGTGTGATCTAGGTACTTAGGGTACCTCCTTATGAAACATACGTCAGACAATGAATAACAGATATAACAATCTAAATATATAAAAGCCTAGGTGACCGTTAAGATGGAATGACTGGAACGACCGGAATGACCAGTCGCTATGATGTGCACTGACCACCAGCGGGCAGACGCTCAATGCAGGAGCTGGCCCCAGCCCACAGGCCCGATCGCTGATGGGGCCTGCTGGCCAACCTCCCAGTCCCTCCCCCAGGATGGCAGGCCCCAATCACCTGATCAGAGCCGGCCCCGGGCTGGGATGGGGAACAGGGGTAGGTGGCAGCAGTCACGAGCAGCGAGGGAAGGAAGAGGTGGGAGGCGGGGAGGCAGGGAACCTGATCAGCCCTGATCGCCAGCCAGGCCTAGGGACCCCACCTGTGCACGAAATTTGGTGCACCAGGCCTCTAGTCACATTATAAAATGTCAGAAGGCTATATATGCTATGGGAAAAAATAGAGCAACAAGAGAAGGCTCCAGGGTCCAGTGGTGGGATAAGGTGTTATTTAAAATAGAGGGGTCAGAACTCTCATCGGGAACATGACATTTGAGCAAAGATTTGAAGGAGGTGAGGCCATACGGATGGGTGCCTGCAGGAAGAGCATACAAGACAGAGGGAACAGCCAGTGCAAGTTGCTGAGGTAGGTGCACATCTGAGATGCTAGGAGACTAGCAAAGAGGCGGGTGTGTCCGGAGCAGAGTGAGTGAGGAGGAGAGTGACAAAAGTAACAGAAGCTTTAGGGAGTGTGGGTGTGGGTACTGGTCCCACCATCAGGGCCTCCCCATCCGTTGCACAGACTTTGGCTTTGACTTTGCGCCCCTGGGGGTTTTGAGTAAAAGAGGGTTGAGATCAGCCTTAGGTTTTAACCAGTGCCTCTGGCCGCAGCGTGAAAACTAGACCGCAGGGGGCAAACCCCAGAAACATCACAGGCAGATGTTCCCATTAGAGTAAGAACTTGTTCAAGGTTAGGCAACAGTACGCACAGATAGTATACTATTGTCTGAGGGCTGTGACCACTGGGGAAAGCTGCATAAAGGAACCCCTGTGCTCTCTGCAGTACCCCGTGAGTCTAAGATTATTTCCAAATAAGAAGTAAAATACAAATAAAAACAGAACGATCCCATTTTTGTGTAAAAATGTCTACGCAAAGAAAAAGCACTGCAGTCTCAACAGTGCTTCTCCCTGGATGGTGGGACAAGAGTAACCTTTTTCTTCTAGGTGTATTTTGTAAGTCCCGGCAAAGTCCACTGACTGCTTTTGCACTTTCAGGAAGCAGGCTTTCTAAGACCATCTGGAATGGTCCAAACCCCAGCGGTCTGCACGCAGACATAAGGCAGTGAAGTGGGAGGGGGGGCTCAGGACAGCAGCTCTCCCTACAGAGGCTGCCCTGGGGCCAAGGTAAGCGGGTTGACAGATTTGGAAACTGACCTGACCCAACAATGGCACATTTGAACATCATCCGATTTATGGCCGAGGCTTAACACGCGGCAGCGTCCAGGCCCCCGTCATCACATGCCAGGCTTGCTCTGGAGGAGGCCGCCGCCCTCCTGGTGGTTCCATTTGTCACCAGAAACTGACATGTTTGGATAACACGCTTGCCCCACGCTGCTCACCAGCTCCCGGGCTCTGTCCAGTCCTTCCCTGACACCCTGCAATTACCTGTCTCTGAGTGAGAACCTCCCGCCAGCAGGTGAGCCCCTGAAGGCAGGACCGGGGTCTCCCTGGGCTTAGAGGAGGAGCTAATATGCAATCAGGCTGAAGATGACTTTACCTTTTGCTCGCTCAGAAAGTGACGACGCAGTTTTGTCCATTCTTTGTGTTCTCTCTCTTTAAAAAAAAAAGTATTTTTATTGATTTGAGAGAGAGAGGAAGGGAGAGTGATAGAGAGATAGAAACATCAATGAGAGAGAAACATCGCTTGGCTGCCTCCTGCATACCTTCTACTGGGGATCGAGCCCCAACCTGGGCATGTGCCCTGACCAGGAATCCATCTGGTGATCTCTTGGTTCATGAGTCAATCAATGCTCAGCCACCAATTTTCAAAATTTCCCCTCAAGGTAACAATGAACCACAAACCAGCAAAATACGAGAGGTAACGCTTTCTAGCGGCCCAAAGGTATCCCTCCAAACCCCAGATGACTCCTGGACAAATTATTTAACTTTTTATTTTTTTAAAACAAAGCTTTGGATATAATGTTTTCCTCGTTCCTTCTTCCTGTCCCTTCTTCTTTATTTAGCAAATGCATAAGGATAATCTCCCCCATTCTAGAACACACACTGAGCAGGTAGCGCAGGGGGAGGGGCAATCAGATACTGAGCAAATGTGTAGCCGGAACCAGGTACCTGCCTTGGTGAGTGCAGGTTGGAGAAGTTCTCAGCACAGCGAGGCGGGTAGCAGCAGCCTGACCTAGATGTGAGGAGGATCCGGCAGGGAAGGCATCCCAGAAGTAGTGACACTTTGTTTTCTGGGTAAGAATGCTCATGTTTACTTCCCTATCCAAATGCTTGGGAGGACCCTTCTAGAAAAGCATCAGAAAGAAACCTGACCATTCTTCCAAACAATGAGTGTGGATTTAGGAGCTAAATGGAACAGGAAAAAGAAAGAGTAAGTGTGTGTGCGGACATAATTACAACTGGAACTAAGAGGCCAGACTTGTTCGTACCAGAGAAGAGAACATGCAAATGGCTCGTTAGGGCTGGGACAACAGGCCCGGGAAGTTACTGATTAACACTGTGCACACAGCAGTGATATTCTTGCGGATGAGCCAGGGGTCCAGCATGAACACCCATGACACATTGGGAAGCTGGGCAAGGCC
This sequence comes from Myotis daubentonii, assembly GCF_963259705.1. Classification (NCBI taxonomy): domain Eukaryota; kingdom Metazoa; phylum Chordata; class Mammalia; order Chiroptera; family Vespertilionidae; genus Myotis; species Myotis daubentonii. Next base: position 11,228,807 of record NC_081847.1, on the reverse strand, counting down.
CCGGTTCTCTCTTTGTGATGTGGGACTGTCCGTCACATGGAGGAGATCTGTCACCCTGGACCCACCCACCCAATGTCAGAGGCAGCCCCTAGGGAGTGTGACAGCCACCAACGCCTCAGCCATCTCCAACACACCTCTGTTTCCTGCCCGAAGTCCTCAGGTTAGTTTAAAGGTCACTTCTTGGCTGCCTTGGGGTCTCCTTCTGTAGACCAGGGCCATGTGGTGGCCCAAAGGTGGGGTCAGTGGCAGGGGCTCTGAGGAAGGGAAGATTAAACAAGGGCGGAGTCTTGCTAAGGTGCATTCTGAGCGGGCACAGCAAGCACATTTCATAGTGAGGAGGTGGAGTGTCTTTCCCTGGGACCCTGGGGTGTGATCCCCAAGCCGGGGACCCTGGGTCTGCAGAGGGAGGGCCTGAAGGGGCCAGTTGATGCGGGAGGGGCACTGGTCTGAAGGACTAGCCAGGAATCAATATAAGAACAGAGGAGGCGCCAGGCAAAAAGGCCCACCGCTCCCAGGGCGGGGTCTCTCCACCTTGGTCCTACTGACATTTGGGGCTGGACCATTCTCTGTAGTGGGGGCTGTCATCCCTGCCCTCTATCCACTAGATGCCAGTAGCACCATCCAGGTGTGACCATCAAAACTGTCTTCAATATGCACCCCTATGTTCATAGCAGCACAATTCACCATAGCTAAGATCTGGAAACAGCCTAAGTGCCCATCAGTAGATAAATGGATTAGAAAACAGTGGTACATCTACACAATGGAATACTATGCTGCTGTAAAAAGGAAGGAATTCTTACCATTTGCAATGGCATGGATGGAACTGGAGAGCATTATGCTAAGTGAAATAAGCCAGTCAATGAAGGAAAAATACCACATGATCTCACTCATTCATGGATAATAGAGACCATTATAAACTTTTGAACAATAATAGATACAGAGGCAGAGCTGCCTCAAACAGATTGTCAAACTGCAGCGGGAAGGCCGGGGAGGGTGGGGGGGGCAGGAGGTAGGGGGGTAAGAGATCAACCGAAGGACTTGTATGCATGCATATAAGCACAACCAATGGACATAAGACACTGGGGGATAGGGGAGGCTAGGGGACTGTCAAGGGCGGGGGAGGGGGGCGGGAAAGGACACATATGTAATACCCTTTGTAATACTTTAAGCAATAAAATAAAAAAAACAAAAACAAACAAACAAAAAAAAAACCTGTCTTCAGCCCTGGCCGGTATGCTCAGTGGTTAGAGTGTCGTCCTGCACACGAACGAGTCTCGGGTTCGATTCCTGATTAAGGGCCTATACTTTGGGTGCAGGTTCAATCCCTGGCCCTGGTCAGGGTGTGTGCAGGAGGCAACCAATTCATGTGTCTCTCTCACATGGATATTTCTCTCTCTTCTCTCTTCCCCCTTCCTTCCCTCCCTTCCGCTCTCTCTAAAAATCAATGGAAAAAATAGCCTCGGATGAGGATTAACCAAAAGTAAAATGAAATAAAGTGAAAATAAAGTACAAAGTATCTCCAGACACAGACAAATGTCCCCTGTGGGGAGAACGCCCGGTCTGAGAACCACTGTCCCAGGAAACAACTCCAGGCTGAAGGAGGAGGAGGAGCTGGCCTTCCTGCGGCCAGGAGAGCTGCTAATGGGCAGCAAACTCTGCTAAGTGACAGGATCCTGCCCTCATTCCCCGGCCAGCAGGTGTCCACTTAGGACTCAAGTTGTCCCATCTCCCTTTCAAAGATCTCCCGGGTTCAAGGAGGCTGGCGGAGTGCGCTGGACAGGGTGTGAGGAGTGGGCGTGGGGAGGGGAGCTGGGCCCAGGTCTGGGTCTTGATTTGGGTGGTGTGGGTGGCACGCAGGTCGCTGCTACATTATACTTTTGTCTTTAAAATAGTCATTGCAACATCATTGTTATTTAAAAAAAAAAAGAGTAGATGGCAATACATTTCATGGTTAAGAACATTAAGTACAGCCATATTCTGAAATACCAGGCAGCGCTTTTTAAAAATGTGGTAGATAGCTCTCTCTATTCTGATGCCAAGATGTATATGGAAGTGAAAAAAGCAAATGTAGATCGGTGTGGCTAACATGTTTCCTTTGAAGCAACAAATACAAAAGAGTATAAAAATATTTCTTGTGAATGTATAGAAAACTCCGGAAAGATGGATAAGAAACTAATAAAAGGTGGAGGCCTCCAGGGTGGGGGCTGAGGGCTGGCACAAAATGTTTTCACGGTATAGCTCTTTGTACCTTTAGAATACAGAACCACATGGATGGTGAATGGATTACCTCTTTTAAATAAATGAATCACACAAACAACAAACAAAAATCCAACTGCCAAAATAACACGGGATTATCAAAGACGTCCTGACCCGACAAAATTAAGAAAGACTGGCTGAGAATTCTGCTCCCACTTCCAGTCCTTAGGGACCGAGGCCTTCCTGATGGGATCCACCGAAGGATAGGATGCCTTCTGCTAGTCGGGTGTCTGCTCCGAGTTCGCGTTCACACTCAAAATATGGTGTGGAGCCCCTCACAGTGCCTCCCGGTTCCCCAGGTGCTCATTTTCCCAGTGATTTGTTTTGCTTCTTTGTGGCTTAAAATTTTTTGTGTGTGCTGCATATGTATTTGGTAATTAAGAGTGGGAAAATTGATGTTATTTGAAATTATTATAACAAATAGGTCCTGATAAGAAAACATGAAAAAGTCTTTAAAGTCCACAAAGAAGAAGAAGAAGGAGGAGGAGGAGGGAAAGGAGGAGGAGGAGGAGGAGAGGAAGGAAGGAAGGAAGGAAGGAAGGAAGGAAGGAAGGAAGGAAGGAAGGAAGGAAGGAAGACGCTTTTGCTGAGACTGTAAAGTATCTTTTCTTTCTTAGGAATATTAAGCTTCCAACAAGCAGATTAAAAACTTTACCCTCCATTAAATCCTAACCCAGTGAAAGTGAGGGGGGACAATGACTACCAATGTCTCTGGGATCCGTACGCTCCCGTAAGCCCTGTGAAGGAAGAACACTGTCAAGCTCCAAGAGACAATGAAGAGATTGCTGCAAGCGCATTCTCGAATAGAGGCTGGGGTTTTAATTACACGGAGGCAGAAAGTGATACTTTCCAGGGCTGGGTGAAAACACTCTTCGGGAGTGAAGCTGGGGGTTGTAAAAACTGGGGGTTCCTTTCCGAGTCATTTGCTACGGGTGACACTTCCCGGAATCTGGGCGGAGAAGCAGAGGGGTGTCTGAGGAGGAGAGAGGGGCGTCCGGTTCGGGGAGGGGAAGGTCTTTATGAATTTTTCCAGGGCTGCAAATTCATAAAAAACAATGGTTTCATTGGATAGAAGTTAAGGATTAACCTCTCTATGAATCTGTAAACAAGCCATTGCATGTTGTTCAGTGTGCGAACTGTTGCTGTAGGACAGGCAAACATCTTACCAAAAGTTGGAAAGAAAAACTGGAAAAAGGTCACCAAATACTCAGGTGACTTGCAAGGTCTAGCCCAGAGGCTCTTTTTAAAAAAATCAAACTTATTGGGGTGACATCAGTCAACTTGAACATAGAGGTTTCAGGTGTGGGTTTCTGTTACATTTTCTGTATACTAGAGGCCCGGTGCATGAAATTCATGCGGGGAGTGGGGGTGTGCAGAGGGAGGTCCCTCAGCCGGTCCTGCACCCTTTCGCAATCTGGGACCCCTCAAGGGATGTCCAGGGATTGGGCCTAAACCGGCAGTTGGACATCCCTGTCGCAATCCGGGACTGCTGGCTCCTAACCACTTGCCTACCTGCCTAATCACCCCTAACTGCCTCTGCCTGCCTGATCGCCGCCCCTAACCGCCTCTGCCTGACTGCCTCATCACCCCCTAACTGCTTGACTGCCTGCATGATCGCCCCTAACCACTCTGCCTGCCTGCCTAATCGCCCCTAACAACTCTGCCTGCCTGCCTAATCGCCCCTAACAACTCTGCCTGCCTGCCTCATTGCCCCTCACCACCGCTGCCTTGGCAGGAAGGTTGTCCGGAAGGTTGTTGGGCTGTCTGGTCTAATTAGCATATTATGCTTTTATCATTATAGATTGCAAAGCCCAGAGGTTCTTGGGTGGGGCGATTGTGTCCCCCAGGGACCTGTGTCTGGAGACATTTTTGGATTTCACAACTGTGGGTGCTGCTGGGATCTATCGAGTCAGGAATGCGGCCGACTATCCTGCAATGCACAGGCTGACCCTTGCAACAGCCAATCATCCCACTCAAAATGCTGTCGGTGCCGAGGGCGAGAAACCCTGGTCAAAGCCCAGTTGAATGACGTGTTGACGGGACGCTGCTCTTGCATCCAATATTATTTACATTCAGAGCAACGCTTCCTTTTTAGGAGGGGCCCCAGCCCGTGACGTAGCATTTCATCCCCAGGAGGCCTGGCCAGGAAGCACCCAAACTGTGAAGATCAGCAGGGGAGCCAGGAGATGTGTCTGTCCGCACGATGGACAACACCTCCACCCCCGGAAAGGCACGAAAAAACAGAAACAAGATATTCAGTTCTTCCTTTGGCACGGAGGGTGGAAGGAAAGCCAGAGCAAAGAGGAAAGAGGAAGTCTGGCCTGGTGGTAATCTCTCCAGGTGGAAAGTTTCCTTTAAAACATGAACTTTTCACAGGCCTTGAAATAAAATGCAAAATATAGTCTGTAGGTGCAAAGGGATCGTAGCTTTCGTCAGGTTCTGGATGGGGTCTATACCCCCACAAAAGTTTTAGAACCATAACTGCAAAGGGTCCAAATGCACTTTCTTTTCTATTTCTGAATAAGGTTTGCCACATATTTGCATGTGGTGACAATAAGATCAGATGGTACTAAAGGGTAGCCAGAAGCAAGAGGCGGGGAGGAAGTCCCTCCCTCATCTTGGGTGCAACATTTACAGGGGGAGCTAAGAAACTCAGGAATCCAGATAAATAAGATTTTAATGCAACATTTAAAAAATCAAAGTTAATGGATATAAAAAATTCATAGAAAAAATCCATGATGAACCATGGATTTAATTTTAATTAAAATCAGGGTATTACTGATTTTTCTTTTTGCTTCAAGCTCCACGCTGACTTGGATAGGTACGGTCACCAATCACAGCTGTTGTAGGTTTCCTGTGTATTCTTCCAGAGGGATTCCATGCACATGCAACAAATATGTACAGATCTACTACCTACATGCATGCTTTTTGTTACACTACACACACCATTCATTCTATGCCTTGCTTTCTTCGCTTACTGTTATCTTAAAGATTGGTCCATATGAGAATAAAACGTATTACATAGTTGTTATAAATGTATATTTCATATATTACTAGAGGCCCGATGCTCAAAATTCATGCAAGAGTAGGTCCTTCCCCCGACTGCTGGCACTGGCTTCCCTCTGGCACCGGCTTCCCTCCAGCACCTGGGCTTTCCTCACAGCCCCAGCTTCATCCAGAAGGACGTCCTGTCTAATTAGCATATTATGCTTTTATTATTATAGACAAGAGGCCCGATGCATGAAATTCGTGCATGGGGGTGGGTGGGTTCCTCAGCCTGGCTGGCACCCTCTGGCAATCCAGGTCTGCTGGCTCCTAACCACTCGCCTGTCTGCCTGCCTGATCACCCCTAACCACTCTGCCTGCCTGCCTGCCTGCCTGCTCACTCCTAACCACTCTGCCTGCCTGCCTCATTGCCCCTAACCACTCATCTGCCTGCCTCATTGCCCCTAACCGCCTCTGCCTGCCTACCTGCCTGATCACCCCTAACCACCTCTGCCTTGGCCCCTGCCGCCACAGCTTCATCCAGAATGACGTTCTGAAGGTTGTTCAGCTGTCCAGCCTACTTAGCATATTATGCTTTTATTATTATAGATAATTATGCGAGAAAACTCACTTATTGTCTTCTCTTTTAAAGTACCGATTTAACCAATTGCTTTATATAATTAATCCGCCTTCTGCAAATCACACTTTCCCTCTAAAATCCATTTCTCTAACACTGGATGATTCATTTGTTTGCCCGGTCACATCATTTAAAAACACCACCACCCTCCAGAGAACCATACTTCGCTTTCTGTTTTTAAAAAGCGTGCACCTCCCACCCTGCGGCTGCTAGTGTCTAGAGTGGCGAGAGGGAAACTGCGTGTCCTGCAGGCCAGCTGGCCTCCTCCAGCTATTGGTCACTGTAATTGGCTTAGAGAGTATAAACCCTTCATATTCACAAATTCCGTTTTCAAAGACACGGGAGGCTTACGTTGCCACAGATGCGAATGATGGCACTAAGGGGGACTGCATGAGCTGCAGTGGAAAATCCCGGGCAGCCACTGAGCGGCCGCCCTGGACTCGTGTAATGTTGCCAACACAGGACCGTCCCGTGGTCCCTACAGCAGCCCGGTGGTCTCCAACGAATTCCGAAGAATACACACATCTTGTTTCAGTTCAAGGGCAAGAAAAAGAAGAAAGTAAAAAGGAACACTGTGAGAAGGTATCTGGTTGGAAACTTGGCCAGTCGATTGTCACAGGGTATTTCCCTTATGCCACTAAGGGCAGTGATTTGGTAACACTTATTTCACGTAGCTCCCTTCATTGCTTCCTGGCCACGTGTTTACTAGGTACAGTCCCTCCACAGGTATCTGTGCAGGGCCTACTTTGTGCCTGGCCTGGCTCCAGGACCCATGATCCAGGATGACAAAGGCAAACAAACAAACAAATCGAGTCTCCTGGAGTAGGGATGTCCCACAGAAAGGAAAGACCATACCTACCTGCTCCGGGATGATGGACTCCTCCAACATTTACCCCTCAATGCAAAGGCTAACATAAGTTTTACAACAATGGCGATGTTTTGTGTGGATATGCATACACTTGTACAGCTATAGAGATATTTTCAATTAACACCTGTGAGGGGGATAAGAATCTGCCAGATAAGTGATTTAAAAAATATTCCTGATTATCTTTAATCTTTACAAAGAATTGTTCTTTAAAATTGCTGAAACTTTGAAACTATATATATAAAAGCCTAATATACAAAGTGTCCCCTTGGGAATTCGACCAACTGGGAGTTTGATTGCTCGCTATGACGTGTGCTGACCACCAGGCGCGGGATGAAAGAAAGCCTTGGCCTTCAGCCGACAGCCGGCAGCTGGGGGAGGCCCCAGCCGGCAGCCAGCAACTGCTAGGGACCCTAACTGTGCATGGATTTCATGCACTGCGCCTCTAATATTCTATATTTAAAGGAATGTTCTGCTAGGGACCCTAACTGTGCGTGGATTTCATGCACTGGGCCTCTAATATTCTATATTTAAAGGAATGTTCTGCCCTGGCCGGGTGGCTCAGTTGGTTGGAGCATCGTCCCCAGGCACCAGGGTTGTGGGTTCAATCCCCAGTCGGAATGAATGCAAGAGTGAGCCAGTGGGTACGTGAATGGGTAGAACAACACATCAGCGTCTCTCTCCCTTCCTCTTTCTCTCTAAAAGATCAATCAACACATACAAATTCTCTTACAGAAAAGAATGCTCCGTCTGTGATCTTGGGTCCATGTTGTCATTTATGTGGATAAACATGACAGCAGAAACAAAAATGCTCCCTTACTGAGGTCTGCCTACATGATAGACACACTGCGAAGATGTCGCTCAGGCTGCCTCTGGAGCCCACACAGCAGCCTGGGGAAGGGCTGGGACACCCCCAGGCGGAGATGAGTGAGGGAGGCGCGGAGCAAGCACTTAGCCGCCCTCACGGGTCTGCTTGGCTGCCAAACAGCACTTTCCCCTACACGGAAAGCATCCACAAAACCCGTAAATCTATACGTAGGACACTAGGCTCTTGTCAGCTGCTGTCTTTATGTGATGAAGCAAGTGCCACCAGAGAAATCAGGATTTCTAAGTCCCAGTACTGCCCTGTCACTGGCGGGGGGCAGTAGATGAGTCAGGTCCCCTCTCATGACAAAATGAGATGAATGTTCAAAATATGGACCCCAAATGGGTCCTGTCCCAGAAAGATGAAGCCAGAGAGTGGACATGAAAAAAAAAGAAGAAAAAGTTTGGCAAATTTTTAAGTTCTTTCTAAAGCTTAATTGCTGTATTATTTTTAAAAAGATCGTCTCATTTTTTTTTTTATTGAAGTGAAATTCATACAACATAAAAACGGACCATTTTAAAGTGTGCAATTAATTCAGAGGCATTTCTTGTATTTGTGATGTTGTGCCATCTCTGTCCTTATGAGCATCTAGGTTGCATGTGACAACTTTGGGCCCCGAGACCATGATTTTGTCTGTTAGTAATTCACTGCCCCTCAAAGACACTAGGCTCCCGCAAGACTCTCCGGACCCCCAGGCCTCTAGTTCACGCAGGGATTCCTGCCTCTTCTGTCTCGTCATTGAATTTCAAAGCCTCACCATCGCACCCAACAAAATGCTTTGGGTATTTATTTAGTCTCTGTGTCATGTGCCCATTTTACAAAGCAAGCGAATGTCCGCATCTTTGATTGGCTACAAAGCCAAAAATGACCCAAGGAATGAGAGAATTTTAACTATGATCATACTTAGTTTTAAAGACGCCAAACACTGAATATGTGCACACAAATTAAAAATACCCCCCAATAACCTGCCCCCCCCCCCCAACCCACCTTCTCAGTTTCCTTGGTGGAGGTTCCTTAGTGCTTCCTGTTGAAAATGGCTAGAAATAAAAGTCGGGCTCAACAATAGTTAAGACCTTTCAGGGCCAGTTCAAGACCTTTTCCACATTTGATAACCGGAGATATCATTTATTTTTTAAAAATATATATTTTATTGATTTTTTTTACAGAGAGGAAAGGAGAGGGATAGAGAGTTAGAAACATCGATCAGCTGCCTCCTGCACACGCCCTGTTGGGCTGTGCCGGCAACCAAGGTACATGCCCTTGACCAGAATCGAACCCAGGACCTTTCAGTCCGCAGGCCAACACTCTAGCCACTGAGCCAAACCTGTTAGGGTGGAGCTATCATTTCTTTCCCCAAATGCAAATCAGCTATTCTGAGTATTATTAGGAAAAAAGCAAACTATTTGCAGCACGGTGTGGGAGGATGGCTTTTAGAAAGGAGGCCCGTTTCCACGGGGACCAGCCCTGCTTTAATTTCCAGGCGGGTAGTTTTATAGACTCGCAAACTGCGAGAGGCCTGGCTGTTTCTCTGAAGCCACAAACTAGCCCTGCGCCTCTGTCCGTTCATCTTCTCAATGCAGCTTGTTTGTGGTCACACCAGCAGCAGCAGCAGCAACCAGTTCAAAGTCGGGTGGGAGGGGGGCGTGGGGGGGCAATCTTAACAATGCAAGAATTTCCAAAAGCCCAAACATCCCCGGCCACACGGCTTCCACAAATGGAAATGGTGTCAGATCTGCATCATAATTGATCCTCCAGATTTCCACCCACAAAAGAAGGATGTGGTCAGTAAGAACAAACACTACCCAGGCAACAGGAGCCTTTTGGCAAACGTTCCCCCGCTCCACCCACTGACGCCCAGCAGCCGACAACGACCTCAGCGTAATTGCTGCAGATACCGCCGGAGGTTCGAGGTTCGTAAAGCGCCCGAAGCGCAGGGCTGTGCTATTTTTTTCTCCCTCAGAGTGAAATGCTAATAAACGGCCACGTCAGGGGCCGCCCCTCCGCCCCTCGTAATTCTTTGATTCTTCAAAAGCAAAACCATTCGAGGAGTGAAAGCTCTTCGCCTCGGCCCTTCACTAAAACAAAGCGGAGGGGGGAAAGGGCAAAAATGAGGGCGAGCGAGGGGAACAGGGAAAAATTGGATAGATAAAAAGAAATTAAGCGCGTCATAAAGTCTGGCCTTTATTTTAACTGGGCTGCGGGGTCCAGCTGTGCGGCCCATAATCCAGCTGGGAGAGGGGCCCCTGCTGGGAGGCTAATTAAAACAATTATCAATACAAAGAGGGTATCAATGGCATTCCAAGAGTCAGACAAAGAGATAAAGCACTGAAGGTTTAAATTGCCAGTGGCCGATCTCTTTTAAGGCGGCTCTGAAGAGGAGCCCGCGTCCCGGAGGCTCCCAGCTCCTTTCTGAGCTCACCCATGTTTGCTTACGTGGGACCCTTCCTTCTGCCGGGTTTATAGACATCAAAACATGTCAGCGATGGAATTAAAGAGTGTATTTCTAGGCTCAAAGCCTTCATTGTCCTAGCCTGTCAGATAGTGGGTCTGAATTTAAAAATAAGATCTTGTATGGGAGCAGGTCGCTGGCCCTTCTTGAATCATATTTTCAAAAACAAGAAACCAGAAAAGATCCCGAGTCTTTTTTGCCCCAAATCAAAGGGTCAAAGTGAACGTCTACGTAAGACGTGATTCAATACGAGGCACTTTAAAAGCACTGTGGGTAATTTCAGGAACGTTAAACATGTAGCGAGTGTGTTAGAATGTGATTGGCAGAATTAAACTTATTACCCAACAAAAATGGGAATCTCTTTTAATTTCTTAGACCAAAGCTCCCCCCGCCCCTCCACCTTCTGGCTTTTGTAGGTTGAACCCTTAGGGGAACACTCAGACACATAATGACCAAGAGCGGCATACACTGTTTCTCTGATTGTGGAAATGCTCTCAAAAGGTGTGGAACTGAAGCCACAGGTAAGACCGAGGAGAATGTCGGGCAGCGCTGAGTGGTTGCAGAGCAGGACGAAACGCGGGTCGGACACGGATTAAAATGAGGGAGGCGCAGCGTCCCGATTCCTGTGTGCACAAGCGACCTGCCTTCTGGGAAACAAGCCAGCCTCCCACCCAGGGAACAGGCTCCCGGTCTGACTGCACACACCCTGCGGCTTCTCAACCTGCACGCGCAGGTGAAGGAACCTCGGGGGCTGCAATCGGAATGACCAGCCGTTTGCAAACGTTCCCCAGGGAGTCCCATGGGGACGGGGGAGGGGGTGTGTGTGCAGGGGGAGCCCTCTGCTCTCAGAGCGGAGCTGGCTGTGAGTGAGTCTGTGGGCTGTGCTTCAGGAGAAAGAACCAACAGCTCCAACTCACCAAGGCTCACCCTACGAGGAGCAGAACTCACCAGCGGGGGCAGGAGCCCTAGAAGAAAAGAACCTTTTCCTTCCACCTTCCCTCCCTCCCCCTACTTTCTCAACTCCTCCCCTGCGTCCCTCGCTCCTCCTCCTCTTCCCTCTCACTCTTCTCACCTCCCCCCTCCCCCTATTATTTTGCCTCCAATTGCGTGTGGGGGTAACATCAAGGGCCTCCTCTTTGCCTCTGTGTTAGTTTCTCCGCCAGGTTTCTAGAAGGTTGTCTCCTCCTGGTGTTGAAGCATCAGTACAGAGGTCGGAGGGACGGAAGGGAAACTGGCCCAAAGCATCCGCAACACGCACCTTGGTGATTAGGAGAAGGAACGAGAGGATCTGACCAGGATGAATTTCTTTTGGGGGGGTAGGGTGGGGAATAAAAATGTTGCCTCAAAAACAAGAGAAGCTCTATTTTTAAGTTATGATGTAACCAGAGCACTCATACAAACCACACAAGCTCCCCTGAACGAATGTTCAATTCAGAATTTTTCTTGATTTGAACAAAACTCCACATGCAAGCAAAGGCTTGACCAGTGCAACAGAAGGAGGTAGATACGGGGTGTGTCACTTTAGTCCCCTCGAATTGTTTAGGCCGGTGGTCGGCAAACTCATTCGTCAACAGAGCCAAACATCAACAGCACAACGATTGACATTTCTTTTGAGAGCCAAATTTTTTAAACTTAAACTATATAGGTAGGTACATTGTTATTAACTTAATTAGTGTGCTCCTAAGCTGGCCTTTGCTAAAAACGTCCTCAATCTGAGGGGTCGACCTCAGTGAACGTACCCCCACTTCTTCTAACATCACTTCTTCAAAATAGACGCGTCCAGGCCAAAAACCGACTTCTGCGCATGGGCCACGAAGTTTCAATCGCACTGTACATGCGCGCCCGCATGTGGTATTTTGTGGAAGAGCCACACTCAAGGGGCCAAAGAGCCGCATGTGGCTTGCGAGCCGCAGTTTGCCGACCACTGGTTTAGGCTATGGCAAGACTGGAACTCAAATGTGCTCAGGGGCAGACCTTCCAACACCATCTATGGGCCTGGGCCCAGGTAACTTACGCCAGGATGTCATAAATCAAGCCGAACACAGCCCACGTGAAACATCTAATGCTCCTGCTCTGACACATCTACATCCTTCATGACAAAAGCAAAACACAGATATCATGCAGTTAATGTGGCTCAAAGTCAGAAAACTATCCAAGATGAGAGAATTGACTTATTATTGCACATGTCTGGGTATTTTTGTTGAGAGGTCTGTGATATTATTAGTATGAACAACAAATAGAACTTATAAATTATATATTTATCCTATATTTCTTTTTGTTTTCATTTCAGTAAAAAAAAAATCACCAAGTATGTAGTTATAGTCAAGTTTTTACATAATTACATTCTAGTAACCAAAGGTTGGCAGACTATTTTTGTAAAGAGCCAGACAGTAAATGTTTTCGGCTCCGTGGTATATATATTTTCTCTCTCATATATTTTTCTTGTTTTACAAACCTTTAAAAATATAAAAACCATTCTTAGCTCATGGGCTAAATATAGCCCTTAGGCTGTTAGAAATAAAATCCTGGGCAGGAGGGAGGGGGGTAAGAGATCAACCGAAGGACTTGTATGCATGCATATAAGCATAACCAATGGACATAAGACACTGGGGGGTAGGGGAGGCCAGGGGATTGTCAAGGGCGGGGAAAAAAAAAAAAAAAGGACGCATATGTAATACCCTTTGTAATACTTTAAGCAATAAAAAGGAAAAAAGAAAAAAAAGAAAAAAAAAGAGCTAAAAAAAATAAAATAAAATCCTGTCATTTGTTGACCCCTGATACTGACAATAATCATCTAAGAAATGAAAAAAAAATCAAATACAATTATATTTAAAGTATAAACATATGAACATATATTCATTAAAAAAGTAAATGTTAAAAAAACAAGAAGTACTTCATAAATGTTTTTTCTAGCCTTGGCCAGTATGGCTCAGCTGGTTGGGCATCGTCCATCGTCTCATGCACCGAAAGGTTGCAGACTCTACCCCCAGTCAGGGCACAAGCCAGGGTTACGGGCTCCATCCCCGGGAGGGGACAAGCAGGAGGCAGCGGTCCATGTTTCGTTCTCACATCTATGTTTCTCTCTCCACCCCCCTTCCACTCTGTAAAAAAGAATATATATATATATACATATATATATATATATGTATATATGTATATATATATAAACTTTAAAAACCTTTTTCTTACAAAAACACTCAAAATTATTTAAGATGGAAAGGTAAAATACAAATGATAATTGATATCAAGTGTTATATCAAAATTAAACAAAACTAAAATATAGATATTTAAAAGTTTCAGCTACATCCCACTGAATATTTGTTATAAAAATAAGACGATTTTAAATTCCAGCATTCAGTTTTCATCCCGTTGCCAATGTAAAGGATCTAAACATGTTACTCAAGACCAATCAATAAGCAAATCTGAGAGCAATAGGAATTATCTAATACTACAAAATGCTCCTTAACTGCCATGGGGACTAGACAAGCAGCGTGCTCTTTGTACCCTCTCTGGATTAATGAGCTGAGACAATGAGACAAGAGAGGGGGTGCCCCGTATTGCGGGGAGACTGGCTTTCCAAGTGTCTGATGCGTGCTCGCTTCGGGAGAGAAGCCAGTTAATTCCCTTGTCAGCGGCAGTACAAGGACCCAGTCCGGGCATTCAGAAGCAAGTGCCTTTCGATTTGCAAACAGAGGACCCAGATGTGAAGGGTTCCCCTGGGGCCTGACCATGTCAGTCCCAGAGTGGAAGTGTAGTGGCATGAGCGGGATGACGCCACTGCTGGATACCAGACACGGAGCGGGCAGAGCTGCCTGTGGTTTTTAATACATTTGTGCGTGTGTGTTTTCTACTCAGAGCCATGAACATGAGGAGTCCAGGGCAGGGGTCCCTCTGGCCCACGATGAAAGGTTGACCACAGGGGAGATTAAACAACAACTCGAGTGGGACCCTAAAGGGCTGTTGACACTAGATGACACCTTGGAGCCCGTGCCCTAAGAGAACTGTCCATATCCTGCCCTCACCAACATGTAGGAAAGGGGACCCAGTTGTCTGATCTCTCAAGAGAATGCCAACTTGTTTTTTTTTTTTTTAGATATATTTTATTGATTTTTTTACAGAGAGGAAGGGAGAGGGATAGAGAGTTAGAAACACCGATGAGAAAGAAACATTGATCAGCGGCCTCCTGCACACCCCCCACTGGGGATGTGCCCGCAACCCAGGTACATGCCCTTGACCGGAATCGAACCCGGGACCCCTCAGTCCGCAGGCCGACGCTCCATCCACTGAGCCAAACCGGCTTCGGCACCAACTTGGGTTTTTATGTGGAAAAAAATCATACTGGTAAGTAATCCAAGTTTAAAAACAAAAAAGGCCCTAACCGGTTTGGCTCAGTGGATAGAGCGTCGGCCTGCGGACTGAAAGGTCCCAGGTTCGATTCCAGTCAAGGGCATGTACCTTGGTTGCGGGCACATCCCCAGTAGGGGGTGTGCAGGAGGCAGCTGGTTGATGTTTCTCTCTCATCGATGTTTCTAACTCTCTATCCCTCTCCCTTCCTCTCTGTAAAAATCAATAAAATATATTTTTAAAAAAATAAAAAAATAAAAACAAAAAAGCGCATTTGGAGGGAACTCACATCTTTAGGCTGGGTTTGTCCCCCCAGCCACCACGATCAGCCCTCTGGTCTATTATGTCTGTGCTTATTTTTGAAGCGTTTATGGTCACTAATTCCTCATTTTGAACAATACTAAAGCAATGACAGGGTCTAAGCTGTGGAAGAAGAGGAGGCAGGTGATTGGGTTGGAAAGGAGAGTGCAGGCTCCACTGACACGATGCCACTGACCTGGCAGGACATGGTGGTCTCCACAGCTGCACGGTCGTCTGCTTTCAGCTCTGCCACTAAGTTTAGATACTCTTTTAGAGATCCTCACTGTACTTCCACTTACTCTCAGAAATGTACTCCCTTGCATGTTTTAAAGTTGATAACTAAAATGCTTTCGTAGATTTAAATAGCTCAAAAGAACTCTGGGTATAGTAATTATTTGTTATATCATCTCTTTAAAGCACTCAAAGTAATCTAAATACCAAGTACGCTGGATTTCCACTGCTATCCATTTAAATAACACATAGTTGAAAATTTACATCATTACTGAAGTAGCTTTTCTCCTTAGGTCTGTATGTTAATTCTACTTCTCCATAGAATTTTATATTTATGTAATATTTTTTTTTGGGGGGGGGAGGCTAAGAAGTCTTTTATTGATCACCCTTATCGAACTTCTTAGCATAGAATTTATATATAAATTTAAAAAACTTAACTTCCTTTGATCAGAAAGAAATGAGTTACTATTACAATCATCTTTTTTTCTTTAAATCCTCACCAGAGGATATTTTTTTCCACTGCTTTTCAGAGAGTAGAAAGGAGGGAGGGAGGGAGGGAGAGAGTGAGAGAGAGAGAGAAACATCAATGTGAGAGAGACACATCTACTGGTTGCCTCTTGCATATGCCCCAACCAGGGGGCAGGGAGCAAACCCAAAACCTAGGTATGTGCCCTTGACTGTAATCAAACCTGGGACCCTCCAGTCTGAGGGCCGACACTCTGACCACTGATCTACACTGGCTACAATCATTTTTAAGTCACTGATGAAAACAAGCTGAATGCACTATAAGGTCAGAACAACAGAAGTTTGATAACTGTTGAAGCTGGGTCATGGATGCAGACAGAAGCATTGAGATTCTCCTCTGTTATGTGTTTGAAATTTTAAAAACATACTGAAGAAATTAGTATGACCTAAATGCCGGTTAACCATCCTTAACAACAAACATTTTTTTATCCTCATCCAAAGATATGTTTATTGATTTTAAATAGAGGGGAAGGAAGAGAGAGAGAAGAGAAACACTGATCAATTGCCTCCTGCACCCAATCTGACTGGGGATCGAACCTGCAACCTTATTGGTGTACAGGATGACCCTCCAACCAACTGAGCCACTGGCTGGGGCAAAAAGTAAAATTTTATTGGCATTAACGTTTTAAGAAGATGGATATGACTTGAATGGTCCTTTTCTTTGATGCTGATCAAGTAACAACTATTATCAGGGACTTTCCAGTGATAGTGGGTGAATATCTAAACACACACATACTTTTAAACATACAAATGGTAGCATATTGTATGTACATTCTGCACCATACATTTTTTTGCATATCAATATCTATGTACACACATAACATACATATGCTTGCTTTACATATATACATATATGTGTATGTTTTAAAATTTACTTTTATTGATTTCAGAGAGGAAGGGAGAGGGAGAGAGATAGAATCATCAATGATGAAAGAGAATCATGGATCAGCTGCCTCCTGCACGCCCCTTACTGGGGACTGAACCACAACCCGGGCATGTGCCCTTACCGGGAATTGAACCATGATCGGCTAGTTCAGAAGTTGATGCTCAACCACTGAGTAACACCAACCAGGCCATTTTACATTTTTTAATGTCTTTAGAGAATTCCACGGACTGAATGGCCATAACTTATTTAGCTAGGCCTCTCCCTGCTTGGGGACATTTAGGCCGTTTCCAGACTTTTGCCTCTGCAATCAGTGCTGCAATAAATAAGCTTCACAAATACTGCTTTGCTCATCTCTGGGTGTAGCTTGGAAAACAAGTTTTACGGAAGCATGCCTCCTTTCAAGAGCTTAAGAAGTACCTTTCACAGATTTAAAAACTGACCTAAGTGGACCCTCGTGGCTCACATTCAGGGGGACCCCAGCCCCCCTTTCTGCTTCCCTAATTAACACTGGCCAACCTCCGTGGCCTGGTACACATCTCCCCTCTCATTATTAACCTTCCCAATACTCCAGTGCAGCTGGTCACCCCTTTTCTGAAATGACGGGCAGGCACAGCCAGCATTTATTGAGAACCTATGATGCGCAGGTACCACAGCAGAAAATGTGTTACATGACGTATGTTATCTCATGGAGCCATCACAACAACCCTACAGGGTGGACATTGTTTAAAAATAAGAAAACGGAGGTTCTGAGAGGCCCCCTGCCCAACGTCGCCGAGCTGGTAAAGGGTGGGAATATTCCTTCCCAGGTCCACTTGGTTTCAGGAATTCACTCTTGCCGTGGGGATCCTACAACATACACCACACCATCCACGCCATCACAGTCCTGCACGCTTTCAAACAGCCTAGATTGCCCTGGCCGGTTTGGCTCAATGGATAGAGCGTCGGCCTGCAAACTCAAGGGTCCTGGGTTTGATTCCGGCCAAGGGCATGTACCTTAGTTGCAGGCACATACCCAGTGGGGAGTGTGCAGGAGGCAGCTGATCGATGTTTGTCATGTTTCTCCCTCATCGATGTTTCTAATTCTCTATCCCTCTCCCTTCCTCTCTGTAAAAGATCAATGATATATATATATTTTTTAAAAATAAATAAAACGACCTAGATTTATGGGAAGGTCATGCAGAGAACTCCATAGCTGCTTCCCCCAGCTCCTCCTGACAAACGAAGACATTAACAGGGTGCAGCTCTGTTAACTGAACCAGACATTTTTTGGGGGGTATTTTACCCGTTTTCCCACTGATGTCCCTTTTCCTGCTCTGGGATCTAATCCCAACACCACATTGCCTGCAGGATTTTCTGTTAAATTTAGTTCTTTCTTTCCTGTAGGTCCCAGCTCCCCACGACTTGAGGGCAGAAATATTGGACACGTGAAGTCTACCCCAGTGACCTTAGGGCCAGAGGTGGGCCCGCAGCATGGAGTCAAACACGCATGATTTCCTGGGCTGGCCTGACTTGGGAAGGTTCTGGCTGCATGGAAGGTTCCGGGGCCCTGGGGTATCAGGTGTGCTAATGGGCGTCCTGTAAAGCCAGGGCACATCAGCACCCTGTCACCTTATCTGCCAGGCGCCAGAGGAAGTGGCAGATTTGTTCAGAACATCAGGTCATTTCCTCCCTTCCTGTCGGACCTCCCGGCTCTGTCACCACCAGCCAGCGAACGCCATGGACAAGGCACTTAGTGACATCTTAAGGTGAGGCCAAGAACTGGCAGGGCCGCGGGTCCCAAACTCGAGGGGACCTTCCAAATCCAGAGTGCCCCTCCGGGCTGGGTTGCCACACAGCAACATGAGACATCTAGTCAGTGAATGGACAACAGGAAACACTTTAGAAAAGGCAAATTCTGCCATGTACAGGTCCCCATGATTATCCAGGACCTACTAAACTAGATAGTAGCTTCATTCATTTACTCGTTTAACAAATATTTACTGAATACTTACCATACTCCTGGCTCTTTTTTTAGGGGCTAGGTCAGCCGTGGGCAAACTACGGCCCGCGGGCCGGATCCGGCCCGTTTGAAATGAATAAAACTAAAAAAAAAAAAAAAAGACCGTACCTTTTTATGAAATGATGTTTACTTTGAATTTATATTAGTTCACACAAACACTCCATCCATGCTTTTGTTCCGGCCTTCCGGTCCAGTTTAAGAACCCATTGTGGCCCTCGAGTCAAAAAGTTTGCCCACCCCTGGGAGCAATAAATGACAGAGTCCTAAGCTCAGCCTGAAGAGTTTATACGGATACAGAAAGCAGCACAGCAATCAATCAACCAACCAATCAATCAATCCAGTACACAAGCGCTTTGAGCACCTCTGGGTGCCAGGCACTGATCCAAATCCCAGAGATGTGACCAGGAACAACACAGTCCCTTAGCTCTTTTTTTTTTAAAATATATTTTATTGATTTTTTACAGAGAGGAAGGGAGAGGGATAGAGAGTTAGAAACATCGATGAGAGAGAAACATCGATTAGCTGCCTCCTGCACACCCCCTACTGGGGATGTGCCCACAACCAAGGTACATGCCTTTGCCTGGAATCAAACTTGGAACCTTTCAGTCCGTAGGCCAACGTTCCATCCACTGAGCCAAACCAGTTAGGGCCAGTCCCTTAGCTTTGAGACAATAAGACAGAGTCTGATAAAAGGGAGTTGATTTTACATAGGAAGGGTCAGGGAAAGGCTTTCCAAGAGCGTACCCTTCAATCTGGGATCTAAAAGACACACACAGAGTTAGCCTTGGGAAGACGGTGGGGAGCATTCCAAGCAATTAGGGCAGCATGTGTAAAGGGCCTGGGGTAGAAAAGGTTGGCAGGCTTGAAGAACTGAGACAGAGAGAGAGGGGAACATGGTGGAGGGGGTGCCTGTCTCTTGAGGTTCATTTCCCCAAGTCAGGCTTGGTCTAGCCCCTGGCACAGACACGCCCGTCATCTGTCCGTCCAGTCTTCGCCTATGCTTCTCCCTATTGGATTGCTTGTCCTTTACTTTTTAGCTGGAAAGAGTTCTTCGCTCATCCTGAATGTGACTCATTTACTGTTACTGGTGTTTTCAATGTGGAGCTGTCAGATTTCTTTATCTGGTGGTTTTCGTGTCTTTTGAATAAAGTCATAAATGTGCTCTTTCGTATTTTCCCCCACAACTGTCAGCTCTGTTTAGGTTTTGTTACTTGTGTAACAACAGGATTTATTTTTGCAACTAAAGTAGGAAATACAACAACTTTCTTTTTTTCCAACTTAACAATTTCCCCAGCCACACCTACTGACTTGTCCCCCATCTTTCTCTTTTTAAATTATAAGATTTAAATATTTTACAACCGATCATGTATTTTTTATAACAATAAAGACACTTAGTTAAAAGGAATAAAATCATATAGCGATGTCTACCTTGCATCTCAGTGTCGTGCACAATGCCAGGCACATAGTATGTGCTCAATAAACACTTCTGAACTGACAGCATCAACTTCTGTTTTCTACTTAGTGTTTTGGCAACAGACTCTTACGTCAGCTACAGCATCATTACAGGTTTTTGGAGGCAAGATGATGACATTGGGGGTTTTGTTCTTCTAGTTTTTCCGTGAGATTATTCCGAATCCCATTCTACGGATATAAAAACAGTCATGTTGGGTGCCAGGATTCTCTATTTCAAAAATGAAGTCAGCAAACTGCATATAATCTTCCAGCTCTCTTATGCCCTTTAAAAATTTTATTTTTTCTCTCTTATGCCTTTAATCATTAACAGATTATTCATATCACTCATTTTTAGCTGTTCCTAAACTAACCTACTTTTCCTTCCTTTCGACTATGTAAAGTTTTAAGTAATCGCCCCTCTCCACCTCCCCCACCCATTCCCAAGGCGCCCATTCCTTTTCTGACATAAGCAGCCTTGTCAACTACTGCACGTTCCCAATTTTTAGGCTGCCCTCAGAGTTACTGAAAATCCGGCAGAGCTGTATATTCATTTTTTTTGCGTGGCACCCATCCCCATCCCATTTCCTTGGTCACTGCTTTGCTCAACGTTCAAGAATTACATTTAATTATAGGAGTAGAGACAGTCTTTGAGGCTATTAGCAATGAAATATAATCAATTGGAAATGGTTCCCTGCTGGGCAATTTCCAAACAGAGTCATCACCCAGCACCAACTATGCTCACAGCGTTCGGTCGCCATGAGCATCACTGTCCAGCGAAAGTTACGGCATTCGCTGAGCCCTGTGATTTCCATACAAATGCTATTTAATGTTGATGAAGCAAATGGAGGCCCCCGGGACAAATGCCCAACATTCTTGGGGCAAAAAGGCCAGATTTTAAATAATTTCCCTTTTTGCTGCTTACTGCAATAATTATGTGTTAAACGAAGTGGTGAAATGTCAAATGATTTTATGTCTACACAGTGCTTACTCTGCTGCTGGATAGAGGGGTTGGTGGATTTGTGTTTTATTGTTGTTGCTGTTAATCCTTACCCAAGGATATTTTACCCATTGATTTTTTTAGAGAGAGTGGTTAGGAGGGAGGAGGGAGAGAGAGAGAGAAACATTGGTGTGAGAGTGACACATCAATTGGTTGCCTCCTTCATGTGCCCCAACTGGGGCCTGGATTGAACCTGCAACCCAGGTACATGCCCTTGACCAGGAATCGAACCCGTGACCCTTCTGTGAGTGGATCAATGCTCTAACCACTGAGAACACCAGCCAGGGTGGGCTGGTGGATTTTATATTTGCATAGTGACACCTGGCATTTTTTTTTTACATTCTTTTAATATACTATATATCACTTAAACTATGCAAATATGTGATCACATATGGTTTTTTAATTTTTTAAAAATATTTTTTTGTTGATTTCAGAGAGGAAGGGAGAGGGAGAGATAGAAACATCAAAGAGAGACTCATTCATTGATCAGCTGCCTCCTGCATTCCCCCCACCAGGGGTCGAGCCCGCAACCCAGGCATGTGCCCTGACCGGGAATCAAAGCAAATCCTCCTGGTTCATATGTCGACAACCACTGAGCCACACTGACTGGGCTACGTATGGGTGTTTTTAAAGCTCATCTACGAATGCCATGAAAAGTTACTGATACAATAAAGGTAAGCAGCTTATCTAAACTACTGGGCACTTAGTAATACCTGGTTTTGGAGAAGGGGAAAGGGCACTTGGCCATTCTGCACTGCTGATGGGTGCAAACTGGCACAACCTTTGTGGGAAGCAATTTGGCAATGTTTAGCCAGAGCCTTACAGATGCTCACGAACTCTGATCCAGTCATTCCACTTCTGGGAATCGACCTGAAGAAAATAATCCTACATACGGAAAGAGATGCACACATTAAGGGGACAGATGTGGCATTATTTTTAATTCTAAATAACCAGAAGAAACCCAAATGTCCACTGAGAATAATGATAAGTAACTTAGGTTTATAAGTTGTATATGGCAACATGGGGAACTGCCATGTTAGGTTTCAAAGTGCATACATCAACATATGCTAGATAATGATATAAAAACATACTTAGTCAAGCAAAAGACTAATAGAGGAACACACTCAAGGGTGGACAAACTTTTTGACTAGAGGGCCACAATGGGTTCTTAAACTGGACCGGAGGGCCGGAACAAAAGCATGGATGGAGTGTTTGTGTGAACTAATATAAATTCAAAGTAAACATCATTACATAAAAGGGTACGGTCTTTTTTTTTTTTTAGTTTTATTCATTTCAAACGCGCGGGCCGTAGTTTGCCCACGACTGCACTAGCTACTACTGCCTATGGGTTTAGGACTAGGTTTAGATAATTTTACTTTTCTTTTTTAAAAATATATTTCTATTTATTTCAGAAAGGAAGGGAGATGGAAAGAGACAGAAACACCAATGATGAGAGAGAATCATTGACTGGCTGCCGCCTGCACGCCCCACACTGGGGATCGAGCCCCCATCCTGAGCATGTGCCTGACCTGGAACTGAACTGTGACCTCCTGGTTCCTAGGTCAACACTCAACCACTGAGCCATGCTGGCCTGGCGGTAATTTTACTTTTCTACCTTATTCTGTGTTTTCCAAATTTTCTACAAGCATGAATTTAACATATAATAAAAATAACTGACTTACTCTAATTAAGATGAGTATTTTCTTTCGGTGTGAAAACACCAACGATGCGCTGTACTGTCCCCTCGTGCAGTGTTACTTGTTCTTGGGAGTGATGCTCTTTGGGGATATTTCACTGAAGAGAAGCCCGGAGTGCAGGTAAGTCATGGGTGGAGCGAGGGAACAATCCATAAGGCCGGCTGCCGAAGTGCCTACTGCATGAACTAAGTGAGTAAGTTCTGGCTTTATCCCAAGTTAGAATCCCAGAGGAGAGCAGAGAAACGCACGAAAGCCATCCACCCCTCCAGGCTCCTGCTGGGCAAGAAGAGGTCTGTGCAACTCACCAACTGACTGACAAAGAGCTCTCTTCAGCTCGGCACCCAGGGATTTCCGGAGACGGGCAGAAAATGAGGTTAAAATGTGCAAAGGTGGGGGGAGGCAGGCGGAGAAGTGAGAGTCGATGTAAAATAGGAGAGATGTTCATAGAACTTTTAAATTCCAAGGACTTTTTTTTACATTAAAATGAATGTATCGTACATATTTAAAACATGGTTATCCAAGTGAGTAAGCTGGCAGAGTGAGTGGGAACCTGGCGGGTAGATGAGGCTATTTTAATCATCTACTTAATACAGGCTGTTGTGGAAACAAGAGCGAAACAGAAGGGTAGCAAAGTAGCAAAAGCCTTCCTCGTCTCCCCACATTTCCTTCACTTACCAGAAACAGCCACCATCCAAGTTCTTCCGTACCCTTCGAGACAATGTCCATGCGTGTACCTTCGTTTTTAAGCATCAGCGGGGACTGTGCTGAACAGAGCAATGCAACTTACTTTTTATTCATTTAATGACTGACCTTCAACCACTCTCCGTGTCAACACGTGTGCATCAACCAGGCCTTTGTGTTCCTGGAAAAGCTTTGTGGGGTCACTGGTGAATGTGACCAGCCCTACACTCACGGAAACGTTGGTTGCATCCTGCTAACTGCTCTCACGAACACGGCTGCTCCAAACATCCTGCAACATATTCATTCAAATACTCCATCCAATTCATTCCACGGGAGAAAAGCCTGCACACAGAATTGATGGGCCAAAGGGAACTTGCAGCTTATATTTTGGTATTATCAGTACATTGCTCTCCAGTAAGTCTCCCCCTAGCAGAGCATACGAATTCTCTTCCCCCGTCTCTGACTGTGGAATTCAATTTTGTTTATAATGAACAGATGATTTCTATTCCATTGTGTTCACTTATCTCTATTATGTCCATTTATCTTCAAAGTACAGGCACTTTTTTACTTGGCCAGAGAGGATAAAAGTCACACATGCATGATCTGGGGATTAAGGAAACTCCTGCACAGCCTAGTGTGCATGAGTAATTGAGAACTGTTTGTAATTAATAGCTACTCATTTAAAAATACAAATTCTAATTAGCTGGCTCTTGATCTGGGGCTTATTATGTGCCAGACACCGTTCTAGCTCTTATTTAATCTGCGTAACAATTCTGGGAGGTACCAGTAGGCACTCGGATTATCTCCATTGTATAGGTGAGGAAAATGAGGCGCAGAGGTCTCAGGCGATAGGACCAAAGTCACGCAGCAAATAAAAGGACAGAGCCAGAATTCAACCCGGGCATCCGGATGGAGCCTTTGGCCCCTGGGCACCAGGCCATATTCCAAGCTCCTCTTTGGGAGATGCGGACGCACAGCTCCCTGCCACGCTTCATCACAGCATTGACAAGCAGGACGCTCCTGATCTGCCCGCAGTGGGAGGCGCCCCGAGCGGGAGCTGCAGCAATGGCTGGATGACAGGTTTTCATTTTTATGTTGCTTTTCTACCTTCCCTCCAGTGACCACGTATTGCTTTTGTAATAAGAAAGCAAAGTTATGTTAAAATATTGACAGTTCTTAAGGATAGAACACTTTCAATGCCAGAAAGCGGCTCATCTCTAATGTCTTAGCCAACCTACCTACACACAGCCGCTCAGCGTGAGAAGGGTTTTGTGACCTCAAACCACAAAACCACGGAGACACCAGAGGCAGTTTCAAAATTCCCGACGGTAACAGCTGTCCTGTTGCTGTCTCACACACATCTGGGAGAGCCTGTATGTCCACAGAACGTAGCACAGACTGAGCCCCATGGGTCTGCACCCCGATGGAGTGTACCACTGCAGGGGAGTGAGATGCACGGGACAGTAACAAACAACACCCCCTCCCCCAAGCAGGATCTAACGAGAACTGTCTGTTCTGGGAGAGAAGAGGCGGTACTTCCGGTGGGGCCAGGGTAGGAGGTGGCATTTGAAATGGGCCTTTGGGACCAGAGATCACAGCGTGAAGACCATGCACGTGCAGAGTTCCTGCAGAGCCTCAGACCTGACGGACAAACACATGATGTCTGTTTTCTAGAGGCCGAAGTCCCACACACTCACGTGAGGATCAAGCCATCTTATGAGCCGTTTATCAGAAAAAGGCTGTACACAGGTATTACAAAGAGCCCTGATGGGTGATCCCTCCGAAGGCAAAATCTGTTTTGGTGGTAGTGGGGGGGGGATAAGTAGTCAAATGCTGGCGCTACTTGATCTAGTTATGATAGAAGCGCCTTCAAGTTCAAATTTTACCAAGAAAACCAGACCCCAGAAATTCCTTTAGCACCGGAGGTCCCAACGTAGGGTCAGGGCTTGGATGAGAAAATGATCTTTATTTCACTAGCCTCCACCTGAAACTGAGCAACTCTGTCCATTCTGGATGTGGGCACCAAACCACAGTAGCATGAGCAGGACCTGCGATTTGGCCAATAAATTAGATATATTTCTGTATAACATCCTGGCTGTCACACAGATCTCAAAATACCACTGATGCGCATCGCAGATCCCCAATGTCACAAGGCCACAGTGCCGGTTATTGATTCCTTCCCACCCACCCTCTTCCCAGACGGAACAAGAAATGAGAACAGGACAGACAGGGAAGCCAAACCAGCTGATGGCTAGCACTAGGCCAAAAGGCTGCAGCCGGCCCATTTTAGAGATGAGGAAACCGAGAACCGGAAGTAGGATCTCGAGCCAGGCGTCAGCCGGTTCTTACCAGAGGCAGGGTTTCTCCCCTCCTTCCTCCTCAACCCCTTCACTCAAACAAAAGGTGTTATGAGTTCCGCTTCTTTTGGATGTTCTGTCATCACCCTATTCAGGTCCATTTGTTACTCTAACAAAATCTTTCTTTATTGGAGACCCAGCCCAGCCCTTGAGTTACAAATACGGATTCTGGAGCCACACTGCCTGGGGCTGAAGCCCACTCTGTCCTGGGAAATTTCTTCACCTTCGTGCCTCAGTTTCCAAATTTGAACAAGGGGAGGGACTAGGGTGAGTGAGGCAGCACCCTCAGGTGCAAATATAAAGTGGTGTCAAAAATCTCAGTGATCGCCTGGCTGTGGTGGCCCAGTGGATTGAGTAGCGTCCCATGGACCAAGAGGTCCCGGGTTCGATTCCCAGTCAGGGCACATGCCCGGGTTGTGGGCTCGATCCCCAGTAGGGGCCTGCAGGAAGCAGCCAATCAATGATTCTCTCACATCATTGATGTTCCTATCTCTCCCTCTCCCTTCCTCTCTGAAATCAATAAAAATATTTAAAAACTTAAAAAAAAAAATCTGTGTTCAAGGTGAATTCTAAATGCAATTTTCTAAAATCCAAATCCAATGCAACAAAAAAATCCACAATGAACAAAACGCCAGAATTTTAATTATAGGCT
Source organism: Myotis daubentonii (assembly GCF_963259705.1). Lineage (NCBI taxonomy): Eukaryota > Metazoa > Chordata > Mammalia > Chiroptera > Vespertilionidae > Myotis > Myotis daubentonii. The sequence continues at coordinate 11,202,629 of NC_081847.1, read as the reverse complement.
CCAACTCTGCCCTGCATTACAGGGCCCCGCCCTAACTCCCCGGCCAACCTCTAATAAAATTATTTACAAAAACAAAGTGGCTGGCCTATGGATCATAGTTGCCAACTTAAAAAGCATTGTAGTGAAATATTGTTCCTTGGCTCCTGAGTTTTTGGTGCCCTGGGCGAATGTGCCACTGGCCTCCTGGTCCCAGCTCTGGACGGCACCTGGAGAAGCAGATGAGTGAACACAGGCCAAGCTCTCAGGATAGCGTCGGCCCAGAGGAAGGACACATCACCATGGCAACAGAATGAGGCTCATCCTTTTTCTTTAAGGAAGAAATTAAATGCAGGGACCAACAGAAACTTCATGTTCTATAGTATGTAGAAGGCAGCAAGACATCTTAAGCAGAGACAAGTGAGAGGATGCCACTTTGGTTTTTGGAGTCTCCACTGCAGTTCTCATAGCTGATCCGAATCAGGATTAAAAGGACCAGCTTTCCCAGTGCCCACCTGGAACTCCCCTATCTTCTGCACTGAGCAGCACCCTGCTCGAAGGGATCCCAGGAACTGCAGCATTCTTAGCACGTCTCCCCTGCATTTACCCAGGACCACTTACCCTGCTGTTTGCGCTCAAACGGTCCTGCTCAGGGGTCAGTACACTGTGGCCCTCCAAACCAGGGCCTGCTCTTTGTAGACTAAGTTGATTGGCACACAGCGATGCCCATGTGCTTACCTATTACCTGCGGCCGCGTTAGTTCCAATGCAGAGCAACTACAACAGCAGAAGTGACAGCACTGAGCAGTTCTGACAGAGACTAAAGCCAGCATAGCCCCAAATAGTTACTATCTGGCCCTTTGCAGAAAAAGCTCACCCACCCCCTGGTCCAAGTGAGGTCAAACTACACACACACTCATTCGTCAATTTCTCCTTCCGGTCCACACCAGCCTTGCGAACGGAGGTGGGTATAGAGACGGCTTATCTGGGCTGCACCATGCCACCGGCAGCCCCTTGGCCATATGGCTGTTTCCCATCTTATCTGGTTTAATCTGTGTATTTACCAGTCTCATCTGAGCACAACAAGCCGGTTTATTCTCCCACTTCCTGAATTATTTCATAAAGTTGTATCAGAACACAGACTCACTCATTCTTTTTCTTATTGCCTATGTCTGCCTTTGTGCTAAAACCAGAGTTTACTCACAAAAGAGACTTAGGGCCCCACGATGCGTCAGATAGTGACTATCTGGTCCCACACTTGTCACTGATCTCGGCTGCACTGGGAACCCAAATTCCCAAGGTGGAGCCAGGGTAGATCTAAGACCTGCAGCTCATGCAGCCGTTCGAGAAAGAAAAGCCTCCCGAGAAGGCTGACGTCTTCCCTGTTTATCCGAGGGAGATAACACCGGAAGTCGGGGAACATGTGTGCGATTCTGATCTCTGGGCTCCCACTTGAGAGGTCAACAGCCCTCCTGTTATTAGAAGAGACGTGCAGATAAGACTCCTGCAGACAGCAGCCGGGTGACAGCGGGCGCTGCACTCCGCGACCACGCGCTTCTCCGAGCCACCGGAAACCATGTTCTAAAGCAAAGCACTGATCAATTCTATCGCGGGGGCGGGGGCGGGGAGGGGAGGGAGTCTCATTTTCATCATTTCCTTACAACAAAGGGATTCAACAGGGTGTATCACTCGCCTGGCGTTAGACCTTAATGATATCAGGTTTGTTCCAACGACAAGATTCATGACAAAAGCAGCTACATACCTCTTGCTATTTCTTTCATAAGGGAAACAGTCGCTTTTAGATAACCTATGAACATTTGTTTTCATGTCCTTTCCCACTTTACCGAAACCAATGGATCTATTTAATCTGTCTTAATGGCATCGATTTTCAGCCTGACCGGGGGCACACAAGAACTTGTATCAAACAGAGACTGTATTTGAAGAAAAGATGCCAAAGTAGGAGAGAAAAAAAAGCAATTTTAGATCAGGCACTAGCCACTGGTGCTTGTAGCCTCCTAAGTTAAGCGCCATGTCCATTCACAAGAGGTCTGGATGTTCACTTCCTGGTTGGTGCAGTACACCCCGTGCTTCCTGTGATGAAAGACGCTAGTCTCAGGCTGCCCCCTGCATCACAGGCCCAGAAACAAGCCCAGGGCCCACTGAGCCCCTGGTCCCTTCACACAAATATTGAATTTCACAAAGCAGCGATGGGCTGAGCTTTTGTTAGCTGATCTTTGCTGCCACCTACCGGTCACACCGCATCTCCGGTCCCGGCAGACAGCACCGACACTGGGAATCTGTGCATCTCCGATCACTGGAGGGGTGGGCGGAGAGCAGGCCACCACCTGTCCACGGGAGGAAACGAGTGTCCCTCTTACAGCCTTAGGCAGATGAGTTTTATTTTAATACAACTGACAAGAGGAACCATACAAAAACGTGTCAGGCGAGCACTCTGAAACCCACCACCACCAGGGCTAAGAACCAGAGCTTCCCAGAGCCTCCGTGTGCCCGTCCTCTCCCACACCTTTCCCACTAACAGGTCAGTTTAGTTTTCGTGTCCCATGTAGTCTCAGTCGTTTAATAACTGCACCAGAGACGGCCCTGTCTTAGGACTGGAGTCCATCATAAAGAAGCTGGTCCTACTGGGCAGAGGAGTGCTCAGGGGGCCCCACCCTGGTCACCTGGGCCGACTGGTCACCTTGCCTCGTGGGTTCTTGGAGGGAGGACGGCGGCGGGAGGCATCTGCCTTCTGGCCACAGGGACTGCAGCCGGGGTGTCTGGAGGCCCATGAGGTGGGGGCAGCCATGCCCAGAGCTGGTGACCAAGTCTGGCTTGACGGCCACACCCAATGGCTGGGAACAGCCTTTGCCTGGGTTTCTGGGCAGCTCACCCGCCTCCTCGTGGGATCAGAGGCCGGGCTCCAGGGCGGCCTCCAGTTGCCCCGCGGAGACCAGGGTGGCCGGCTGCCCGGAGGCACCGCTTTCGGGCGGGAAGGTGACCACGTCCGAGTTCTTGGTCTCGCTCTGGTCGCTGTGCTGCTTCCTGTGGCATCGCAGAGAGTCATCCCGGACAAAGGCGGCCCTGCAGGTCTCGCAGCGGAAGGCCCGCTGAGTTATGATTTGACTTTGGCCACGTGCGGAGCCGTCTCAGGGCCCCTCCTTGCCCTGCGGGGCCCGGTTCTCCGTTTTGGCCTCGTCCCTGTGCACCCTGTCGAAGTGCTTGGCCAGGCTGCTGGACCGCTTGGTGTCGAAGCTGCAGAAGTCGCACTTGAAGGGGCGGTCCTTGCAGTGGACCCAGCTGTGCACGCGCAGGGCGGCCGCGCTGGAGCAGGAGTAGCTGCACTCGGGGCACTTCTCAGGGTGGTCGGCCTGGTGCAGCCGGCTGTGCTCCTGCAGGTCCGCCCGGTCCCGGCCCTGGAAGCTGCAGTGCAGGCACTTGAAGGTGTGCTTGATGCGGATGTGCGACTTGAGGTTCGCTTTCATGGTGCAGCGGACGTCACAGAACTCGCACTTGAAAGGCTTCTCCCCCGAGTGCACGATCATGTGCCTTTTCAAGTCCGAGCTGATTTTGAACTTGGCGCTACACAGCCAGCACTGGAAGGGGGTTTCCCCTAGCAACGGAAGGTGTGTTTCCATTAGAGCAGGCAGGCAACACACAGAACTCCCCCCCAAACATGCGTCAGAACACTTGGCCACAAAGAGACAGTTGGGTCTCTGAACTCCAGCTACCTGTAGCCTCCTAATAACACCGTTTATCATGTCTATTAACTCGCTGAATCCTCACAACAGCCCTGCGAATGGGCACCATTACTCCCTTCCCCCCATTTTACAGATGGGATAACTGATGGATCTAAATAGCAGGGATCTGAACCCAGGCATCATGGCATCCAAGTCCATACTCTTCATGAGGACACTTCAGTTTCGATTCTAAACTCTCACTTAACCTGACATTTCAAAACTGAACACAGAAGGAGGAAGAGGTGCATACAACGTTACAACCAACTGTCCCCCATCCAGTTAACACTTAGAAGCATGCTGACTCTAGCGTTTAAGCTCAAGGACATCAGTTAATTGCCTTTTATTACTAGCGAAAGTTTCGCATTTTTCCAACTACAAACACCGAGTTTTATTTATAGCAGGAACACGTGAAGATGGCAGCAGGAGACAAACACTGAGAAGCTAGAGCTTCCCCTGCCCCCCTGGAGGCACTGCGAAGGGCTTTTAGTTCTTTTGGAGGCCGTTACTCTACGTATCATCATCGTGACGCTACGCCCAGACGAGATCTCACTTGTCCCACACGGGCACCCTTTCCCCCAGCGCCCTCCCGCGTTGCTGGCTGTGGTTCTGACCTCCTAGCATTACCTCCCAAACTGACAGCCTCACAACTGTTAGCCCATCAGCTTCAGAGGTGTTTTTTTTTTGAGGATCCCCTCTTCTTGTCAGGAATAGCTTTATTTTTACATTTAAGTTCAACAACATTTGCGAATTCTCAAGCTTTAACTAGTTGTGTTCAACTTTTATTTATTTTTTTGTGAAACCCTCACTCCAGGATATTTTTCCACTGATCTTCTTAGAGAGAGTGGAAGAGAGAGGAAGGACAGAGAGAAACATCGATGTGAGAGAAACATCGATGTGAGCGAAACACATCGATTGCTTGCCTCCTGTGCACGCCCTGACTGGGGCCCGGGCCAGGGAGGAGCCTTGCAACCAAGGTCTGAGCCCTTGCCTGGAATCGAACCCAGGATCCTTTGGTCCACAGGCGGGTGCTCTATCCACTGAGCCAAACTGGCTAGGGCTGTTTTCAACGTTTAGAGTCCAGCTCCACTGAGTCCTCTCTGAACGTCGTCGATGGGTTCTTTGACTTTAAGCGGAACGACGTGTAATGAAACCAGTTTTACCATAGGCTAACTGATAATAGAGTTACGTTCCTATCAACGTTATAATGAAACAACATTGAACAAAACAGTGTGATTTGAGGACCGCTATAGAAGTATTTTATATTATGACTGAGTATGTGATATTCATCAGAGCCAACTATGGCACCAGGATTATGTGCACCCCCTTCCAGGATCATTGCCACACCTGGGTCAGTTGATAATATGCATCAAGGTTGAATCGATCCTCTTTTCCTACAGGTGCATTTTGGGCCACATTTTATCATGCATGCTCTTGACTAAACTGCGCATTTCTTGAGTAAAAAGAATCTCATCATGATCTCAAGTTGTCCAGTCTTTTAGTTATGTAAGCATTTACATGGAATTTCTAATAAATTTTCTGAGTTTCTGATGTGCTGATTTTTTTCCTCTTAGCCTCCTATACAAGTTACCGTCTTGCTGCTTCCCTTTATTGCAATCCCAGCTAGCTATATTCAGATGTTCACATATCAAATACCCCATGTCCAATTTTTCTTCCTTGTTTTGACAGCGCTTATCTTCCAGTACCTCCCCTAGAATGGTGGCTTAGAGAAAAATCTGAGTCCTTGTATACACCTTTGTCTATTAGCCTGTCTTTGTACTTGAGACAGTTTGGCTGGGTATAAAATTCTACACTCAAATGATTTTCCAAATTTGAAGCCACTGTCACTGAGAAGTCTTTCTAGCCACTCCTTGGCCCTGCGTGGCATTCTGTGAAGCCTTCCACTCCCACGGCCGCTTAGAATTAGGAAATTCTTTTTCTCATTTGATTTCCTCACTTCTATTTTCTTTTCTTCCTAGACCTAGTCAGCAACCAGACTTCTGGCTTCTTATTTGTTCTCAGTTCTCCAACACTTTTTTTTTCCTGATCTCTGGGATTTTAAAAAACTTTAGAGCCAGCAATCTCAGTTTTAATTCACACCACTTTATTCTTACTACCCTTTTCCTAGAACTGTTCTTGGATGCAACATTTCTGCCCATGGATAGATGCCAATTAGAACTGAAAAATCCTCATCTATCACCCAAGTACTCCGTTAGCTCCAGAATTAGTTATTTGTTAGACTTGGCACTTTTTACACCATCATTTCCCACAAATGACTCAGAATTCACAGTTGATACTTTTGCTTAGGAAGAATGGATCGGCCAAAGGATTAGGCACAGGTGCCATAGAAATTTACCTGCTGGGTAGTTTGGGCCATTCTGCCAATAGGCTCAGCTTCTCTGAGCTCTGGGGCCTTGGCTGTCTACAAGTCCAGAGCTCTCAGGACAGCCAGACATTGGCTCCAACTGCCTGGCTGCCTCCCAGTTGTCTGCCGGGACAGTTTTCTTTACCCGATTTGAGATGACAACGTATTTCTGTCTGCTCACCATCTCCCATGAATTCACTGAAAATTCTCATTTTATGAACCTTCTTATGAGACTCCCAATCCCCATTTTTCTGTGCTATGATCGATTATTGGGGTCTGTCGATGGATCGATCATTATTTCAACGGGGTCTCACAAAGAAGGGAAGGAAAAGCTCTTTGCAAAGTCCAATTTCTAGAACTGGAAGTCTCTGATCTGCAGTTACGTTCCACTGCTTCTGCTACATGTTTCTGGATTAAACTATGCAATCAGAGGTTTAGTGAAAAGACTGAAACACCTAGTTTATACTTCAGATAATTCAAGATACACCGTTGCTTCCTGGCTGCTGTTCTGGGTCCTCACCCAGCTGCATGCTATGCAGTCACGTTAGGAAACCCAGCTGTTGGGTTTTCATCTTTCAATTAAAACCCCAAGCTTCACCATCACCACAGAGATTCCAAATTTCTTTACTTAACCACCAAGGTGTTGAAGTTGCTTGTGTTTTAGGTAAATAAAAGGTTAAGAAATTGGCAAGTCAGGCCCAGGTGTCCGGGTCAGGGACTTACCCGTGTGGGACCGGAGGTGGACGGTGAGCTGGCTGGAGTTGCGGCTGGCGTAGGGGCAGAGCTGGCACTTGTAGGGCCGCTCGTCGGAGTGGATCCGCAGGTGCTTCTTGAGGCTGCTGCTGTCCACGGCGGCGTAGTCGCACAGGTGACACTTGTGGGGCTTCACGCTGGTGTGGCACCGCATGTGCATGGTCAGATTGTCCTTCCGGCAGAAGCTCTTGTCACAGAACTCACACTTGTGTGGTTTGTCTCCTTCAAATACATAAAAGAGTCAAGGATTTACGGGTTATCCTGATCGAGATTACTGCCAAGAGATGCGGGTCTGCCTCTTCCTTCTGCCCAGATGGCAAGGGATAGGAAGATACTTAAATCTAGATGACCACACTGGGAGAGGAGAAGGGGTGCCATGCACTGACAGCTCAGAAATCATGGAGAATCTGAAGGGACAGGTTAGATAAAATCAGACTGAAGGAGAAAATCACAGGCCAACCCCACTTGGGAACAGGGGCGTGGTCACAGAAGTACCAGGTCTACTAGTGTCTTAGAACAGCTTCCTGGCTGACTAGCTGATGAACCACATAAGGAATGGCCAGGAGGGCCCTCCCTTATGTATACCAAACTGCAAGTAGCAACAGTATCCACCCTCCCACAGTTCCCCTGCCCCCAGCGACTAGGAAATGAGGGTGCTTAGACCAGAGAAATAACGCAAACGGCCCAAGAAGTTAGAGATACCCTGGGAGACAGAGAACCCCATGCTCAGAACATCTCCACCAAATCGAGTGTTCCTTCCCTCCCCTGCAACCACGTCAGGCTGATCATGCCCCAAAATACAGGATTTCACCCAGGAACCAAATGCTTGGGGAAGCCAGAGCCAGGAAGACAGGCCTACATCAATTTGCTCCAGGGTGAAGCTGGGATTTGAACCCAGGCGTGTTTGCTCCAGTATCTGCTACCTTGTGCTGTCTTGGCAATCTTTTTTTTTTTTTTTTTTGGACATGTCCAAATCAAGAACTTGAAGTTATAAAAGCAGTTTTCATTCCCAGGTTTATTTCCATTCTCTTCCAGTAAGTTGACTAGCAAAAGGATGTTACAACAGGGAAAGTGCCGCAACCTTTTGCAGCAAGGATTCAGGATCTGGAGAAGGGGCTGCGCATAAATGGATACACTAGACAAGAAATATAAATTTAGAAGGCATGGGGGGAGGCAGGCCTCTCTCTAGCAGAGAGGTTCTCCAAATCTCTGGAACCACAGCTTTTTATTTACTAACATTTGCCCTTTAGCTAAACAAACAAGCATATCAAAAGTAAAGTTTGGTAAACAGTAAAAGATTATCAGGTTAGGGCCGTGGTCGGCAAACTGAGGCTCACGAGCCACATGCTGCTCTTTGGCCCCTTGAGTGTGGCTCTTCCTAAGCCTTTGGAGTACCCTAATTAAGTTAATAACAATGTACTTACCTATATAGTTTAAGTTTAAAAAATTTGGCTCTCAAAAGAAATTTCAATCGTTGTACTGTTGATATTTGGCTCTGTTGACTAATGAGTTTGCCGACCACTGGGTTAGGGGATTGCCTTGAGCCACCATTGTCTCGACAGAACAATCGGTGCATAGCTTTTAGCCCTTGCTAAAGCCCAAGGTCCATCAGCCCTCTGTGTTCCCTGCTGTACTTTCATGATAGTGTAGACCAGTGGTTCTCAACCTTCCTAATGCTGTGACTCTTTAATACAGTTCCTCATGTTGTGGTGACCCCCAATTTCATTGTTACAAATTGAACATAATTAAAGCATAGTGATTAATCACAAAAACAATATGTAATTATATATGTGTTTTCCGATGGTCTTAGGCGACCCCTGTGAAAGGGTCGTTCGACCCCAAAGGGGTTGAGACCCACAGGTTGAGAACCGCTGGTGTAGACAATGGGTAGCTTCCAGCAGGAAAGTAAAAGAAAAGATATGATAGCTAGTTCTAGATTGGGTAGGACAGAACAGAGCAAATAATTACTTATCAACACTAAACATGGCCATGGGCCTTAAGATGCCTTATCTAGAAATGGTGGCCAAATTCAGAAGCCCAGAATGGTAAGCTATTAAAGGTTTCAGAAAGAAAAATGTTCAGATCAGCACACAAGTTCCCGGACCACACTGGATGGTAGCAAGATGGAAATAAAATAAAGTTCTATGAAGTTCTACAGAAATTATTACTTAAATAGAATCCTACATTTGAACTAGCATTCAGTGGAAAAAGAAAAGCCAGCTGACATGACAGATGACTCAGGGTATCATACTTGAATTGTATATACACAGCAGGGGAAAAAAAGGAAGCGGATAAAATGTGGGATATGAGAAAGTAATGAAATGGAAAGTATTGCTTCCACACCACAAGAGAGAACCAACCATTTAAAAAAAAAAAAAAAAAGCCAGCACACAAAATTTGGTAAAAATCAAACTTAAATGTAAGTACAACACACATAAATGGATTAAATTTACCTGTTCAAGATTTCAAAGTCAGCCTGGCTGGTGTGGTGTGGTTCCGTGGTTTGAGTGTCAACCTATGAACCAGGAGGTCAAGGTTTGATTCCTGGTCACAGCACATACCTGGGTTACAGGCTGGTCCCAGTAGGGGGCATGCAACCGATCAATGATTCTCTCTCATCATTGATGTTCCTATCTCTCCCTCTCCCTTTCCTTTCTTCTCTGAAATCAATAAAAAGGTATTTTTAAAAATTTTCGAAAAGTCAGCTTAATGTGCTGAAGAGACCTAAGTAAAAATGACAAAGAATAGAAAATGATAGGAAAACATTCTAAAAAAATGCTAAGAGAAAGCAGGAATATCCATTTTAATATAGAAATTGTGATGATGAAAGCCACTAGAAATTTCATATTAAAGAAAAGATAAAACTCACCCAATAGATGTGAATCAAACTTTTATGACTCTAACATGGTCTCATAAAAGGTTTTCAAAAACGTCAGCCTGAAAATTGTAGGACATATTTTCAAACAATTTTTGTTCATGAATCCAAATCAGATTACAAACCTCCTATGGATGGGCAGTGAGAGTGCAGTGTATCAAAACCCACAGCCTGTCACTTTTTTGTTGTTGTTAATCCTCACCCCAGGATATCTTTTCCATTGCTTTGTAGAGAGAGTAGAAGGGAGAGAGGGAGGGAGGAGAGAGAGAAACATCCATGCGAGAGGACACACTGATTGCTTTTCTCCCACATGTGCCCCCAAGTGGAGCTGGGATTGAACCTGCAACCCAGGTCCATGCCCTTGATGGAGAATCAAACCCAAGACTCTTTGATACATGGGCCGCCGCTCTAACCACTTAGCACACTGGCCAGGGCGCCATAACCTATCACTTTTAAGTTCATTTCTAACAAAAGACTGAAAGCAAGTGAGCCACATGGGAGTCAAGAAACTAGAAGGAATAAATGAAGATTCCAGCACTTGATCAATAAAACCAAACTTGGTTGTTAAAAGGGGAGGTTTGCTCAAAAAGAGAAGATTCCGCCCAGCTGGTGTGGCTCAGTGGCTGAGTGTCAACCCATGCACCAAGAGGTCGCTGGTCTGACTCCCGGTCAGGGCACATGCCCGGGTTGGGGCTCAATCCCTGGTGGGGGCCATGCAGGAGGCAGCCGATTGATGTTTCTCTCTCATCACAATGCTTCTCTTTCTCCCCCTCCCTCTCTCTCTAAAAATCAATGAAAACATTTTTAAAAATGTATTTTTTAAAAATATATTTTACTGATTTTTTTACAGAGAAGAAGGGAAAGGGATAGAGAGTTAGAAACATCGATGAGAGAGAAACATCGATCAGCTGCCTCCTGCACACTCCCTACTGGGGATGTGCCCGCAACCAAGGTATATGCCCTTGACCGGAATCAAACCCGGGACCCTTCAGTCCGCAGGCCGACGCTCTATCCACTGAGCCAAACCAGTCAGGGCAAAAATGTATTTATTTTTTTAAAAAGAGAAGATTCCAATAGATCAGGGTTCTCTACCTCTGCACTATCGCCATTTTGGGCCAGGTTCTTCTTTGCTGTGGGCTGTCCTGTATATTGTAGCATATTTCACAGCATCCCTGACCCCTCCCCACTGCCTGCCAGTAGCACCTCCCTCCCCATTTGTGAGAGTCAAATAAGTCTCCAGATATTGCCAAATGTCTCCTGGGGAGGGAAGGGAGTAACGTTGTGCCTGGTTGAGGACGCAGGCATTGCAAAGAGAAAGGGGAATATAGATGGACAAAGTCAATCACAACTATCAAGCAGAACGTCAGCCCAATAAATTTGGAAGACGTGATGAAATGGATGGCGGCCCAGGAAGATATAAAATTACAGAGTAAAACGGACCAGTGACAATGTAAAAAGCTGCCATGTCCGAGATGCGCCCTGAAGTTGTTTACTACTGAGTCTGCTGTCCTTCCTGGGAGAATTCTGCGCCGTGCCCCGGGGACTGGGTGTGTGGCTCGCTCTGCCCAGGGAAATGCGATCAAAACTGATGAGTCACTGTTAGGCAAAGGCTCTTCCGAGCCAGTGTGCCATCTTTTCTCTTCCCCAGATGACCTGGAACATTCCAGATCAGGGATTCTTCATTTGGGACTTGTAGATAAAATTCAGAGGGTCAAAGACCTTGGGTGGGAAATGGTCACACTTTTGTTCCTAAAACTTCTAACTGAAATTTAGCATTTCCTCCTGTTGTGAACTTGGTTAGCTGACCACACTAATAATGGTACCTGAGACCCTTGTGAATAGACATGAGCCAGTTCTCAAAGCAACATTCATGCTCATCGCTGCTCCATAATGAAGGGAGCTAGCAGACCAGCCACGAGGTCCTAACATTCAATGTGGGGCTTCTCAGTGCTAATGACCACACTAGTCGTCTGGGGGGTGTGGTGGGGGCGGCTTTAAAATGCAGATCCCCGCCCCCTAACTTTCTATACTATACTATAATCCTATATAATAAAAAAGCTAATATGAAAATTGTCCCCTTGGGAGTTTGACCGCTCACTACGACGTGCACTGACCACTAGGGGGCAGTGCATAATGAAGGAAGGCCCCAGCCAGCAGCCAGCAACTGGGGGAAGGAAGGCCCCAGCCAGCAGCCGGGAGAAGGAAGGCCCTGATCGGCCCTGATCACTGGCCAGGCCTAGGGACCCTACTCATGCACAAATTTCATGCACTAGGCCTCTAGCTGACATATAACATTGTGTAAGTTTAAGGTATACAAGATGATTTAATATCTATGTATATTGAGAAATGATTAACCTTATTGTGGTCACAGCCCCATCACCTCTGATAATTACTTTTTCTTGTGATGAGAAAATGTAAGTTACTCTTAGCAACTTTCAGGTATATAACCCAGGATACAGTATTAACACCAGTCACCTCACTGTACGTCAGATCCCCAGAACGTATTCACCTTATAACTGAAAGTTTGTACCCTTCGATCAATATCTCCTCACTTCTCAAGCTGAACTCATAAAAACAAAAAGTAAAATACAGTTTCTGACTCAGTGGACCTGGGTAGGGCCTGAGATTCCGCATTTCGAACAAGCTCCCAGGGTCGCAAGGATTCAACGTATTAAAATACCACACACTTAACACTTTGGTGGCAATTGTACTAAAATATAGCTTTTACTGGGACTTGACTACATTTAAAAACACTATTCTGGGAAGGGCCCTAGCTTCACAAAGTTGCCAGGAGTCCACAGCAGACACAAGGTCAAGTAATGCCTTTATCTGGCGTGTTCCAGACAGAGGCTCCCGCTGGGTCCTGCAGAAAAGCCCACAGGCACGGAGCTGTGACTCACCTGGACGGGGACGGGGACGGGGACAGGTGGGGGGGGGAGGGGACGCTGGGATGAGCGGCGCAGTCTCCAGTTGCCACTTAGAGCGGTTCTACCGGCACAGCCTCCTCTACAGCCCCTCCCCACCCTCTGAAAAAAGGCACAAGCAGAGAGGATTGTGGGCGCAGACTATCAAATTTCCTAGACGTGTTTCCACATTCGATTAACTGTTTAACAGCACAGGGAAAGATAAATGCCTCAACTCACTTCATGAGAGATGAACTCGGATATCAAAGTCGAATGAAGATACAAAGTGATTATTGAAAATATAAACATTAGAAGTCAATCTCCTTTATGAGGCCAAAGAAACCCTACGGGACCACCTTAAAAGGAGCAAAACATCTGAAAGTCAGCCATCATTCTTGACTAAAGATGGTGACACGCGAGAGAGCCTTCCTTTTCGATAAGGAATTAAGACACGATGGCTTCTTCTCATTGTTGCTCTTCAACTCAGACCTGGAGCACCTAGACCAGCCGTGGGCAAACTACGGCCCGCGGGCCGGATCCGGCCCATTTGAAATGAATAAAACGAAAAAAGAAAAAAAAGACCGTACCCTTTTATGTAATGATGTTTACTTTGAATTTATATTAGTTCACACAAACACTCCATCCATGCTTTTGTTCCGGCCCTCCGGTCCAGCTTAAGAACCCATTGTGGCCCTCGAGTCAAAAAGTTTGCCCACCCCTGACCTAGACAGAGGTGCTCGAGATCAAGTAGAAAGACAGGAGAAAACTCATTACTTGCATAAGACAGTCTACCAAGACAATCCAAAACAAGTAGACTTGAACTATTAGAGAAAATGAGGATATTTCTTCCATTGATTTTTAGAATGGAAGGTAGGGAGGGGGAGGGGAGAGAGAAACATAATGTGAGACACATCAATTGGTTGCCTCCCGCATGCACCCCGACCAGGGCTGTGGATCGAACGTGCAACCTAGGTATGTGCCCTTGACTGGGAATAGGGCCCATGACCCTTCAGTGCATGGGCCAACCCTCTAACCATTGAGCAACACTGGCCAAAGCTCAAATTTCATTTTAAAGTGGCTTTGCTACTATCAGATCTCTATCAACTTTCTGCCCATTACCATGTTCTCTCTGAATTGGGAGGTGAGGGAGGAAGGGTATGGCAATGATGAAATTAAATGCAAGGTGATATATGGTATTCCGCAATTCACTATGCTAATACAACCAGATAAAGAAAATACGGTATATTTAGATTGCATCTTCCTTTACTGCTTACGGGCTTTTCATGCAAATATTGGCATTTGTATTTCTTAGGTGATTTCCTGTTCATATTCTTTTCCCTGGGGTCATCTTTGACTTGTAGGAAACTTATATGTGCTGAAGATTAATTCCACCCTATGTTTCAAATTTCTTCCTGTGGGACATCTGTCTTCCCTTAGTGGCGTCTTGTTATTTTTAACTTTAGAAACATTAATCTGTCTTCTCTGTGGTTTTATTTGTCGACTTACACCATAAATTTTTCCTACCTTTCCTAATATAGACTTTAATCCCTGACTTATTTAATATATTTGGAATTTGTGAATGAGGTGAAGGGCAATAACTTTTGTCCCAATAGACTGCCACCTGTCCTGGCCCCACATGACCAGAGTTTACCCACGACTCCTCCAACTCGAAATGCTGCCTTCGATTTGCGCGCGTGTGCGCGCGCACACACACACACGCACACACACACACCTCTTTCTATGCTCTGTCCCATATTTATTCCACTTCTATTTATTTATTCACACTGTTTGACTTATAGCTTTTTGGTTATTTTAATTCTAATAAAGCAAACGGTTTTGCAGTCCAAGATTTTGGGGCTACTTTTGTGCCTTCTTTTCTCTTCCAGATGAATGTTACTCTCCAGAAGGCAGGTGGGAGAGTGGTATGGATGTAGAGGTGGCAAAAGACCTCCTCCTGTCATTGCTAGCTTTCAAACAATACCATATTACTTTTGACTAGCAGGGCTTAGAAATTTGCGCCGGCTGGTGTGGCTCAGTTGGGTGGAGGGTCGATTCCCTGTCAGGGCACATACCCAGGTGGTGGGATTGATCCCTGGTCTGGGAAAGTACTGGAGGCAACTGATAGATGTTTCTCTCTCACATCGATGTTTCTCTCTCCCCCTCCCTCCTTTCTCTCTTGGAAAAAAAAAAAAAGCCCCCCAAAAAGAAAGACAGTAAGAGCTATATATTCAATGTATAAAGTTGAGGAGAAAAGTGATGCTGTTTTTAGAACTACCTAGATATATTTACTGTTTATATTTTCTTGCTTAAGATTTGACTGGGGAAAAAATAGAAATGAAGCCTTTTCTATCTTGCTCTTCCTCCAACTCCTCACTCTGTTTCTATTGTCTATTTGAAAATTTAGCTTTTCTTTCCATCCAAGACAGACTCGCATTTAAGGTATAAATGCATATACATACACATACATATATCCCAACATGACTTTAGAAAAAATGTAATAAAAAGACTCAATCCAAGTTCAAGGCCCGATTTCCCAACACTCCCCAAATAAGCCCTCAGCAAGCCTGCACGCTAGGCGCACAGATGCCTGTCCTTAGCCACTCCTGTATTTGCCTGTCACACTCGGCCTCCAGGGCCCTCCAAGTTCAGTCTGGGAGCGCCTGGGGTCCTCGAGACTCACCTGGCTGAGTCTGTGGTCAAGGTATTTTCATGCCCCTCCTACGACACGCTTTGCCTTTTTCATCGCTGGCACTGTCACTGAGGAGCGATGGTGGGCAGGTCTGCTGACACCTGAGCTCTCCCTACTGTCCCGACAGCCTTCACGGCGCGCCCCTTCACCGTACCCCCCCCTCCCCCCCACTGCCACCCAGGGAAGCCAGAGCCAGTTTCACTTAGGAATAATGTCCTTTCCAGCAGCTGAAACCATCTGATTAAATCTCTCCCCTGAATAAGCCTCTTGGACACCCTGTGTGATGAAACGGGATGTGTAAGTTGCTGCTGCTGCAAACCACAGTACACGGCTGTCTGACAAGCTCTTGCAAACTTATCCAGGCCGCACCGTTTTGATTTGAAACAACTGACAAACTATGGCTTTCTTTGTTTTTTTGTCTTCAGATCTGGTATTTGGCCGAAGGAGCTACGCGAGCTTGTCACTTCAAGGACAGTGACCAATGCCACAATGATAACATTCGAGAACGCTCTAAAAATGCAAGTTAGGATTTCAGAACACAGATCTGCTACCCTGGGCTTGCAGCTTCCTGGTTCTGAGATTTTTAAAACGAGATTGGGAATGTTAACAGAAGTGATTTTTCCCTGTTATAATGAAATGAGTCAACATTTGGAAGAATTAGAGAAGCTGGTAAGCCAGTGTTTTCCAAACGACCAATGCATGACATGTCAGCAATCGAGCCTGGGTAAAAGCATTCAGATCAATGGATTTTTAACTGAACAGTTTTGAAAAGCGTGTGGAAATGTGGCTGCAGATTCCACTTAGCCACTAATCTTTCAGAAACTACCATTTATTGTGTTGTGGTTTAGTGTTAAAGGAAAATATCTGAAAAGGCTATCAACATACCCCCCCATTTCCAATCACATTCAGGGTGGGGCAAAAGTAGGTTTACAGTTGTTTGTATAAACAATGCAATAATCTATAATAATAAAAGCGTAATATGCTATTTAGACCGGACAACCTTCCGGACGAAGCTGGGGCTGCCAGAGAAGCCCGGGTCCTGGGTGCCAGAAGGAAGCCAGTGCGAGGTGCCAGCAGCCAGCAGGGGGGAAGGAAGGCCTACTCTTGCACAAATTTCGTGCATCGGGGCTCTAGTTAATACACAATAACACAAGAACAAGCTCAGTATTTTGTGTGCTCACAGTTGTAAACTTCCCCTTGCCCGCCTTGTATGCGAGGCCAGGTTTTCTTCATATGCTTCAACCAAAACAACACATAACAATGGACTATACACAGAAACAGCTGAGGACCCAGCCGACTATGAAACCAGACATAAGAGATTTGCGAAGGCATAAACTATGCTATTTTTTGGTGGGGGAAAATGCTTTTTATAAAGGTGTTAGGCTAATACAGAATGGGTTTTCTGTTACAGTGGGGCCTTGACTTACGAATTTAATTCGTTCCGAGACCGAGCTCGTTAACTCAAATTACTCTATCAACTCAATGCAAAAAATCGACCGAGAGACAGCTGGTATCTCAAAAAACTCGTTAGTCGGGACACTCGTAAGTCAAGGCCCCACTGTATTTTTAAATGAATAATTATTTTAAAGTTTAAGATTGCTAATGCCACAACTATAGATAAAACAAAAACTCTTTTTCTGGGGGGAGGGAGCTTTAATTTCTAAATGTAAAAGGATCTCAAAATAGAAGTTTAAGAACCACCGTCCTACCTATTTGGCAAAGATGGGGCTCAAGACTTAAATGACTTGACCTACAGATGCTTCCCACCCAGGCTGGGTCCGACACACCACTAGCCTGCGTGTCAGTCCTCCTTTTTCTTGGTGAAGAGAATGTTCCCTTTGCAGCTGGGCACTTGGCCACACAGATTCAAGGCTTCATTAATCCAAGTGATGCATGTAGCTTCTAGCACTTGTCTTTTTTAAAAATATATTTTTATTGGTTTCAGAGAGGAAGAAAGCGATACAAACATCGATGAGAAAGAATCATAGACTGGCTGCCTCCTGCACACTCCACACTGGGGATCGAACCCACAACCTGGGCATGTGCCCTGACTGGGAATTGAACTGTGACCTCCTGGTTCTTAGGTTGAGGCTCAACCGCCGAGCCACACCGACCAGGCTCGGATGTGTCTTTAAGGTGGCGGTAAAGACCATGCCTGTGAGAGCGACGTCCTTGGGATGTCAAAGCAACCCAGTAAGAGCCCGAGTCCCTGGAGCCATGGGGCCAGCCACCACACTGCACTTGGGCTGCGATGCGGGACAGAAATGCTCTGTTTCTAAGTCTCCATTCGCTGGATCTCACCATTCCACTAACCACAAGGGATACCACTTCTGGGTCATGCCCTGAGAGAGATGCTGCGAGAACCCAGGCCGCCTCCTACTTTTCACTGGGTAAGAGATTCCAAGAACTGGAGCAGTTGCCTGGCACCCAGAGAAGTAGCCCAAGTCTACATTTATTAAGGAGCAAATAGTCTGCACCACATCTGCACGCCTGACTCGGGGCACCCACCAAGGACAGAGCCTTACCTAGACTTCCTGTACCCCGATCATGCTCTGCGTGACCCCAATGAAACACTATTAACCCAGCTGCAGCCCCTCTCTCTAGGTCCACCCTAGCGTCGGGGGCCTGATAACAGGGCTGTCCTGGGCACGGCAGGATTCGGACAGCACTTTTGGCCCCACCCACTAGATGGCAGCAGTACAGCCACTGCTGAGAACATCTGCTCCACTGTTACCTTCACTTCAGTCACCTGAGGTTGCCATGTTGGGGGGAGAAGGGGTTCTCCGCTTTGCTCACATGGCTCCTGCAATTTGCATGCTCTTACTGACCCCGTCATCCCGTAGCCTGGTCTTTCAAGATGAGGATCACCCATTCCTTTCACTAAGAGGCCTCTCATGGTCTACCCTCCCTGGGAAAGAGCGACCCTTCATCTCATTTCCACAACACAGTGCCGACTGTCCAGAAAGCTGTCCTACTCCGGGTGCTGCAGCGTTTCAGCTGGGTATGTGCTGCCCTTCCCGAAACCATTCCCAGCCCCCTCCGCCTCGATGCCCTGATGCCTGAGCAGGCCTAGGTTTGCTCATCTCCCACTGGCCACAAGGCTTGCTGCTTCTGGGCCCAGCCCGTGAGGGAGGCTATGGGCCCTCCCCCTCCACTTCTGTTTTCCACTGGGTACGGAATCTGGACCGGAGATGAAGCGCCGTGTTAAGGACGACAAAGCTGGTCTAACAGCTGTGGATCTCTTGCTTCCGAGAGAAATGAGCCTGATAATGTTTAAGCTACGTAGCTTGGTTCTGTATGAGCAAACAGACTACTGTGGGGCCTTGACTTACGAGTTTAATTCGTTCCGTGATGGAGCTCGTAACTCAAATTACTCGTATGTCAAATCAATTTTCACCATTACAATGAATTGAAATGCCATTAATCCATTCCGGACACCCAAAAAACACCGCAATTGTTTTGTTAAATGTTTTTAAATAAGAAAAATGTATTTAAAAATAACGAATATTGTATAAAAACACAATACTGAACAATAGAATGTAGTGCAATAAACTTGTTTTATTAAGTTTAATGTACAGCATTTACCTTGGCGATCAAACGACTTAAAGACGCTGATGGAGTTGGAGGAGAAAGGCTGAACTGAATAACTGAATCTTATTTGCTGATTTTTGCCCTTTTCGCCACGCTTTCATCACTTTCATCTACAGGAGTTTTCGATAAAAACCTGTCCAGTGAGACCTGTTCCATCCTCCCTTTCAGAATATTTCTGAAATGAGTTAGGCAAGTGTCATTAAATAGCTCCATCGCATGCCCAGTTGCAATTTTTTCTGGGTGTTTCTTTTGAATAAAGTCTGAAAGTTTCTCCCACATTCCCAACATTTCCTTTATCTCACTTACGGAGATAACCTCCTCCTCCGTGTCATCGATTTCCTGCAAAACCTCCGTGTGCTGCTGCGCCTGTAGCTCCTTTAGCTCCTGCGTTGTCAGTTCTTCGGAGTGCTCCTCGATGAGCTCGCTGATGTCACCTTCCTTTATATCTGCGCTCGCTGCCTCACCGTGTCTGACAACGGAGTGGATGCCAGTCCTCTTTTTAAAATTTTCGAACCAGCCCCGACTGGCTTTAAACGGCTCGCCCAATGCCTCGTCCATTGAAGTGCCTGGGGTCTGCTGCAGCAAATCAGCGTAAATAGCTCGTGCCTTCTCGCAGATTGTAGCCTTCGTCAGGTTATCTCCTGCGAGCTGCTGCTCCGTTAACCACACCATCAGCAGCTTCTCCATATTTTCATGGGTAGCTGTCCGCTGTTTAGAAATTATTTTAACGCCCTTGGCTGGAGTTGTAGCCTGTATCGACTCCTTCTGCTTCAGGATGGTGCAGATCGTAGAAGTGCTGCGCTCGTACTGCTGCGCCAAGTCGATCACACGCACACCTTGGCCATGTTTTTCGATAATTTCTTTCTTTAATTCAATGCACATCATCCGCTTCTTCTTCGCACTTACTTTCTTCAGATCCATGGTTGAAAAAACGAAGTTTTGCAAAATAACTGCAAGCACAAATGCGAGCACAACACTGATGCTTCAACTAAGAGCTAACCGCTTAAAGTGAACGAGTGAGACACGTGATGCTGGGCCGATGTTGTGGCGTTCACTGTGACATTGGCTGCGCCAGCTAGCGGTGGGGTATCTGAAGCTGGCTCGTAACCCGAATTTTAGCTCGCAACTCAAAGCAAAAAATCGGCCGAGAGACTCGTATCTTGAAAAACTCGTTAGTCGGGACACTCGTAAGTCAAGGCCCCACTGTAGTGTCCTAACTCACACTACCTAGTAGAGTGTCTACACTATAAAGGTTGGCACAGTTTTGTAAAGAGCCAGTCAATATCTCAGGCTTTGTGTACCATCCCATTTCTCCAGTAACTACTCAATGGTGCCACTGCAGGGCCAGAGCAGCCACAAAGGTAGGTGGACAAAGGAGCATGCCAGCTCCACGGGCCACGGTGTGCAGACCCAGATGTACATCAGGGAATCCTTCCACTCCAGCTTCTTATTTCTGTGTTCTCGGCAGCTGGTTGTACCTCGGGAGGCACCTTTAAGAAGCCATCTATTGCTCTTATCTAAGATTACTGTGCCACCTTGTTGCTCTTATCTAAGATTACTGTGCCAACCTGTCCAACTTCATCGCATGCCCATTTAACAACAACAGCAACCATTATCTCAGTAAATTTCTGAGGAGCAGGCTAGCTGGTTAGTTCTGGCTAGGGTTTCTCATCTATAACAATAAAAGATTAATATGCTAATTAGAGTGGTTAGTGGCAATCAGGCAGGCGAGCAATTAGGGGCAGTCAGGCAAGCAGGCAAGCAGTTAGGGGCGGTCAGGCAGGCAGGCAGAGTGGTTAGGGGCAACCAAGCAGGCAGGCAAGCAGTTAGGGGTGATCAGGTAGGTAGGCAGGCAGGACAGTTAGGGGTGATCAGGTAGGTAGGCAGGCAGGGCAGTTAGGGGTGATCAGGCAGGCAGAGTGGTTAGGGGTGATCAGGCAGGCAAGCACAGTGTTTAGGGGCAATCAGGCAGGCAGGCAAACGGTTAAGGGTGATCAGGCAGGCAATTAGGGGCGATCAGGCAGGCAGCATGGTTAGGAGCCAGCAGTCCCGGATTTCGAGAGGGATGTCTGACTGCCGGATCGGGCCTAAACCAGCAGTTGGACCTCCCCCGAGAGGTCCCGGATTGCGAGAGGGCGCAGGCCAGGCTGAGGGACTCACCCTTCCCCATGTGGGCTTCTAGTTAGGTTATAATTGAGATACTGACTGGGCCTGCAATTCTGTGAAGGCTTGCCTAGGGCTGGAGGATCTGTGTCCAAGTTCACGTGCATCTCATACCCAATTTTGCTGCTCCCCAGCCTCTGCGGCTAGATCACATCCCTCTAACACAGGTTCCTGAGCACTTTCCCCTTATCGGTTAGCTAACATTTTGGCCTATTTGTTACTTTTTTAGGTCACAGCTCCCCCACCACTGGACTGCGTTTCATGAGGCAGAGACCGCTATCTGTCCTGCTCACCCCTACATAACTAGCACTTAATTCTTATCCCTTTGCTGTGTACTGCTGTTTGTTTTTAACACTAAAATGCTGAGCAAATGAATGGGCACCTACCCGTATGGATTCGTAGGTGGCGGTCCAAATCTTTCATGCCGTGAACAGTTTTGAAGTGGCAACCTGGAAGAGAAAGAAAAAAAATATATAACCTCCAAAAGGAAGCTACTATGAGCTGGAGTCCCGGTGAGGCACAGGCTGAGCAGGGATGCTCAGGACCCACAGAGGATGGCCCTGCGCTGCGCATGCGCAAGAGAAGCGCGGGGCTCGCTCAGGGCTCAGCGAGCGCGTTCCCGCAGCGCTGGACAGCGCCCGAGGGGCTCACGCGCCCCAGGTGCCCTTTACCTGGGTAGCAGCAGTTGAATGTCCTCTCTCCAAGGGTGGCCGTTTGTTGCTTTGACTCGGAAGGAGGAGCCACGACAGGGGCTTTCTGGGTGTCGCTGCTGTCGGAGGAGGGACAAGTTGGTTTGGGGGCATCATTATCTAGTTCTGAAGCTGAAAAGGAGACCAAAAGGCGTTCCTTAATTTCTCAAATATTAGCATCATGTAAGTCTTATAATAGATCCACCTCCCTTCATCACTTCTCAAAAACACACACAAAACATTAAAAACTGAAAGCCACATGCATTCCGGTCTTAGAAAAGCCATCTTCATCTAACGACAAGTGTCCAGGATATACAGGGGACAAAAGAACACAGCATCGTGACAGGGAGGCAGCTGGCCAGATCCAGGCTGTCAAACTTGGCAAAAGCACCTCCCAACGACCTACTTTGGAAGAGAATGTCTGATCCATCACAGGCCACAATTTTATAAAAAGGTAATAAACACAAATTATGGGATAAGTGAAGTAAGACAAGAACAAAAGGCCAGGAGCTATTACGGACAGAACAGAAAGCTGGATGCCGTGGCAATGTCAGGCTATTTTTAAATGCTTACTTCCCATTTCCGAACTTGTTTGCCTCAGTGCAGTACAGGTCACAGACCCCAGTTCAAGCCCCGCGGCTCCCCAGGACGAAACGCAGGCGCTTCAAGCAGATGACATGAAAGAAGGGGGAAAACCAGGGACTGAGACCTGATGATGGTCTGTAATACCAGGATTTTGATTCTGATTTCAACAGACTGTAAAACCATTGAAGACGGCGGGAAGCTGAACCCAACTAAAAGTTTGAGGTGTTTTTTACTTTTAAAGGGGGAAGATAAAATTAAGACTTTTACTAAAAACATGCTCATAGTTTAGGGATGAATATTCATAAATTGCACATATGTCTGATTCACTTCAAAAAAAAAAACCCCAGGGAAGGGGAACAGCTGTACGGAAGAAACACGGCCGGCCACGTGTGAAGCCCAGCGATGGGTACAAGGGAACTCACTGGGTCATTCTATTTTCAGTAAGGTGGAGCCACGTGCTATCCTTGTTTCCATGGGCCCAGGTGACTGGATGACAATGTAACATGGCTTCATCTAAATATGCAGTTTAAAAAGTTTCCATAACATGCCCTGGCCGGTCTGGCAGAGTGGATGGAGCATCGGCCTGTGAACTGAAGGGTCCCGGGTTCGATTCTGGTCAAGGGCATGTACCTTGGTTGCGGGCACATCCCCAGTAGGGAGTGTGCAGGAGGCAGCTGGTTGATGTTTCTCTCTCATCGATGTTACTAGCTCTCTATCCTTCTCCCTTCCTCTCTGTAAAAAAATCAATAAAATATATTAAAAAAATAAAAAGTTTCCATAACAATGACTAAGTACTCCCTCCTACAGAGGTGCGAGCCATGTCTGACGTCTTTAAGAAAAAAGATCCCGACTAACTTATGAATTAGAGGCCATGGTCTGGGGCTTCGGTTTACCCGAGTACAGAAGGTTGACTTCCATCTTCCTTGAGGGTTTATCCAGGTAAACCTTCTCTGACCACGAGAGGCTGGGCAGCACATTGGTGAGGGCTTGGGTTCCAGGCACAGGGTTTGCTTAGCCATGAAACTAGCTGTGTGCCTACTGGCACCTAATGTAACCTTTCTGAGCCACAGTTGACTCACCTGGAAAAAGGAACCGCTGACCTGTCTCAGGGCTAAGACGTAGCAATGTGAATTCTCAGTACAGGGCCCAGCCTGTCTGAGTACGCGCTTCCGTTAGAAAGTTCTGTGGGAGGCCCCTTAACAGGGTCTGAACAGGTGATCCAATCCTGGGTTCGTTTTGCCCCCAGGGAACTTTTGGCAATGCCTGGGGACATTTTTAATCGTCAGGATCATGTGGGGACGGTGGCATCTAGCAGGTGAAGGCCAGGGATATTGCTGAACACCATACATTGCACAAGAGACAAG
Source organism: Myotis daubentonii (assembly GCF_963259705.1). Taxonomy (NCBI): domain Eukaryota; kingdom Metazoa; phylum Chordata; class Mammalia; order Chiroptera; family Vespertilionidae; genus Myotis; species Myotis daubentonii. The sequence continues at coordinate 11,178,943 of NC_081847.1, read as the reverse complement.
ACGGTCCCCATACCTGGATCAGCATCACCTGCATTGTGGGTTAAATGAGTGCCCAGAGCAGTGGTTCTCAACTTTGGCTGCACATTAGAATCACCTGGGAATCTACTTAAAATCCTGATTTCTGGGCCTCATCCTCCGGAAATTCTGTTTCTTTGTTACTAATGTTGTGGCCTCACCCCATAACAAAGAAACAGAATTTCCGGAGGATGAGGCCCAGAAATCAGGGAAATTCTGTTTCTTTGTTATGAGGTGAGGCCACAACATTAGTAACAAGGAAACAGAATTTCCGGAGGATGAGGCCCAGAAATCAGGATTTTAAAAAGATTCCCAGGTGATTCTAATGTGCAGCCCAGGTTGAGAACCACTGCCCCAGAGGGAGGGGGTGTTAGGGTAGATCCCCAGGAACTTCATTTTAAAGCCTTCCCCAAGTGACAGTCTTACTCCTCTAAACCTCTGCTATTCAAAGGGTGGGCCACCGAGCACTAACTTCAGCATCATGGGAGCTGGTTAGAAATGCAGAATCTCAGGCCCACCCCAGACTCTGTCCCACCTACAGAAGCAACCTGCTCTTTCACAAGTCCTAGGTGCACCAAGCATGTCAAACTCAAAGGCTAACACGGGCCAAATAAACAAGGCATGCGGGCTGCGAGTTTGACATGCTTGCTCTGCACGTTAAAATCAGAGAAGCACAACTCCACACCCTCGCTTGTCTAAGAAGTGATCAGAATAACCTGGAGGGCTTGTTTAGACACAGGCGTCTTGGCCCCATCCCTAGAGTTCCTGATTCGGGAGGGGGGCCTGTGATTTTTCTCACAAATTCCCAGCTGGTGCTGCTGGTCTGGGGATCACACTTTAAGAACTGCTCGGGAGGATGGAAAATGACTCAGAGGAGATGCTCAAGATCACAGGGGCTAGAAGTTTTCAGCCGACTAGAACCCACACTTGCCATCTCTGAAGCAGATCAGTATGCCCCTCACAGGCAAAACCCAAACCTGTACTACCGAGCAATTCTCCCTTCAAAAAAAACAAAAACTCATCAAACTCTTGAGTGTTTTAACCAGCCAGAGTTAGACTGAAAAGCTGAATTCTAAGTGAGAGGGATATGACGGGGAAGCCAGCTAGTAAGTTTCAAATTCCAATTCTATCATCTATTACCTGTGTGACCCTAGGTAAGTTACTCAACTCCGCTGTTCCTCAGTGGCCACATCAGTAAGATGGGGATTTAGCCCCTCACTTACAGGTTTAACATGAAGATGATTGAATTTAGCATCCATAAAAGAACCCTGCACGTAAGTGAGCATGATGTAAACATTATTGGTCTTATTCATTGGTGTGTACACATGTGCGCCAGATTCTTGGGGAGGGAAATGCATTGTGCAATGCAAAATTCAAAACAGGCAGGAGATGGATGAGTTCTAGTTAACAGAAAACTGTGCCCAACAGCTATCGAGGGCCACAAGAGACTTCCGTCACCTTTGGACACCCAAGGCCCCCTGGCTCCCCTGGGAAAGGTACAGGGAGCAGAGCAGAGACCTTCCAGACCTTCCTTCCGCTGGAAAGGGGGTGGAGCACACATCTGACAGTTAGAACCTCGGTGAGCACAATGGCCTTTTTTAACCCTTTGAGAAACTGCTGATGTTACTGTGTAAGGTTTTCCTGCCCCTCTGTTACTTCCTTCTTTTACTGGTGGAGATTAAAGTCTACCAACTGACCGGCTCCCTTATACTTCCTCCAAAAGTTACTTTGGTTGCAAAGCGATTTATTTGCAAGAGGAGCCTAACTTAAAAAAAAAAAAGGGAAGCCTCCAGCTCAGCACCACAGATGTAAGACAGGTGAACAACCCCATCAGTGTAAGGCTGCTTTTTCTCTGCAGTGGTGGCCACTGCTGAGGCGTGTTTGGGGCGTCATTCTGATTATGCCCTGACCACAGGGGACACCCCAGTACTGCAGGGTACAGAACACCGTCCCCAACGCCTGGGAACACCGGCCCACTCCAGGGCCAGCTCTGCTGGTAGAATAAAAAGTAGTGAGAACTTTGAAAAGCAGCCTGGGGTGTTCAGGAAGTCTTCAATAATCGCTCCCCCCTAAAGATTCAACATCCCCAAGTCCTTCCATGAGGACCAGTAGGAGGCCTGGTCCCCACGCCAGAAAGACAGCCCTTGTCCAACTACCTGTCCCCATTCTAGGCCTTGGACATAGTAGTTATGGTATTTTGGTTACGGTAATTCATGCAGCCAAACTTTAGTTCCAAATACAAACTATTAATTTAGGAGTGGCTTGGTTAAGGGTTTTCCCCTCCGCCACCTTCTGGGGAGAGGTTGTTTTTTTTTTAAGCGCTGCTGGGGGTCTGAGCCTTCCCAGAGATGCCCCGTCCAGAAAAACGCAGAAGGGGAAAAGACAGTGCAGTTAAAACTCCACTTCCTTCCTAAGAAAAAGGTATCAGCTAAACGGGGGTGGGGGTGAGGGGAAGAGGGAGGGGGAGGGAAGGCAAGGAGGAGGGAGGCGAGATTACTTCGTCTTTATCAGTGTCTGAGTGCAAGATAATCAGGAGCGGAAGCGCTTTAGAAATACAGATTACCCGACCTCACCCCATCCTTACCCCCGACATTCCAAGGGGTGGGGTACCTGAGAGTGGCCGTAAGAATTTGACCAGTTGGCAAAGCGCCCTACTCCGAAGACGCTTTAGCATTGGTGGCTCCAGGGGCCCCAGGGTGAGAAATACCGCCCCGAGGTGTTAGGGGCGCCGAGGGTCTTTCCGCCTCGCCGGGGCTCCACCGGCTGCGGGGCACCCGAGGTGAGCCTGGCAAGTCCCGCTGTGGCACCGCCTACCCGACACTCCCTCCCCCTAGCGCAGTGGTTCGCAACCTTGGCTGCACATTAGAATCACCTGGGAATCTTTTTAAAATCCTGATTTCCGGGCCTCATCCTCCGGAAATTCTGTTTCTTTGTTATGGGGTGAGGCCACAACATTAGTAACAAAGAAACAGAATTTCCGGAGGATGAGGCCCAGAAATCAGGATTTTAAAGAGATTCCCAGGTGATTCTCATGTGCAGCCAAGGTTGAGAACCACTGCTCTAGAGAAACCCACTCCTCCAGGGTAAAAGGCATAACCTCAAGGAGTTCTCGGCGCCCCCGTCACCCCTGGGACCTCGTCTGACCCGCCGCAGGTTCCAGCCCGCCGAGCCCTCCCCTCTGAACCTGCGGTTCCCTCCGCCTGGAACGCGCTTCCCCCGGGCACCGCCACGGCTCGCTCCCTCACAACCTTCAGGTGTTCACTCCTTCACTCCACGGCCTGCCCAGGCTGCGCCTGTGAGAGCCCCCAGCCCCGGGCTCACCTCCCCACCTCCCCCCCCACACACAGCGCACCCCTAACCACTTCGCGCTCCAGCGCGCGGGCCAGCTCTGTCCTCCGCACGGGCCACCAGCTCCGGCGGAGCCGGAATTCCGTCCGCCTTGTTCGCTTGTGTCCCTCTCCAGCACTAAGCCCGGGGCCCCGCTCAGCTCAGACATTTGCAGACATTTCTCCATCCTCCAGAAGGTCGCTCTGCGCGCGGGGCTCAGTGCCTGCGGTCCAGGCGCGCGGCCCGGCCAGAGGGCTCGGGGCCGGAGTCCCGACACCCCGCAGGCAGCCCCGGAAGGGGTCCCAGGGCATCCCCGCCGCGCGCCTGGCGCTGCGCCGCCGCTCACGGTCCGCGCAGACACAGGCATTCACGCAGGAGGGAAATGGACACGGTGGGGGAGGGGCCGGGGCGCCGCCGCCCGAGCCCCGGGACAAGTTGGGAGCTTCATCCCGTCTTCCACGCCCGGTGGCGGAACCTCGCACCCGCGCGGGCCCGGAAACACCCGAGAAACGGCAGCCAGCCCCCTGGCGGGGCGACCGCAACGCTACTCACCCGACTCCCCGGCCGCCTCGCGCGCCACCCTCGCCACCTCCCGGCGCGCAGGCTCCGGCTCCGCGCGGGCCAGCTGCTTGGGCTTCGCCTGCTTGCGCCGCGACATGGCGTGACGACCCGGCGCCCGCGCCCGCCCGCGAGGGGCCTGCTGCACACCGCCCGGCCGCGGAGTTGGAAAGTCACACCCCTCGGCGGAGCGCGCAGGTCCCGCGGTTCCGCTCCTGGGCGGAGCCGGGCGATTTATCACGAGTCCTGACGGCTGATTGGCCCGGGGCCAGGGCCTCGGGTCCCGGGAGCGCGGTCCGCGCCTCGCAGGCCGCACCCCCGCGGCTCGGGAGAAATGCAGACGCTCGGGCTCCGCCCAGGCCGGCGGATCCGAATCTGCACGGTAACGAGCTCCCGGGTGATCGCGTGCGCATTAAAGTTGGAGAAACCGCGCCTGCATTTTAACAAGCTCCCCAGGTGATTCGTGTGCCCATTAACATTTCAGAAGCGCCACTCGCCTCCAACTCGCATGTGCGCAGGAACCACCGGGGAGCTCGTTAAAATGCAGATTCTGACTCGGTGGGTCGGGCTGGGGCCTGAGCTTTCGGATTCCTAACGAGCTCCCGGGTGAGGCCCTGGCGGCGCTTCCAGATTCGGACTCAATTGGCCTGGACGGAACCCGGGCGCCGCAGGGATGGGGTGGGGGTGGGGGGTTCAACCTCTCCAGGTTGTTCTGAGGGTCGTAAAGGCACGACTTCCACTCGTGGCTCTCAGCCTTGGCTGTACATTCGAATTTAAAATTCAAATGAGGCAGAGTGTCTCCAACTGCAGGGTGAACCACTGCTCCTGGAGAAGCCGATTAAAAATACAGATTCCGAAAGTTTTTGGCTCCAGGCGGCGGAGCCCGGGAACCTGTGTTTGCGCAGCGCCGTGCGGGGTCCAGCGCCGCACACCCGAGAAGCCTTTGGGCCAGGGCCGCGGGCCCCGCCCGGCAGGCAACTGAGGCGTGGTCCTCAGGGTGTGTGTGTGTGTGTGTGTGTGCGCGCGCGCGCGCGCGCGCTAATAGGCGTTCGTGCTCAGACTGGCTGGGACAGTGGTTCTCAACCTTGGCTGCACATTAGAATCACCTGGGAATCTTTTTAAAATCCTGATTTCTGGGCCTCACCCTCCGGAAATTCTGTGTCTTTGTTATGGGGTGGGGCCACAACATTAGTAACAAAGAAACAGAATTTCCGGAGGATGAGGCCCAGAAACCAGGATTTTAACAAGATTCCCAGGTGATTAGAATGTGCAGCCAAGGTGGAGAACCACTGCTGAAAACAATGAAAAATCATGACATAAACACCTTTATCTGAGTGTTTAAACTTAGCAACAGAATTTCTAATCTGTCTGAGCATCTCCTGTGAGCTTGAAATCCACTTCAAGATATGGAGATGCACCCGTTTCCGTTGAATTTGCAAAAGCCCCAGATGATTAGCAGGGAAGAGGAGCATTTACAGGCTGTTTTTTTTTTTTTTTTTTTTTTTTTTTAATGAGTCAATTTGTATACTGGGTAAATGGAATGGAAAGAGCAGAACGACTTATTCAGCATAGCCAATCATATCTGGGTTTCACTTAGATTTCTATATCCTGTGTTATAGTTTTTACAGTTTTTCAATTATGACCCTTGAAATCAAACCGTTAAAACCAAACACAGCGGTAAACTTAATTTAGCACAACTTTGAATGCATGTCGTGTAAAATATTTAAAAAGTGTCTTCGAAAAATGAAACAAGTGTCATCAGTTGCTGTCATTATATTTGTGGAAAACATCAATAATTTTGTTTTGTTTTTCTTGGAACATTGCACGCAGGGGAAATGCAGGATCATAGTGAACTATCACTGTGGATCACTCTGATTGGCAAAAATTAAGACAGGATGTGGCCCCACAGAAGCTCCTGCCCTGCAGGCAAGCATGAATCAGGGCCATTATCTCCTAGTCACCTACCCTCCGACCTCTGTGGACACTCACTTACTAGTAAGAAACTAGGGCACTTTTTAGAAAGATCATAGATCAGAGTCAACACCGCACGCATGGCAAAGACCAGGAAACAACCCACGTGCCCAGCCACAGGAGAGCAGATGGATGAACTCCGGTACGTTCGCACCATGGAATATTACACACTAGTTAAAATGGACAAATGCCAGTCACAGTAATTTAGGCGATTTTAGTCATCTATTAAGTGTGGGGAAAATAATTCCTGGAAGATTACATACCCTTTATATGAAGTTCTTTTAAAATTAAAATGATATATATTTTTAAGAATACTTGTAGGTGTTCTTATAGCAAAAAAAAAAAAACTTGCTATAAAGAAAAAGGAATGAATATGTAGGATTTAGGTTGATGGCTATTAAATTAGAGGAGAGGGAGGGCGAAGGTGGATGAGATGTAGGTTCTGGTTAAGGGCTTAGTTTTGGGTAAGCCCTGGTGCTTATTATGTCATAATAAACTAAGGGACAAACAAGCAACCAATCACAGGCCAGCGATGGATCAGTCATGACAAGGTGTCCTGCAGAGAGGATTGATCCAGTTGTGTGCCCTTGAGCTGCAGAGTGCAGACAGCTCAGGCAGGCAAGTGCACAGGGACATGGCTCCAGCAGGAAAAGGGTGTCAGATGTCACCCACCCTCCATGCCGGGTGCCCTTCCCCTTCAGCTTCCCCAGGGGCAATGACCACTGTCCACCCATGGCCCTTCTGCGACGTTCCAAAAGGAGACCCTAGCATTCGGAGGCCTAGCATTACGTTTTCAAATGGCATTATTTTCAAATGGCAGTACGTTTATGTGTACATACATCCCAAAGAAATCTTTAAAATTGCTTTAAGTTTTAAAAAATTTTTTAAATGTTTAACCTCGAATGACTTCACCCTGTGTTACACCAGTGGTTTTCCACCTCGGCTGCACATTAGAATCACCGAATCACCAGGGAATCTTTTTAAAAATCCTGATTTCCGGGCCTCATCCTCAGGAAATTCTGTTTCTTTGTTATGGGGTGGGGCCACAACATCAGTAACAAAGAAACAGAATTTCCGGAGGATGAGGCCCGGAAATCAGGATTTTAAAAAGATTCCGAGGTGATTCTAATGTGCAGCCGAGGTGGAGAACCACTGCGTTACACAAACATCCTAGAATCAATTCACAACTTGAAAACAGGAAGGTGGAGGAAAACAGTTCGGTTTTGGGGAAATATAAAAATGCTCTTCTCGCAGGCGGTCCCCTAGGGTTTGTCAAGGGCAGTAACCTCACAGCAGGCGGTTCACCGGGCGCGGAGAAACCCCAGGGGCCCGCACTCGCCACAGCGGAACCCCCCCCCACCCCCCCGCCCGCGGGGGTGTTGGGAACACAGGTTCCCAGACCACTCCCGGACTCGGAGCTGATCCTGGGTCTTTTTAACTCGGGCTCCACGTGATGATCAGGTCCTGGCAAGCTCGGGGCACAGCCCCGCCTTCAGCAACAACTCCACCTGGGAGCAAGTACACACCTGGGATGTCGGTGGCTTTCTTGCTCCCCATAGGACCGTGGTTCTCAGCCTTGGCTGCACATTAGAATCACCTGGGAATCTACTTAAAATCCTGATTTCTGGGCCTCATCCTCCGGAAATTCTGTTTCTTTGTTACTAATGTTGTGGCCCCACCCCATAACCAAGAAACAGAATTTCCGGAGGACGAGGCCCGGAAATCAGGATTTTAAAAAGATTCCCAGGTGATTCTAATGTGCAGCCGAGGTGGAGAACCAGTGGTGCCCCATGGGATGTTCCTCTTGCAAACTAGTTACTTTCTCAATCTTTACATATCACCTTTACCCTGGATTTTTTTTTTTTAATGGTTAAGTAGTCTCCTTTCTTCATGGAGAAAGTTAATACATTTTCAACATTTGTCACTTCATAAAAGAAAAATGGAGAATATCTGTAATTTTGACAACTCGTTAAGTATTTTGCCAAGAGATGACGGGGCACCTCTGAACTATACAAAGCTTCTCCCGGTCACCCCACAGCTCTTTCCAGAGCACCGTGAAGCCCGGAGGCAGTGGCCTGGAATGATAAGTGCTCCTGGGAGCCGCCAGAGTAGAATCCTGGCTCTGTCGCTCTGTGGCCTGGAGAAAGCTGCTCCGTGCCCCACTTTCTCATCAATAACAAGGCAATGCGATAACTGGGGTGGTTGTGAGGACAGATTCATGTGTGTACAGTGCACAGAGCTTTGTACAGTACAGAGGCAGTACTCTCTACGTGTTAATTATTATTTAAAACCAGAGAGTTACAGTTACCTATAATAATAGCTAACACTTATCTAGAATTGGTGCTTCCAATTGACTAGGCACAGATATTGTTTTACGCGGAAATTAATTGGACGCAAACAAGCCTGTGTTGACATTACTCAGCCCTGCCCTTCTGAATTTCATGTTTCCCATGCTTTCTATACCAGTTCCAATATATATGTGAGGAATTTAATACTACTCATTTAACACTGCTCAAGTAATTGCCTTATTTTCCAAGAGAAATAGATAAAAATAAGTTATCATCATCTCTCTGATGGCCCCAGGCCTCCTGGGGGTGCGCTCACCTCCCCTGGCTCGTGCTCCCCTAAGCCACCTCATTTGACTTCTGTCATCACCACTACAGTTCTCCATGATGGATACAGGACTGAATGATCCAGGTACAAGTGATTCCCAAATGGGTGTACATCTAGACAGAAGCTAATCTTATTTCTTCATCGTCCAGGAATTAATTTGTTTATTCATCTGCTAACAGTGTTTTGACCCACACGACTTCCTGGTCTGTTCCAGGTGTTGGATATAGAGTGATATGCAAGACCAACAAGACCAGCAGGGCAGTCAGAGAAGGAAGGAATGAAGAATGAATGAATGAATGAATGAGGTCATGCATAAGGTCATTTCAGATAACAATGGGTGCTACGATCAAGATGAAATGGGATGGAGGATCACTGGGGGGGGGGGGGTATCTGAGCTGGTCTAGAGGGACCTTTACAGCTAAAGCCATGGGAAGAACCAGGGAGATGGCATCCTGGGAGAGGAAACAACAGCAAAGGCTCCAAGGAGATCAGCTTTGGTGTGTTCCGAGCAAAGTAATGAGATTCACTGACTAGCTGGTTCTGAGAAAGGAAAACCTGGCTTATATAAAAAAATTTTTTTTAATATATTTTATTGATTTTTTTACAGAGAGGAAGGGAGAGGGATAGAGAGTTAGAAACATCGATGAGAGAGAAACATCCATCAGCTGCCTCCTGCACAACTCCTTCTGGGGATGTGCCTGCAACCAAGGTACATGCCCCTGACTGGAATCAAACCTGGGACCTTTCAGTCCACAGGCCGGCGCTCTATCCACTGAGCCAAACCGGTCAGGGCGCTTATAAAAATTTTAAAAATGTCCAAGCTCACTTATGATTAAAGACATGCAAGTTGAAATAAATTGAAATACTGTTTTATATCCTGCCTGAATAAAAAGACTAAACACGAATTAGTAAAGGTGAGCATATGCTATGATCCCTCTATTCCTGCCCCGCCCTGCACTCTCACGTGTACCTGCATGAGAATCAGCCAGGACCTCGCTAAAATGCAGATTCTGACTCCGGTGTCTCAGAGAGTAACAGGCACGGATCACCTGGGGACCTTGTTAAGCACCAGATTCTGATTTCTGTGCTGCTCAGACTTGAACGGAAAGAAAGACCTGGAGATCTTGTTCAATGTGGATTCTGGGCAGCAGTCGTGCAAGAGGTGTTCAGCCTCGCTAATTATAAGGAGTGAATATTAAATAGCTAGGAATTCCTCTCTTTTTTTTCCCCCACCTACCAGATCAATAAATATTAAGAAGGCTGATAGCATTCTACTGTTAGCAGGAGTGCAGGGTAATTGGTCTCCCAATGCATTGCCAGCAGGAGCGTGAATGTTTGTAGTCACTTTGGAGGACAATTTGGTAATAAAGTGTTAAATGTGCCCCGCCAATGATCTAGCAATTAATTCTCCTTTCCCTCTAGTCTTCTCCAGGGAAACATCTTCGCATGCGCACAAAGAAGTGTGTCCAGGGATGTTTGTTGTGACATCGTTGCCATAGCAAAAAAAATTGAGACACAAACTAAATGCCCAGTCACAGGGCAGTGGTTCGATTAAAGTGAGGGTGAGCCACACCGTAGAGTACCAGGCAGCAAAGTAAGCAGCCAGATTTCTGTATACAAGCCTGGCTCAAGTCCCACATCTGCTGCACTGAAAAAAACCCAGCAAGTTCCCCCAGATATACACGCATTCAGATCTGCATATATTCCCAATACTGAAACATGAAAATCCAGGACAAAAAGGTATTGGAAGGCAACATACTGGCTATGTGTTAAGCAAGGTGGGGGCAGGGGAGCAGCTTTGAGCGGGAGGGCAGAAGGACTGAGGAACCTAAATTGTCTGTGTATTCGTAATTCAGTATTACAGTGGGGCCTTGACTTACGAGTTTAATTCGTTCCGAGACCAAGCTCATTAAGGAGCTCGTAAGGGAGCTCATTAACTCAAATTACTCTGTCAACTCAATGCAAAAAATCGGCCAAGAGACAGCTGGTATCTCAAAAAACTCGGGAGTCGGGACACTCGTAAGTCAAGGCCCCACTGTACTTCCTTTAAAAAAATGTATTCACAGACTCTTTATAGTTCAAAAGAAATAAATAACTAAATTGTGGTTGTGTCATACAATGGAATAAATTCTATATGACCATAAAAAAGAATAATATATTTCTGTGTGCTTTGATAGGGAATATTCTTCAAGATATATAAATCAAATGTTCAAATAACACAAATTATGCTGCTGTGTGTATGTAGATATATGTATGTAAGTACATAAAGCTCTAACAGCATCTCTCTCTATAAAATTTATAATATATATATAGGGTTTGGCAAAATTATGTTTACAGTTGTGAGTATGCAAAACAGAGTTTCTTCTTGTATTTATTAATTAGCGTATTATTTTCTACTAGAGGCCCGGTGCACAAAAATTTGTGCACTCGGGGGGGAGGGGGGTCCCTCAGCCCGGCCTGTGCCCTCTCCCAGTCTGGGACCCCTCAGGAGATAACGACCTTCTGGCTTAGGCCTTCTCCCAGGTGGCAGAGGGCAGGCCCAATCCCTAGGTGCAGCCCCTGGTTGGGCTCAGAGCAGGGCCGATTGGGGGGTTGGGGCACCATCCCCTGTCACACTCAAGGCAGGGTCGATGGGGGAGGTTGCGGCACCACCCCCTGTCACACACAGAGCAGGGCCAATCAGGGGGTTGGGGTGCAGCCCCCTGTCACGCACAGAGCAGGGCCCATCAGGGGGTTGGGGCGCCGCCCTCTATCACCCACAGAGCAGGGCTGATCAGGGGGTTGGGGTGCCGCCACTCTCACACTCAGGGCAGGGCCGATGGGGAGGTTATGGCTCTACCCCATCACACACAGAGCAGGGCCCGTGGAGGCGGGGAGAGTTGGGGAGCCCCACCCTGTCACACACAGAGCAGGGCCGATCAGGGGGCTGGGGCGCCGCACCCTGTCACACACAGAGCCGCAGGGCAATCAGGGGGTTTGGGCACTGCCCCCTGTCACACTGATCCCGGTGCCGGGAGGCCTTGCGGCTCTGCTGATCCCGGTGCTGGGAGGCATATTACCCTTTTACTATATAGGATAGAGGCCTGGTGCATGGGTGGGTGCCGGCTGGTTTGCCCTGAAGGGTGTCCTGGATCAGGGTGGGGGTCCCCACTGGGGTGCCTGGCCAGCCTGGGTGAGGGGATGATGGCTGTTTGCAGCTGGTCACACACCCTTCAGGGTGGGGGTCCCCACTGGGGTGCCTGGCCAGTCTGGGTGAGGAGCTGAGGGCTGTTTTCAGGCTGGGGGTGACTGAAGCTCCCAACCGCTCCTTTTTCTCTTTTTTTTCTTTTTATTCTGGGCCAGCTTTAGCTTTGAGGCTTGGCTCCAGCTCTTAGGCCTCCGATGCTGAAAGTAGGTTTCTGGCCTTTGCTTACAATGTTGCGATCCTGCTGGCTGAAGCCTGGCAGGTTTCTGGGGTTTTGTTTAGCTTCTATGTTTGTTACATAGTTGCTTGCAGCTCAGAGGCCTGCAGCGGCAGGCGGGGAACGTTGGTTTCCTCCGTCACTGAAGCAAGCAAGGCTCATGTTAGTTTCAAGCTGCCTGGCTGCTGGCCGCCATCTTGGCTGACAGTTAATTTGCATATTGCCCTGATTAGCCAATGGGAAGGGTAGCGGTCGTACGCCAATTACCATGTTTCTCTTTTATTAGATAGGATATGAACAACTGTAAACCTACTTTTGCCACACCCTGTACACACACACACACACACACACACACACACACACATACACTTGTGAATGTGGAGGAGACCAGGGATCCTGGTCACAGGAGTTATCCCTGAGGACAGGGCAGCGATATTTGTGATGTGATTGTCTGAGTGACTGACATCTTGCTACATAGGTACATGCCTTTCTGCAATCTTTCAAGTTTTTAAATTTTGAAACAAATAATAAAACTTGGCACACAGACAAGAGTGTATAAAACATTAATGTGCAATTTAAGGACTAAAACTAACACTCATGTAAGCACCAACTTTAGATCTAGAACATTCTTTGTACCAAGGAAACCCTTCACGTTCCCATCCATGAGCTTCCCCTTCCTTCTGCCACCTTGTTCCATGACTTCCAATTTTGCGTATGATTTAAAAATAGTTTTGCCGCCCAGATACCATGTTGCTGAGTCTGGCCACCGTTTGAACTGTACGAGCAACTCTTCTTCACTTCTTTAAGTCTGTGAGATGGAACAGGTTGCTGCAGGCAGCTGTAGCTCATTCATTTTCACTCTCGCATGACCTCCGTGGCATGAATACAGCACATTTGGTCTGCACTGTCACTGCCAATGGGCGGTTTCCAATCTGGTCATTATGAGTAACGTAGCTGTAAACATTCTCGCACAGGTTCCCTGACTCATGTAGGGAGGCTTCTCTTTACCATTAAAACAGTGGTTCTCCACCTCGGCTGCACATTAGAATCACCTGGGAATCTTTTTAAAAGCCTGATTTCTGGGCCTCATCCTCCGGAAATTCTGTTTCTTTGTTACTAATGTTGTGGCCTCACCCCATAACAAAGAAACAGAATTTCTGGAGGGTGAGGCCCGGAAATCAGGATTTTAAAGATTCCCAGGTGATTCTAATGTGCAGCCGAGGTTGAAAACCACTGCATTAAAAGCTGCATCTTAACAAGGCTCCCAGGTGACCTGTGCCCACGTTATATCCCGAGACACACTGGGGTCAGAATCTGCATTTTAACAAGCTCCCCTGGTGATTCTCCTGCATGGTGGCTTGGAAGCACAGTGTGGGGGAGGAGTAGCTGGATCCCACCACATGCTCCCCTTCAACTTTCCTAGGAGATGCCGAAGTATTTTCCAATGTGGCTATATCTACTTACATTCCCACCCGCATAAATCGTTTAAAATGGGGGGAAAAAAAGTACTAGTTTAAAAGTCACTAGGGCACAGTCTTAGTTGAAAATGTGAATAACCAGATCCAAATCTTCGCTTCCTCCTTCTCTTCCCTTTCTGCTCCTACCCCCAGTCCCTCCCCCGAATCTGAAATGAAGAAATGACATCCTGGAAGCAGCTACTGTGAGGGCAACAAAGAGGATCAGGGCCTTTATTCACAGAGAAAACAAACAGCCCCCATCACCTGCTGGCTCCTGCAGGTTTGTTAGCTCCTGCCCTGTAAAGGAATGCTGTCTAAACACAGGAATTTGCAGATTCTAGACCTGGGGCCGGGGTGGCAGCCTGAGGCGGGGGTAGTTGTTTCACCTTCTCCTGAGAAAAATGAGTTTTTGATCCCTTTCAAGCAACATTGAGAACAGCCAGACCTATCATCATTTTCCATGTCTTATGCCACCGTTTCCCTGACTCTGACATCCGCTATTAGGGTTTGTTCCAGAGCCACTCATTTGTTTAACAAACATTAATTGGGTTCTATCTGGGTGTGAGGCATTATGCTAACCTCTAGGAATGCAACAGCAAACCTTTAAGGGAGTCACATAATAATCAGGAGGAAAAATAAGTGAATGAGACAGTGCGATAAAGGTTCACACAGTGGTCAGCCAAAGCTTCCTGCAAGAGGCAGAGTCATAACCCCAGATGTGTAGGTCTTGGGCAGGCAAAAAAGTGAGGTGAGGGGGTTTCCAGGTAGAGGGAATAGTTTGTGCTGAGACCAGGAGGTAAAGTGATGGCATGTCTGAGCAACCTCAGTCTCGCTGTAGATGGGTGGAGTGCTGGAGATAAGGTGAAGGAGATAGGTGGGAGGTAGAGGCACGCAGGATATGATTAAACCATTTCTATTTCTCCTTTCCCCTCTTTCCCTATTAAACCTCAGACACATCCAGAGGCCAATCCTAGGCTGGTTTGGAAGGTTACTTTACCTCTCCTAACCTGAGAAGCAATGAAGGGTAATAATGGTGGTGGTGGTAATGACAATGAAAAAAGTGAACATTCACAAATGTTCTCCATGAGCTAAGTACTATTTTAGAAGATGTCTTATGTGTATTATCTCACTGAGCCCCAGCTCTTCACAGATGTGTAATTTTGAACCAGATCTTAACCTCCTTGAGCCTCAGTTTTTCTCATCTGTAAAATGAGGATAATAATCCTACCTACCTCAAATGGTTTTTCTTTTTTTAAAAAACAAACAAATTTAACACTAGAAAGACTGAAACTTAGTATATACCTATATTGCCCAAAAGCAGTCAAAATGACTGCATTGTGAAAGAATAATATCGGAGCACTCTTCACTTATGTTCCTTAGCTTTTCTAATAACTCACTTCTATTCGACATTTCTTTCATGAATTTAGGGCGCAAAAGAAATGAAATAAACAACTTATCAGAACAAGTATCACTGCATAAAGATTCGAATACCAAGTACTAGTTTAGCTTATTGAGCAACTGCAACTTATCAAGTATCGACAATTTATCATGTACTTGTATGTTATCATGTGACGGTAATCGAAAAAAAATGAAAACTGTTATTTCAATACAGAGCTGAACTGGTCATATAAGAAATTTACTCAATTCAATAATAAGAGTCATTTGATTATTTAAAATTTCCCAAACAGTCAAAATGACTGCTTTTGGGCAATATAGGTATAACACATATATATATACCAGAAATGAAGGAGGGGGGAGGTAACTACAATTATTAATAAACGCATTTATATGTTGTACAAAAAGTCACAAAATTCTAAGAAATTGTGTCATTATATACATCATTGTTTTTCTAATTGAAATTGAAAAGCAGTCAAAATGACTTCCTTGGGCAATCTAGTGTTAATGAGAAATGATTCACACACCATACAATTCACCCTTTCACTGTACAACATAATTACTTTTGGTAGTTCAGAGTTGTGCAACCATCACAGTTTTAGAATATTTTTATCATCCTAAAAGAAACTACCTATTACCACTCTCCATTTTCCCCAGCCCTAGACAACTATTGATTTGCTTTCTGTCTCTACAGATTTGGCTCTTCTGTCTATCAAATAGTTTTTATGAGTATTAAAGCGGACTATATGTAAAAGGGAGTGACAAACAGTAAATAATCAAGGATATTGGTTATTACTATTGGCAGTCATCTACCTACTATCCTTACACTATAACTTTTAAAACTATTTTATATAATAACAATAACTGTAAATTTACTGATTCTACTGAATACCGACACTGTGCCAGGCATGCTGGGGATACATCAGAGAAAAAGACAGGAGGGGTGTGTTTGGAACACTTAGTTCAGCCATACTATAAAATAGGCCCTCCTGTGATCCCATCTTTAGTTAGGCTAATGCTTTGAGTTCTTTAACAGAGACCAAATGAAAGTGACTTAAATAAAACAGAAGGTTTATTTCTGCTGGGTGATGCTCCACGAGATCATCTAGGGACCCATCTCCTAGCTTGTTGCCTTTCTATCTCCTTGAGGCAAAGATCCAGACCAGCGACCCAGCCCATGGGAAGGAGCAAAGAGGAAGAGGACAGCGAGCAGCTGCCTTTTACAGAGGTGACCAAGAGTATGTGTCATTCCTGGTTGTGTGCCATTGGCCAGAATTTAGTCACGTGGTCACATGTAGCTTCAAGGGAGTCTGAGGCTGTGGATTCTAATAGGGTGGTTGTGTGTCTGACTTAAACTCGGAGGACTTCTGGGACTTTATCCTACAGATACACAGGCACACACACCAAATGACCCATCTACAAGATTATTCACTGTAGCACTCTTTGAAATGGCAAATGCCTAGAAATAACCCAACTGTTTGTCTACAGGTCACTTGCTAAATAAACCATGGTAGAGCCACACAATGGAATACTCTGTAGCTGAAAAAAGAAAAGAAAAGAATAAAACAGCTCTTTATGTACTAACTAGAGGCCTGGTGCATGAAATTCATGCACGGGTAGGGTCCCTAGGCCTGGCCTGCGATCAGGGCCAATTGGGGCCTTCTGGATGCCAGCTGGGGCCTTCCTTCCCTGGCTGCAGGCTGAGGCCTTCCTTTTTTCCACACAGCCCCCTGATGGTCAGCACACATCATAGCGAGCAATTGAACTCCTGGTCGCCTGGTCAAACTCCCAAGGGGACACTTTGCATATTAGCCTTTTATATATATAGACTAGAGGCCC
Organism: Myotis daubentonii; assembly: GCF_963259705.1. Taxonomy (NCBI): domain Eukaryota; kingdom Metazoa; phylum Chordata; class Mammalia; order Chiroptera; family Vespertilionidae; genus Myotis; species Myotis daubentonii. The sequence goes on along the minus strand of NC_081847.1, from coordinate 11,162,367 downwards.
GGTGCACAAAAATTTGTGCACTCGGGTCGGGGGGGGGGGGTCCCTCAGCCCAGCCTGTGCCCTCTCACAGTTTGGGACCCCTCAGGTGATGTCCACCTTCTGGCTTAGGCCTGCTCCCCTTTGCATATTTGCTACTGATTGGCTGGTGGGTGTGGCTTGTGGGTATAGCAGAGGTATGGTCAATTTGCATGTTTCTCTTTTATTAGATTAGATTTGCTTATGCATTTGCATAAAGAAATGACGGAAGGCTATACAGTGTAGCAAATGCTGTTGCTGCCTCACCCATATCCCCTCGTCCATGTCACTTTGGTGCACGCTGGACTGACTTTCAACTGCCAGCACCTGTATGTCTTTTCCTGAGGGTTTCCTCTGGTTCCAGCATCCCCTCTGCCTAACTGTGCAACAACACGAATGACTTGGGCCCTTCATCTCCTCCCACCAGCTCAGGAGCAGCCCTCCACCATTGAACGCTGGGATTGCTGGACAATAATACCTCAGCTCTCACCCCACAAGTGGATAACTTTGAGGCACCAGTTCCTCCCTCTTATCCAGGGGCTTCCAGCAGGAGTAAGCGCCAGCTGCCCACAGTGGTGAGAGTGTTCCTAACATACTCTAATCTCTCCTCCCTTCTGTTACTGGGGAAACTCCAGTAAGTAAAAAAAAAAAAAAAAGTTACCCAAACAAGCAGACCAGAAACACAGAAACAGACTCATAATAAAAAATAAATAAATAAATTTTTGAAAAAGCAAACAGACTTAGATACAGAGAACATTTTGACAGTTGCCAGATGGGAAGTGGGTTGGGGAAATGGGTAAAAAGGTGAAGGGATTAATAAATACAAATTGGTTGTTACAGAATAGTCATGGAGATGTGAAGTGCAGCGTAGGGAAGATAGTCAATAACAGTACAATAACTGTGGGTGGTTCCAGGTGGGGACGAGATTTACTGGGATGACCACTTAGTGAGTTATATAATGTCTAGTCCCTGGGCTGTACACCTGAAACTACTATGATGTACATCAACTATAACTGAGAAATAAAAATTATTCAAAAAATTATTTTAAAAGCAGCTCCCCTTAAGGACCAGGAAGAGAACACAGGATGGGAAAGAGACATCTCAGTGTATAACATCTTATACTGTTTTGCTACGTGGACATTATGAATATATGAACTATTCATGAAAGATCTCACAAAAATGCGTTTGCTGGAGAACCCCATTACTGCTTTGCTTATGGTATTTCTGCTTGATGCCAAACCACTGCTTGCCATATTGCAAAGGTGTGAGTCCCCCATCTCCTCTCTCTCTGTTGTTGGAGCACAAGTCCAAGGCTGCAAACAGAATGGGGGAGTTAAGGGTGATGGTGATTCCGGCATTGCCTGTCTGGCAGTGAGTAACATGGACCCAGGACTTTGGGGCCTCAGTTTCATCACCCGAGAAGTGGGCACACCAGTAAACACTCATCTAACCTTCTTCTCAAAGTTGTAAGAAAAATGACCCCTGTTGGATCTAATAAAGCTCACCCTGAATAAGTTTGCAGGCCTAAGGAGCTTATGGATTGCTAAATCAATCAAACATCGGTCAATCAATCAATACAGTAAATGTATTTAACTTGAGGTGCTGGGTTTATAAAATTTCTACAAAGAAGTAAAATGCATGATTTTTTTTCCCAAAGAGGCACTCACTGAAAAGTAATGTAGCCTAATGAATGCTAAAAAGATATAAACTCTGACACTGACAGAGTTGGTCAAGTCACAGTTCTTCAGCTTGGAACAAATGGTTGAACATTTCAGGGCCTTGGTTTTCTCATTTGTGGAAAGAACATTATTGCATTATCTACTGTTTCGAGCTATCACAAGGGTTGCTGAGGTAGTTGTAACATGCTTAGGGCATTACTGGGCACAGGGAACAGTCAATGAAAAATGACCTTTTCTCTCAATTACTATAGATGCCCAGGTGGCTTTGGACTCAATTTCTGTAATGGAGCATCTTTTGGTTGGAGTTATATGCTTGAAAGCCACAAAACACTCAACTAATACCGCCTTAAGAAAAAAAAAAAATACTTTGTCTCAAATAACTGAATGGCGAGAGTGCATTTTTATTTTAGCTCTGGCTTGATCCAGGGCCTCAAACTCGGTCACGCCAGCTCGGTCTTGCTCTGCTTCTCTGAGCATGACTTTGCTGTGTGCTGGTTTCCTCCAGAAAGTTCCTTAAAGGGGAAGACAGCTTCTGACATGGCTCCTACTGAGCACTACCCCCTAATATTCTTGCTCTTGGCTAATCACCTCCCCTACAGGTTGGGCTAGACTAGCAGTTCTCAACCTGTGGGTCGCGACCCTTTTGGCAGTTGAACGACCCTTTCACAGGGGTCGCCTAAGGATGCTGCATATCAGATATTTACATGACGATTCATAACAGTAGCAACATTACAGTTATGAAGTAGCAACGAAAATAATTTTATGGTTGGGTCACAACACGAGGAACTGTATTTAAAAGGCCAGAAGTTTGAGAACCACTGGGCTAGACCCAGAGACCCATTTCTGATGAACAGACTCTGACAAAAGACATGGAATGTCACTTTTGAGATGAAATTACAAAAAAGACACTGGCTTCTCCTTGCTCACCCTGTCCTGTTCTCTCTTGGTTGCTCACTTTTATGGAAGCCAGCTGCCATGTGGTGAGCTGTCCTATGGAGAGGCCCAAGTGGCACAATACTAATTACAGCCTCTGGCCAACAGCCAGTGAGGAAATGAGTCTTTCAGCCCAGTGGCCCACAAGGAACTGAATCCTGCCAGCAGCCATGTCAGTGAGCTTGGAAGCAGATGTATGCCCCAGTCCAGCCTTCAGATGAGACCCCAGCCCTGGCCAACAATGTGATTACACCCTTGGGAGAGAACTTGAGACAGAGAACCCAGCTAAGCTATGCTTGCATTCCTGACCCATTGAAATTCTGAAATAATACATATGTTTAAGCCACTAAGTTTTGGGATAATTTATTACATAGCAGTAAATAATACATCTCTACTTGGAAGTTCAGGTAGGACCAGCCTTATAGTCTTATAGATCCAAGGTAAAGAAAGTGTCTTTCTCCTGATCACTCAAAAAAAGTCCTATGATTCAGCCCTGGTTAGGCCTCAATGGCTTACCTTGATTCATATACCCACCCTTTAAGACCAGGAGTTGGCAAACTATGGCCTATGGACTAAATCTGGCCCACTGCTTGTTTCTATAAATAAAATTTTATTGGAACACAGCCTCATTCATTCACATGTATTGTCTACGGCTGCTTTTATGCAAAAACTAAAAAGTAAAGTAGCTGTAACAAAGGCTGGATGATCCTCTACGTCTAAAATATTTACTATCAAATGTTTCTGTTGAAACCAGCAACCATTTCTGTCACTTTAGGAAAAACATTGCTGAACCTTGCTTTACCCCAATAACTCTGACCAAGGTCATTGGATACTATGATTGGTCAAGTGTAGGACACATGCTTCCTCTTAGGTAGAGGGTATGTCAGCCCCATTTGAAGCGTATGGCTGAAAGTGGGGGTGGACTGGACCCCCAAGGATCTTTGGATGATGGTACTTACTCACCTGTTTAAAGGCAATTTGGGTGTGTCTGTGCTGTCTACACTGGATTAGGTTGAGAGCCACTCTGTAAAGATGACTGCTGATTTGCAAGAACTTTTAATACCCCCCCAAAATTAAATGCTGGCTGAACCTTCAACATACTAATCTTTCAAACGAATCTGAACTCGGCTTATCTTTCTGAAGACGCATGGTAGCTTAGAGTTGGCTCAAAATGAACAAAGTCCTCTCTAGGAAGGTATAACACCTCGTAAAACCGGAGGCATCTCCAGGAGTTTGATCCTTCCATGCAGCTTCTCCTGGGAGGGGCCTGGCCTCGGAGCCAGGAGGGAAGGCTGCCTCGCCACAGAGATGTCCACATGGAGACTAGTGGGTCTTCAGTAGATTGGGTGGGGAGTCCTATGGGCAGCTTCTCCTTTCCCTTCCCCATGAAAGGGAACTGACCAGAAATTAAGGGGGGAAGAAGAAGGAAAAGGAGGCAAGACAAGATGGGAAGAAGAGACCTGCTGTATTTGCATCCAGATTTTATAAAGACAAATACTTTTTTCATAACATGTGTATTAAAAGTGGGATTAAAGTAGAAATGTAGGGAAGACATCATGTCATTCATTCACATAAATACTGAACACTGGCTACGGCCGGCCATTCAGTAGGTCATCCTAAGTTGAGGATTGCCCCAGTGGTCTCTTGTATTAGTTTCTGCATGTAACAGCCTCAACATCTCAGTGGCTTTCCATAAGAAACGCTGATTTTCCTTTCCATGGGTCTGTGAGTTCATTGGGGCTGTGCTGGGTTTGGCTCTGGGCTGCCAGTGGGTTCACAGGCCCACGTGTCTGCGCGTGTCTCATTGGGCCATCAACTACACAGGCCTGTTCTCAGGACAGGTCACGTGAGAGTGAGCGGATGAGCCAAATTGTACAGGCACATTAAAAGCCCTCCTCCAATCAGGCCTACTGGTATTTCATTAGCCAAAGAGCCAAAGTAAAACAATGGCTTGGCCCAAAACCAATGGGGCAGGGAAGCACACTCCACTCACCAGGATGCCAGCGGACATGGGTGGATGAATGTAATTCTGTCCCAGGGAGGGAATGCCAACTGGAAACAATGATCTCACCACATTTACTAACATTAAAAATAGGAATACAATCATGTGGCTAAAATCAAACGGATTGATAAATATATTTATAGCAATATAAATGTTTACATAAACATTACGTAGAAAACCCAAATTTTGATCAGCTTTATGGCACGTGATGTATTTTTCTGGAAAACTGACCCATGGGCTGTGGAATTCTAATCTTTGCTGCTTTGCACCACTAGGGTGAAACACTGTCATTATTTTACAGCTTCTGGCTTGGCTTTCGATCAGTAATAACAGTAAATTAGAAGCTGATTTACATGCCTGTTCACCCAACATAGTGATCAATAATGGCACTTCACTCTCAAAGGTTTCCCAGTTTGGATGACAAGCTATATGATCATCTTATAAATACAATATAGATACAGGATTTTGTTCTCCAGAAACAAACAACCTTCCTAAGAGCTAACACTCGCCAAGAAGCACCAACCTTTTAAAAAAATGTATTTTGCTTTCCCGTCTAGAAAAACGCTCGTTCCAGATGACCTCTCTTCCTCCAGACCTTCCTATGTTCCAGCCCACCTTAAGCTGCTCACCCCCATTTCTGTTTTCTGCATTCAACGGTGTAACTCCTACCCCTCATTTTGACTCTATGATTCAAGTACAGTGAAATAAACTAGCTGTGTGAACCGAGGCCAGCTGCTTACACATGCTGTTTCTCAGTCTCATCAAACAGCCCTAAATGGTGATGGTAATGACAGCTCCCGGGTAGGACTAAGGGGGATGGTCCGTGAGTTAATGTGACTAACACAGAGCAACTGCTCAGTGGGTAGTGGACACCCTGATAAAAATTCACAAATGATTCTAAAAGCCTGAGTATAATGATGTCTTAAAAACTATGGCAAAGAGTGGGAAAAACCCAGATTTCTATCAGTCGATGAAGGGATAAACGAAGTGTAGTAGAGTCATACAATGGAATATTAGTTGGCCATAAAAAAGGAACGCAATACTAATACAAGCTACATGGATGAGCCTTGAAAACATTATGCTAAGTGAAAGGAGCCAGACACAGAAGATCCCATTGGTACGATTCTAATTATGTGAAATTATAAAAACAGGCAAAGCAACAGCGACAGAAAGTAGATTGGTGGTAGCCAGAGGCTGGGGAGAGGCAGGGGAAGGACAGTGACTGCTAGTGGGGACAGGGTTTGTTTTGGGGGTGATGAAAGGTTCTGCAATCAGAAGCTGGAACTGGTTGCAAAAACACAATCATAGTGAGATGTTTAAAAATACTTTCAAAGTTTATCAAATAGACAAAATCTACGGGGGGGATTACAAGAACTGAATAACAAGTCAACATGCTTCATTCACAGATATCCACCAAAGTTTTACAAAAATCACTCATGAACATGGCCATAAAGAAATCTAAAATGGTCTGGCCGATGTGGATCAACGGTTGAGCATCAACCCATGTATCGAGATATCAAGAGGTCCCAGGTTCGATTCCTGGTCAGGGCATATGCCCAGGTTTCCAGCTTGAACCCTAGCAGGGGACATGCAGGAGGCAGCTGATCAATGTTGATGCATCGGTGTGTCTATTTCTCTCTCCCTCTCACTTCCTCTCTCCCTAAAAATCAATAAAAACATTTTCAAAATAAAAAACTAAAATTACAAGAAGTACTTTTACAGGTCGCATTCTCAGACCCAAACCCATTATTATCAGAAGCCAAAAGCATGGTTTCACAAATTGGAACTACTTGAAAAATAAAAAGCATACCTTGATGTAACGCTCAGATTTGTCCCCCCTGACCCACAAACCCAACCAACCAACCATCCCTGAAACTAAAATAACAAAAGATCTAGACATTTATGAAAGGATGCTTCGGAGAAAAATCTATACAAATATGGATGCCATGAAAATTTTTTGAAAGACTTTGAAATAAGCAAAAGAGATTTCTGAGTGTCCTGTTAGTTTCCAGCTCTGGATTGTCTAATTCTATAGGGGTTAGTGCCCTTCATTGTTTTTGAGGTATTTTAAAACCTGTGGGTTATAGAAAAATATAATAATGCAAATAAATCATCAACATAAATGCAAACAGACTGTTGCCCTGGAGATACCGACCAGTTGCATCTGTCTGTAAATTTATTTTGTGTTTCTGATGATGGCTGTTGTAAGTCTGCATTTGTTGAATTAATTCTCCTTTGAACCTGTTGTACCATTTTACTGAGTCCCCATTTAAATAAATAAATAAATAAATAAATAAATAAATAAATAAATAAATAAATAAAATCCCTAATATGTTCATTTTATATTTGTACGACAGTCATTTTAAGTTTTTTAAAAATTATCTTTTAACATAGGTGAAGTCAAATGGAAAATATATAGCTTTAAATGCTTTCATTACTAAAGGCTAAGAATAAGTGAACTTAGGGAAATTAGAATAACAAAATAAATGGAAAGAAAAGCACAGAAAGAATGCATAAAAAGATAAAAGCTGAAATGAATAAAATGGAGGAGTAGAGAAAAGAAATAAAAGCAAAAGCTTTACTTTTACTTAATACGAATGACAAAATAAACTCTCAGCAAACTAAGATGAAGAATGAAAACACAAAACAAAAACAACAGAAATAAGAAAGCGGCTAAACAAATGTCAAAGATTTAAAAATAATTTTAGGAGAATGTTAAATGGAAGGGCCATAGATTTAAAAATTTAGAGCAAAGTGAAATTTTTTTTTTCTTTTGAAAACTATAAATTACCTAAATTGATTCAGATGAAACATAAAACAGACTGAAAATTACAGAAAAAATTGGAAAGGTTATTAAGGATGTACAATGATAAAAGGCCCAGATGATAAACAGATTAATTACTGAGATAACTAAATATTGGCTACATATTGGCTGGTTACTGAGAAAGAAGGCAAGAGTCCCAATTTATTTTCAGAATAGAATAACCTAAAACAAACAAACAAGCAAAACTCGAAGCACAAAAAACTCGAAGCACAAAGAGAACTAGACACCAACTGCACTTACACATGTAGTTGTAAAGTATTCAAGGAAAATACTAGTAAATGAGATCCAGCAATGCATTAGAAAATGAATCCAACACGACCAAGAGGGCTTATATCAGGAAAGCTAGGTGATTAGGTACCAGGCGATGTCCTGCCCTAATTTACTATAGCAACATATTTAAGTGCAAAATCCAAATACTTATATCAAAAGATATTGAAAAGATATTTGATAATAGTAAGGAACTCACCCTAATGAAAACACTATGTAAAAATTAGAGTAGCCCTAGGCGGTTTGGCTCAGTGGACAAAGAGTCAACCTGTGGACTGAAGGGTCCCGGGTTTGATTCCGGCTAAGGGCACATGCCAGGTTGCGGGCTCGATCCCCAGTAGGGGCGTGCCAGAGGCAGCCGATCAATGATTCGCTCTCATCATTGATGTCACTATCTCTCTCTCCCTCTCTCTTCCTCTCTGAAATCAATAAAAATATATATTAAAAAAATTAGAGTAGAAGAAAATGACTTAAGTATGTAAAAACCAACACCCCAAAGAACAGTGTATTTTATATTAAATTTGAAAATTCTAAAACTATTCAAGTTAAAGATAGAGACGCAACAAGGATGCCAGCTATAGCAACATTGTTTGGAGGTTCTGGCTTATGCAATAGGACAAGAAAACAAAATTAGTATATATACTGTAAGGAAAGGATAAAACAATCTGGAGATGAAATGACTATGTCATATCCATCATATATCATATTTATCAGAGACCAAGAGTTTCTAATAAATACTGTCAATTAATAATAATTTTTGCTACTAGAGATTGGGACTCACAGCAGATCTACCTAATACACACACACAAACCCAAACAGGCAGCCAAAATGGGGAGACAAAAAAAACAAGCCCCAAATGAAAGAAGAGACTTTTCCATAAGAAGAGCTAAATGAAATGGAGATAAGAAATTTATCAGATATAGAGTTCAAAAGAATGATGGCAAAGATGTTCAACAGCTTGAGAAAAGATATATAATAACTATGAAGACTAACATAGCACTAATAAAGATACAGTGGAAGGAATACCAGATTCGGGGGAGGCTGAGGATTGGATCAGTGAATTAGAAGACAGGGTAGAAAAAACCAATCAGAGAACCAAAAGAAAAAAAAACCACACACAATAAAAAAAACACAGGAGGACAGCTTAAGAGAGCTGTGGGACAACAGGAAACATAACAATCCTTGCACAATAGGTGTGCCACAGGGGAAGGAAGTGAGAAAAGGATAGAGAATGTGTTTGAAGAAATAATGGCAGAAAACTTCTTTAACTTGGTGAAGGAAAAAAGAAATCACACAATTTCAGAAGGCACAGAGAGTCCCAAGCAAGAAGAACTCAAAGAGGTCCATGCCCAGACACATCATAATTAAAATGCCTAAAATTAAAGACAAAGAGAGAATCTTAAAGGCAGCAAGAAAAAAGCATTTGTTACCTACAAAGGAGCTCCCATAAGGCTGTCAGATGACTTTTCATCAGAAACTCTACAGGCCAGAAGGGAATGGCATGAAGTATTCAAGGTAATGAAAAGCAAGGATCTGAAATCAAGATTACTATATCCAGCAAGGCCGTCATTCAAAATAGATGGTGAGGTAAAGAGCTTCCAGACAAAAAAAGATAAGAGAGTTTTTTACCACCAAATCAGCACTGCAAGAAATGCTAAAGGGACTGCTGCAATGAGAAGAAAAAATAGAGAGAGAGAGAGAGAGAGAGAGAGAGAGAGAGAGAGAAACAAATGGGACTACATCAAAATAAAAAACTTCTGCACAGCAAAAGAAACCATCAACAAAATGAAAAGGTAGCCCACTGTATTGGAGAACATATTTGGCAATGATACATCTGATAAAGGTTTACTATCCAAAGGAATGCATTCAACTTAATAAAAGGAAGACAAACAATCCAATTTAAAAATGGGCAAATGACCTAAATAGACACTTTTCCAAAGCAGACAGACAGATGGCCAAGAGACAATGAAAAAATGCTCAAAGTCACTGATCATCAAAGAGATGCAAATTAAAATGACAATGAGCCCTAGCTGGTTTGGCTCGGTGGTTGGAGCATCGGCCTGCGGACTGGAAGGTCCCAGGTTCGATTCCGGTCAAGGGCATATACCTTGGTTGTGGGCACATCCCCAGTGGAGGGTGTGCAGGAGGCGGCTGATCGATGTTTCTCTCCCATCGATGTTTCTAACTCTCTATCCCCCTCCCTTCCTCTCTGTAGAAAATCAATAATGTGTATATATATATATATGTATATATATATATATATATATATACATATACATATATATATATATATTTAATATATTTTTATTGACTTTTTACAGAGAGGAAGGGAGGGGGATAGAGAGTCAGAAACATCGATGAGAGAGAAACATCGATCAGCCGCCTCCTGCACATCCCCCACCGGGGATGTGCCCGCAAGCCAGGTACATGCCCCTGACCGGAATTGAACCCGGGACCCTTCAGTCCGCAGGCCGACACTCTATCCACTGAGCCAAACCGGTTTCGGCAATAAAATATATTAAAAAAAAATAAAATAAAACAACAATGAGGTATCACCTCACACCTGTCAGAATGGCTACCGTCAACAAATCAACAAATGACAAATGCTGGCGAGGATGTGGAGAAAAGGGAACCCTAGTACATTGCTGATGGGAATACAGTCTGGTGCAGCCACTATGAAAAACAGCATGGACTTTCCTCAAAAAATTAAATAAATTTGACCCAGTGATCCCACTGCTAGGAATATATCCTAAGAAACCTGAAGCACCAATCAGAAAGAATGTATGCACCCCTGTGTTCATAGAAACACAATTTACAATAGGTAAGATCTGCCAACAGCCCATGTGCCCATCAGTAGATGAGTGGATAAAAAAGCTGTGGTACATTTATACCATGGAATACTATGCAGCAGTAAAAAAGAAGGATCTCTTAGCCTTTGAGACAGCATGGAGGGACCTGGAGAGTTTTATGCTAAGCAAAATAAGCCAGTCAGAGAAAGGCAAGTATCACATGATCTCACTCATATGAACAAAATAAAATGATGAACAAAATAAACTGATGAACAATATAGATCCAGAGACATAGAGCATGGAAGAGACTGTGGAATCTCAGAGGGAAGGTGGGAGTGGGTGGATGGGTGGGAAGAGAGCAACCAAAAAGAACTTATATGCATATATGCATAACCCATGGACACAGACAATGGGGGGTGAAAACCTGGGGTAGGAGGTGGGGGCAAGCTTATAGCTTGGGTCAATGGGAAAAAAGGGGGTTAAATGTAATACTTTCAATAATAAAGTTTAAAAAAAGATTTCTTGCTAAGCTAGCTTAATATATTCAATTATATAAAAAATAGCTACACTTTATGCGTGCAACAAATAATTATTTTAGTTGAGTTTTTAAAAATTAATTTTTATTGATTACAGAGAGGAAGGGAGAGAGAGAAATATAAATGATGAGAATAATTGATTAGCTGCCTCCTGCATGCCCCCTACTGGGGATTGAGCCCGCAACCTAGGCATGTGCCCAGACTGGGAATTGAACTGTGACCTTCTGGTTCATAGGTCAAGGCTCAACCACTAAGCTATGCTAGCTGGGCTAACAAATAATTATTTTAAAATGGAAAAAGTTCTATTTACAATTATAGTAAAATTCAGAACATGAAAATACAGGCGTATATAATAAGACTATCCTGTATATGAATAAAATTATGTAATTTCATTGAATAATGTTTTCAACAGCATTTGAATAAAAGTTTTTGAGTGGAAGATTTAACACTTTAATCAAGTTATTCTTTTCCTAAGTTCATATATCACATTGATGCAATTCTAATAAAAATCCTCAATGGGTATTCTTTTTCTGGACGGGGGGAGGTACTGGACAAGTGACAGTTAATCTAGAAGTATGAATACCTAAGAATTGCTAAGAAAGTTTTGGACAAGAGTATCTACAGAGTCTTTGTAAGCCCGAAAGCTATTAAGGTTTACCTTAATGCAAACATAATCAAATATGTGATGTTGGCAAACCAGGGAAGATATGAAGATCAATGGGACAAAACAGAGATTCCAGAAATAGGTCCAAGTACATTTGGGTACTTCATGTAAAGGTGAAATTAAGATTTCCGTCCCAAGGGCAACCAAGCTCCTACATCAAAAGTGTATAGATACGAATCCTGGCAGCAGCAAGGTGCTAACTAAGCCAAACAATAACAATATTCCAGAAACGTCTCAGGAGGGAGGGCCTTCATAGGAAAGACAGGAGCTACAAATTAAGCAGAAGAATCGACTGCATAAAAGGACAGTCATTTTTATATGGAAACAACACCAAAAGGAAAGTCAAAAGACAAAGCGCGGGAGGGGAGAAAACTCAGCAATATCTGATGGACATGGGTTCGAATCCTCGAGTTCCCAACAACCCAAGGAAAAGAATGAGTGTGTAGGAGTTTAAAGGTCATAGGACAGAAAAATGCAAATGATCAAACAGTCTATGTAGAAACAAATACAGATCAAACACCAGCTGGGGAAACGCACAAGGACGAGACAACTCATTTCTCTCATCAGATTAGCAAGACTTCAAAGGCCAGAAAACACCCAGGGTTGGTGATAATTGGGCACAGACCCGATAAGACTACCATTTTGAAATCTACACAGGTACAAACTATGGAAATGCACTGAAACTCCAAAAGTACAACCGAGTATGAGGAATTATGTAGGATGTTTTACTGTGGATATTGTGATGGCAAACAAAACAAAAAACAACCTAAATATCCACGAAGAAGATGGTTGAGTAAAGCATGCTTTGGTCATAGCCTCATCTTTGCTTAAAAAATAAAGTTAGGCCGAAACCGGTTTGGCTCAGTGGATAGAGCGTCAGGCTGCGGACTGAGGGGTCCCAGGTTCGATTCCGGTCAAGGGCATGTACCTGGGTTGCAGGCACATCCCCAGTGGGAGATGTGCAGGAGGCAGCTGATCAATGTTTCTCTCTTATCGATGTTTCTGACTCTATCTCTCTCCCTTCCTCTCTGTAAAAAATCAATAAAATATATAAATAAATAAATAAATAAATAAATAAATAAATAAATAAATAAAGTTAGGGCCTGGCTGCAGTGGCTTCATTGGTTGGGTATTGGCTGGTGCAGCGAAAGATTGCCAGTTCGATACCCAGTCAGGGCACATTCGGGGGACAACCTATTGATGTTTCTCACATTGATGTTTCTCTCACTCTCTCTCTCTTTCCCTTCCTGTCTCTAAGCATGTTGCTGGCTGAGGGGGCATGCAGGAGGCAGGCAATCCATGTCTTGCTATCACATCAATGTTTTTTTCTCTCTCTCTCCCTTTCTCTAAGAAAAGTCAATTACAAAAAAATAGTACATAGAAAGGAAATAGTATGACCAATTCAACATCAACTCTGTAACTGGAGTAGAAAACAGAGACATAAGCAGGGAAAAAAAGATCAGGAGAAACTTCATCAAAATGGTCCCAATGTTTACATCTGGATAGTAAGATTAGTAACTAATTTTTCTAGATAATGTTTCCCATACTTTCTGTATTTTAAAAAAAATATGTTTATTTTATTGATTTTTTAAAAATATATTTTATTGATTTTTTACAGAGAGGAAGGGAGAGAGGTAGAGAGTCAGAAACATCGATAAGAGAGAAACATCGATCAGCTGCCTCCTGCACATCTCCTACTGGGGATGTGCCCGCAACCCAGGTACATGCCCTTGACCAGAATCGAACCTGGGACCCTTCAGTCCACAGGCCGACGCTCTATCCCAGCCGTGGGCAAACTATGGCCTGCGGGCCGGATCCGGCCCATTTGAAATGAATAAAACTATTGAAAAAAAGACCGTACCCTTTTATGTAATGATGTTTACTTTGAATTTATATTAGTTCACACAAACACTCCATCCATGCTTTTGTTCCGGCCCTCCGGTCCAGTTTAAGAACCCATTGTGGCCCTGGAGTCAAAAAGTTTGCCCACCCCTGCTCTATCCACTGAGCCAAATCGGTTTCGGCTGTTTTATTGATTTTTTAGAGAGGAAGGGAGATAGAACCATCAATCAGCTGCCTCCTGCATGCCCCCTACTGGGAATTGAGCCCGAAACTTGGTACATGGGACAGTGATCAACCAACTGAGCCACACAGGCCAGGCCCATACTTTCTATCTTGAATACACATTACATTTACAGTCAGGGGAAAAAAAATCTTTAAAAACTGAAGAAAGGGGTACTCTGGATAAAAAGATAGAAGTAAAAAACCAGGTTCATGACAATGGAAGTTTCCCTGCTAAAATTCAATAACTGGGCTTCCTCAAGAGCTAAAAGCAATAATATTATTAAAATACTAACACCGGACACTATACGCTTTTTCAATTTCTTATCAAACAATAATGAATCATTATTACCATTGCTGATATGAAAAGAAAAAAATTCTGGCAAAGAAAACACAATGAATTATCAGCATTGTGTTCAAGTAAGTAAGGAGCAAAGAAAGAAAAACCCAATTCAAACTCTGTATCTATTTCCAACGGACAAGCCTCAAGGTTTCCAGCTTTGCCATTTTGTTATTTCTTTAGTTTGCTTTATATCTTTTATGTAAAAGTAAACTGATGTGCATGAGAACTCTAAGTTTGTGTATTAGGGAAGTAAACGTGTGTAGTAAAAACTCTGATTAAAAAAAAGTAAGTGTTCTTATGTTTTAAATATACTTCTCTCACAAGAATAACCTCTCTAACTCACAATCTTGCTGACATTCTGTGAGAGCATGCTTCATTCATTCAGTACTTACTAAGAGCCCATCATGAGTTGAAGATCAGGAGAGGCTGGAAATTGAGATATTATGACCCCCTAGTTCATGTATTTGGGTATAATTCTAGATTGCTCTCTGGTGCCACCTACTGGTCAAACAGCATTTCCACTCAAATCACTTGAGGTACCACAGATATTTGACTTTAAGACCAGTGGTTCTCAACCTTCCTAATGCCGCGACCCTTTAATACAGTTCCTCATGTTGTGGTGACCCCCAACCATAAAATTATTTTTGTTGCTACTCCATAACTGTAATTTTGCTACTGTTATGAATCGTCATGTAAATATCTGATATGCAGGATGTATTTTCATTGTTACAAATTGAACATAATTAAAGCATAGTGATTAATCACAAAAACAATATGTAATTATATATGTGTTTTCCGATGGTCTTAGGCGACCCCTGTGAACGAGTCGTTCGACCCCCAAAGGTTGAGAACCGCTGGTTAAGACGTTTCTATAAAACTTATAAGCCAGGGCTACACACCTTTGCTTGTTCAAGTTCTCTTTAATGATATGCTCATGCACATCCCCTCAACCCCAAATCATACTGTGACTACAAAATCATTAACATTCAGTATATTTTAATCATGTACCAATTCATTAGAAAATCATTCCCTTTTTGTTTTAGAACTAAGCTTTTTTTTGGAGGGGGGTGTCAAAAACCCATGTAACATTATGTAGAAAATGGTCCTTCCTACCATAGATCTGTAGCCATGTATTCTGGGGGCATTTCAGGATGGCACGTGAGAGGCTGGGAAGTACCATCTACTCCACAAGTTTAATGAGATGGAGAAAACTTTCATTAGAGTTGGGAAATCAAGTTGGAGACAAATGTACTCACTACTCAACGCATTTAATTCCAAGCTCTAATCATAATTATCCTGGCAACGTTGAAGATTCTACAACAGTGACAACACTGCGATTCAAGAGGAGGTCTCAAAGTTATTACAGCATTAAAAATTATAGTGGGCAGTATAAAATTACAATTTATTAGGGGTGTGTGTGTTTTCACAATAATGTTTAAACACATAAAGGGCATACCTCTTGCAGAATTCTATGTATGACTTGTCACACACCCCCTCCCCCCCTTTCTTTTAAGCTCCCCCTTCCTTCTTTTGTTTTTTAATCTGGTATGGAATCCGCTGGGCAGAGCAACGCTGGGTGGGCCCCTCCTTGAATGATAGAGTAAGTCTGCTTGGGTAAGTCTGGCTGGGAGGAGGAGAATATCGGTGGGGCCGTGGTGGCCACAGCGATGTTCTGGCCCCCATCGCTCACCACAGTCACCTCGGCCGTGCCCTCCTGAATCAGAGCGTTAAGGCCTTCAAAGTCGGTGCAGGTGATGCCGGAGCTGGTGATAAAAGTCTGGTTGCCAGCGCCTTCCTGGGGGCCGCCCGGGGTCGCGGGGATGAGAGTCTGGTGCAGAGTGGCTCCGTCCGTCTGGTCATGCGTGGTCAGCAGGACAGCGGGCTGGGCCATGGCACCCACCTCGGTGGGGCACCCCGAGGGCTGGGGAGGGGCGATGAGATTGACCTGGCGCAGGATCTGCAGCCGGCTGTTAGCGGGCAACTCCTCTGGGTTCTGGGCCACCAAGGCCGACGGCACGATGTTCACGGCGGCCGCCGCAGCCTGGACGATGGTGTTTGTCTGCGGCACCTGATGGCCCACGATGATTTTGACTCTCCCCTCACTGAACTGGGGCACGGGGCTGGGCTGGAGGGGGACCTGGAGGTGGCCCACCGCGAGGGGCGCGGCGGCGGGCTGCTTGCTGGGGTCGATCTGAAACTGCAGGACGGTCACGTCCGAGTTCTTGTTCTCATTGTACTCACTGTGCTGCCTCTTGTGGCTGCGCAGCGAGTCCTCCCGCATGAACGAGGCTTCGCAGATGTCACAGTGGAAAGTCTTCTTGGCGTCCAGCTTGGCCACCTGCCGGCTGCTCTGGCGGCCCGTGTCCTTCCTGTCCGAGGCCTCGCTCTTGACCTTGTCCGCGTGGAACTTCTTCATGTGCTTGCTCAGGTTGCTGGGCTGCTTGGTGTCGAAGCTGCAGTAACTGCACTTGAAGGGGCGGTCGGTGCAGTGGATGCGCTCGTGGACGCGCAGCGCCGCCTTGCTGGAGCAGGAGTAGCTGCACTCGGCGCACTTCTCGGGGTGCTCGGCCTGGTGCAGCCGGCTGTGCTTCCGCAGGGTGGCTTTGCTGTCCCCCAGGAAGTCGCAGTGCGGACACTTGAAGTTATTCCCGCTGTGCTTGATGCGGATGTGGGACTTGAGGTTTCCCTTCATGGTGCAGCGGACATTGCAGAACTCGCACTTGAAAGGCTTCTCCCCTGAGTGCACGCGCATGTGCCTTTTCAAGTCCGAGCTGATTTTGAACTTGGCGCTACAGAGCCAGCACTGGAAGGGGGCGTCCCCTGTCAACACAAGGTGAGTTTCGATGAGAACAGGCAGGCAACAACCACAGCGGATCCCCCCGAAGCACACACCTTCTAACCGCAGCTCCCAGCAGCCCCTGGGAGAAAAAAAAGGGGGTGGGGGTGGGGGGGGGGCTTCTCTTCTTTCCCCAAACCTAAGCTGCCACCACATGCGTGGTGCACCACCACCGTCTCAAAACCCAGGAGAAAAACGGAGATTGGAAAGAGCTTTGTACTTTGTCCCAAGTAAAATAAGATGTGTGCATATCCTTAGCATAGTCTTTAAAACAACCGAGCTATCGCTCCTACAGTTACTGTGACCACTCTGGTTCCGGGTTGTGCCATTCTGCGTGATCCATTGATTGTGACCGAGTTACATGTTGTAACAGATTGCAGGACACATTTCGAACCAGTCAGCTCCATGCTCACTCATCAGAACACTTTTTACCGTGATTCAAATGGCCAGCTTATACTTCAGGCAGATTCTCATTAATAAAGACGTGTTTATCGCGCAAACTTTATCCCACACATCGCCAACTGCGTTCTTTGCTGGTGGAGTTATAAAATCCAGCCGCTTGACTTTCTACTTTTTAATTTTAAGTTCATATTCGCTGAAAGATGCGCAGGGGAAGTGAAACTGCAAACATCTGAACGGCGTGATACTCCAAATGGATTTGGTCTGTGAGTGCCAAGTCCAGTGTATCTCAGGCACATTGGTGGCCCCGCCCATTTCAATTATTATATAATTAGGCAAAACAGCAGCTAACATTCTTCAGGGTTGCTTCCGGGACGGCAGGCCCTCTGCTGAACACTCCACAAGAATGGTCTCATCGGATGCTCCGACAGTCCCAGAGGTAGGTACATTAGCAGTATTATCATTCACACCACTGTACACATGAGGAGACTGAGGCCTACAGAGACTACATACAGACCTTGTTCAGTCACCCAGGAGCATGTAGCAGGGCCTGGACTCCCAGGCTGGTATGCTTAGATGCCAGGTAATCAACCATCGGTACCTATGGCCAGAGTTCGCTGTCTTGGGCCACAGGCTCAATAGACTAAGCCTGTGTTCCTGCTTTTTGGTGTAAGGCCTAACACATCACCATGAGCTGCTTAATGCATGCAATTAAAGACGACAGGGAGTGCCCTAGCCAGTTTGGCTCAGTGGATAGAGCGTCAGCCTGAGGACTGAAGGGTCCCTGGTTCGATTCTGGTCAAGGGCACATGCCTGGGATTGCGGGCTCAATCCCCAGTGGAGGGTATGCAGGGGGCAGCTAATCAATGCTTCTCTCTCATCATTGATGTTCCTATCTCTCTCCCTCTCCCTCTCTGAAATCAATAAAAAATAAAAATAAAAATAAAAAATAGCCTTGGCTGTTTTGGCTCAGTGGATAGAGCGTTGGCCTGCAGACTGGAGGGTTCCAGGTTTGATTCCAGTCAAGGGCACATGCCTGGGTTGCGAGCTCGATCCCCAGTAGGGGGCGTGCAGGAGGCAGCCGATCAATGATTCTCATCCATGTTTCTATCTTTCTCCCTTCCTCTCTGAAATCAATAATAAATAAATAGATAGATAGATAGATGATAGATAGATAAAAAGATGACAGGAAGGGGAAATAGCCAGCTTCAAGAAAATTGGGAAGCCCAAACCTAAAAAAGGCTTTCTGTGTAACTAAATGCCACCGAGATCATGCACACTAAATTCTAGAATGGTAAGCTATGGCCAAATCTGGCTCACAGCCTGTGTTTGTAAATAAAGTGGATTTTCAAAAAATACATTTTATTGATTTTAGAGAGGAAGGGAGAGGGAAAGAGAGATAGAAACATCAATGATGAGAATCATTGATTGGCTGCCTCCTGCACGCCCCCTACTGGGAATCGAGCCCGCAACCCAGGCATGTGCCCTTTGCCGGAATCGAACCTGGGACCCTTCAGTCTGCAAGCTGACGTTCTATCCATTGAGCCACACCAGGTAGGGCTATAAATAAAGTTTTATTGGTATGCAGCCACACCCATTAGTTTGTGTGTTGTTTATGGTCACTTGCAAGGCACAGGTGAGAGACTGTGATGGAAACTGTGTGGCCCACAAAGCCTAAAGTATTTACTATCTGGCCCTTTACAGAAAAAGTTTGCTGACCCCCTTTTCATACCATCAACCCCTTTTTCCCAGTTCAGTGAAACCCATGGGCCCTTTCTCAGAATAATGCTTAAATATTCAAAGTAAACTGAAAATGAATAGGAATACAAAAGAAACTGATTACATTGAAGTAATTATTAAAAATTAAAAGAGCCGAAACCGGTTTGGCTCAGTGGGTAGAGCGTCGGCCTGCGGACTGAAGGGTCCCAGGTTCGATTCCGGTCAAGGGCATGTACCTTGGTTGCGGGCACATCCCCAGTGGGGAGTGTGCAGGAGGCAGCTGATCGATGTTTCTCTCTCATCGATTTTTCTAACTCTCTATCTCTTTCCCTTCCTCTCTGTAAAAAATCAATAAAATATATTAAAAAAAATTAAAAGAAAAAAAAGATCTGTGGTTCGGCAATGTATGTGCTTACCAATGTACTAAAGAGTAGGGTCCAACAGCAGGTCTAGTGACTACAACCCTTTCTAGACAGAGAAGAGCGCTGAGGAAATTCTGGTCTTCCGGCAACCACTGGTATGGGAAGACCTGTGGTTTCCACCGGCAACGAGTCCCGTGCACTGTGATCAGGCTGGTTGCCAGTTGCTGTAACTGAAGGGCGCACTGAATTTCAGTCCGGGCGAGTGAAAATGAAGATGTAAAGTCTTCCCACCCAACTTCATGGACTTCCTAAAGTCTACGCATGGCTCCGTGGGTGGAGGTGTCTGTGGTCTCAGAGGAAGACTCGCTGCTCCGGAATGTCTTACCAGGTTTTCCGTTACATCCCTGCTGAAATTAGTGACAATCTTTTTGCCTTTTTTTTAAAAAGCATCAGCAGAGGTGAAACCCAGAAAAGACAGATAACCAAATCTCACAGAGCTTAACAACACTTTTGACATGAAAGTCAAAGGTTTAAATCCCTTTGCCATCTTCTTCTTTATTCCCCTTTAACCATAGATTTATTTCTTTTTCTTTTTTTTTTTTTATATATTTTATTGAGTTTTTACAGAGAGGAAAGGAGAGAGACAGAGAGTTAGAAACATCGATGAGAGAGAAACATCGACCAGCTGCCTCCTGCACACCCCCCACTGGGGATGTGCCCGCAACCAAGGTACATGCCCTTGACCGGAATCGAACCTGGGACCTTTCAGTCCGCAGGCCGACGCTCTATCCACTGAGCCAAACCGGTTTCGGCCATAGATTTATTTCTTAAATGAGGAATGCCCACTACCTCATCCTCAGTGGGGACTTAATGGGTGTTGCTGAATGAATAAATGACAGACACATTTAAGTGGACAGATCTTTCTTGAGGTTAAGTTGCCCCTAAGATGACTGACAACGTAGTTGATCAAAGCAAAGGAAGAGTAAAACAAAATCCTATTACTTTTACAATTTGTAAAATGTTATAAGTGCCGCAGACTTAAAAAGGGGAAATGAAAACTCCATGGAGACATAAATGGAACACATTCAAATTTTTAGATAATACACTTTTCTGGACCATGTTAAAGATGCTACAATAAATGCTAAGTTTATCCATGTAAATCAAAATGATTCTGAACCCTTTCTAAAAATGAATCCTTCAGCTCCTCTAACCTAGGTTGGGGAGATTTCTGAAGATCGGTTGGGCATTAGTTATGTCAACGTCTTAATGTGCTAAAGGCCACAAAAATGTCCCCCAAACTCCCACCTACCATTTCTCCCTGTAGCGATGGCCTCTGTCACATATGTCATCAGGCTGCTCCCTGACCGGGGCAGGATGACCTGCCATGACCTCAGACAACAGGACCCATCATGGCATCAGATCCAGCTGATGGTACGCTACGCAGACCTGACACCGTAATGGCTTGAAATGGGCTTGTGCATTGGGATTTGCTCACTTGCACGTCTGTCATCCATTGCCGTGAGAAGGTCAAGCCTGGGCTGGCCCTCTGGTCCCAGGAGGAGGAGGACAGGTGCATGGAGCAGAGCTGGGGAACCACGGTAAAGGCCAGTGCACAGCCAGGCCATGGCCAGCTGAGTCTCCGACGGGGAAGTGAGCAGCCAAGATCAGCAGAGCTGCCCAGATGACACCAGCTGATCCCCAACGTGGTGACAGAAAAGGCATGTTGTTGTATCCACTGAGGTGTCGGGGTTGTTACACTGCATGGTTGTGATAATAAAGGATACAGATACCAGTATGGAGAAATGGAGCGTTGAACTAAGTTATGTAGTACTGGCTTTCGGATTGGTTGGCAGGCAGAGGCTGCCTATACACTATGGAATGGCAAACATTTGGTAAAACTGTCACCTGCGGTAACTTAAAAGATAGAATACACACCTATTGAATGGTGGACTTGATCAAAGAGGTTAATTCTAAGCAAAACATCCAAAGTGTCTCACAAGCTACACCTGATAAGCTATCACAAGAAAGAGACAAACACACACAAAAACCTGGCCATTTTCTAAATGGACCTTAGAGAGAGAAAGTAGAAAATCAAAGATGCGCTGGGTTGAATAAAGATGCTCACCTTGCCTGGCCGCTGTGGCTCAGCGGTTGAGCACCGACCTGTGAACCAGAAGGTCACAGTTCAATTCCCAGTGAGGAAACAGGACCCCCAGCGAAGGGTGTGCAGGAGGCAGCTGATCAATGATTCTCTCTCATCACTGATGTTTCTCTCTCTCTCCCTCCCCCTTTTTCTCTCAAATTAATAAAAATGTATTTTAATAAAACCACAAAAAGATCCTCATCTCCAGCCAGCAGAAGGTTTTCAAAGAAAACACACTGTGGACAAAGGTCCTGTCCAGGGAGTTGATCTTGAGATGGTGATGAGTGGGGTGGGGAGGGAGGACAGTGAGGAGTGGGGTGGGGAGGGAGGACAGTGAGGAGTGGGGTGGGGAGGGAGGACAGTGAGGAGTGGGGTGGGGGGGAGGACAGTGAGGAGTGGGGTGGGGAGGGAGGACAGTGAGGAGTGGGGTGGGGAGGGAGGACAGTGAGGAGTGGGGTGGGGGGGAGGACAGTGAGGAGTGGGGTGGGGAGGGAGGACAGTGAGGAGTGGGGTGGGGAGGGAGGACAGTGAGGAGTGGGGTGGGGGGGAGGACAGTGAGGAGTGGGGTGGGGAGGGAGGACAGTGAGGAGTGGGGTGGGGAGGGAGGACAGTGAGGAGTGGGGTGGGGGGGAGGACAGTGAGGAGTGGGGTGGGGAGGGAGGACAGTGAGGAGTGGGGTGGGGGGAGGACAGTGAGGAGTGGGGTGGGGAGGGAGGACAGTGAGGAGTGGGGGGGGACAGTGAGGAGTGGGGTGGGGAGGGAGGACAGTGAGGAGTGGGGGTGGGGGAGGACAGTGAGGAGTGGGGTGGGGAGGGAGGACAGTGAGGAGTGGGGGGGGACAGTGAGGAGTGGGGGTGGGGAGGGAGGACAGTGAGGAGTGGGGGTGGGGAGGGAGGACAGTGAGGAGTGGGGGTGGGGGAGGACAGTGAGGAGTGGGATGGGGAGGGAGGACAGTGAGGAGTGGGGTGGGGAGGGAGGACAGTGAGGAATGGGGGTGGGGGAGGACAGTGAGGAGTGGGGTGGGGAGGGAGGACAGTGAGGAGTGGGGTGGGGAGGACAGTGAGGAGTGGGGTGGGGGGAGGACAGTGAGGAGTGGGGTGGGGAGGGAGGACAGTGAGGAGTGGGGGAGAAAAGACGGAATGAGAAATGAAGGATGTGAATGTAGGTTCTGTTAAAATCTCTAAAAGAGTGAAGCTGGTGCCACGTAGATTCTCTCAGCTGGACAAGGAGTCCTACAGGTCTCAAGGATTCGACCCACAGACGGTTATGCGCCCAACGTGCCTGCAGTTGGGCTCAGAGGAACGGCATGTCTCGGGAGGGACGGTGGTGTGCCTGCTGGCACAGACACACCGGAGGCTCCGAAGTCTTACGACAGCTCTGCCAGCGAAGCTGTCCCAACCTGGACTAAAACTCGAAAGAGGGGCCCAGCTTTCGGCAGCTGAGACGCAGGCTGAGAAAGCTCATCACGAACCATTCCCTGTCCACAGAGTGGGGGCCCGGGACACCGGTCGGAGGGACTTCAGAAATGTGTGGACCAGTGACTGCCAAGTGCCGCAGTCCTTACCCGTCCCAACAGCAAGGTTACTGCTGTTGTCCTGGCTCTGTACACCGGGAGTGCGGGGCAGACTTGTCTTTTTACTGCTAGGGTCTCTAGGTCAAGGGGACACGTATCCACACCTGACGGAGATCGCGAGATCCTGGACTTGGGAGGGTGTGAATGCGTCTGCATGCCAGAAAGATGTGAATGACGGTGGGGGGGCCTCAATTCTTTACCCCTCCCTGCATCTCTCTGGCCTTTGCCATGTAACCTTGTGGTGACCTCCTCCTGTAGGTGAGCTCGGCCCAACCCTTTACACCAGGCCCAATATATCATTTTCTTTAGCCAGTGGGATATAAGTACAGGTTTGAAATGGGGTTACACACTGAGGCATGTGTGCTTGTATTATTGCCATGGTCACGAGAAGGACAAGCCTGGGGTAGCCCACTGGTCCCAGAAGGAGGAGGAAATGTATGGGGGGCAGAGCTTAAACCCCCGCCTACCTGCCCCAGCCAAGGCGACGGACATCCAGGGAGCCCACAGCTAACAGATCCCCAGCCAAGGGCAATGGACACCCAGCCTTCCCCACACACGTGACTGAGCCCAGCCAACATCAACAGAGTTGTCTAGCCACGCCTGTGCTGACCTGAAGTATATGCACAATACATACTTAGTATGATATGCCACTGGGGTTTCACGCTGGTTGTTACACAGCAGCATTGATCAATAGCTGACGGATACACTTGCCAGAAGGAAAACACACACCATTTGTTAAGTTACCCACTCTGCTGAGCTTTTCCATCAAGCTGTCCCACGCTCAACTCATCAGAGTACACTTTAAGACGGAGGGAAATGACTGAACAACCATTATGCAGAAATGTATTAAAAATGCACTGCTTGTATCTCTATTTCGTTTAGCATATCTCCTCAATTAAATACTAGTGAGTAAATTATAAAGTTACATAAAGCTATATATATAAAGAGAGTTATAAATTGGAGGTTCCCCTTATTTTACTGAGAAAGGCACTTCGGGCAGATGAAAAGCAAAACTGCATACAATGGGATCATCAAATACATATGTGGTGCCGATGACGGAAGCAATAGCAAGCCAGGAGCACAGAGCGGGAGCGGCGAGGGACTTACCCGTGTGGGACCGGAGGTGGACGGTGAGCTGGCTGGAGTTGCGGCTGGCGTAGGGGCAGATCTGGCACTTGAAGGGCCGCTCGTCGGAGTGGATCCGCAGGTGCTTGTTGAGGCTGCTGCTGTCGGCGGCGGCGTAGTCGCACGTCTTGCACTTGTAGGGCTTCACGCCCGTGTGGCACCGCATGTGGGTCTTCAGCTTGTCCTTCCGGCTGAAGCACTTGCCACAGACCTCACACTTGTGGGGTTTGTCTCCTTCAAACACACAGAGGGCGTCAGGAAACAAGCGTAAAGAAGAAGGCTTATCTCCCACTGCCTTGTGAAAAGAGTAACATGCGATCACCAAAGACTGTTAGAAAACCCCCAAGCGGGATGGGTGGTTGGCAAATAGCTGGCATCTTGGGAGTGGGGCGGGGTGCCTCTATTTTGAGGATGACTGTGCTATTACTGGTATTTTCTAATTTTTCCTATGTTGAATATGAACTTCTTATTTATTAAGAATAGAATGCAACCCGGCCAGTGTGGCTCAGTGGTTGAGCATGGACCCAGGAACCAGGAGGTCACAGGTTGATTCCCGGGATGCAGGCTCAGTCCCCAGTAGGGGGCATGCAAGAGGCAGCCAATCAATGATGTTCCTCTCTCACCTATGTTTCTATCTCTCTATCCTTCTCCTTTCCTCCTCTCTAAAAATCAATAAATACATATACTACTATAAAAAAAAAAGAATAGAATGCAACTTAAATTTTTAAATTTAAGCTCAGTAAAATAAAGTGTCCACTGTCCCTCATATCCATTCTCTCCATTTCCCTTGTCACAACAGACATGCCCTAAACCTCAGACCCCTTAGGTTTTAGGGGCTCGTGTCTGACCAGCTGCGGACCATGTCTCTCGGCCTCCTGTGCAGCGAGGTGTGATTCTGCGACCACGTCCTCATCAGTGAAATGGCAGAGAAGGAAAATGTGCCCCTTTTGGAAAAAGAAACTGTGTGCTTTCTACTTCTCCTCTTTCCCCTCCTTCCTGTCAGCTGTAACCAAGACATGGGGTGAACTGGCAGGTGTGGGCAGGTTAGGCCAGCGCACCTGCAGACGGTGGGGAACGTATCGTCATGTACTGTGATGGCACAGAAGGAGCTTAAACCCCCGCCTACCTGCCTGGACCACCTGCTTTCCTCTGGCCAGGCATGTGACAGAGACACAAAGCCCTACCTTGTCGGAGCTGGTGTCGGGTTTCTTTGCTATACCTGCTTAATCTGGACTCGCTAGACACGTGTCAACTTGTCACCCATACGTTTTTTGACGTAAACTGTTCCAATCTCTTTTGTATCTGTGTGTACTTGTACTTTTTTTTGGTACAAAAAGACCTCTTGGCTGACATCAATTTAAACACGTCCTTTCTGAAAGGCACTGTGCCTCTGAGTGGTTTTACTGAATTCTCTCAACAACTGGGATTAGAATCCAGGACTATCTTGCTTTCTTAGCCAAACGCAACACTGCCTCCCCACTGACTACATCTTTTCACATCATTAATATTTACATAGTTTTGATTGATGATGAGAGAATCAGTGATTGGCTGACTCCTGCATGCCCCCTACTGGGGGCTGAGCCCACAACCGGTGCATGTACCCCGGCCAGGAATCTAACCGTGACCTCCTGTTTCAGAATAGGTGGACGCTCAACCACTTAGCCACACCGGCCAGGCAATACCCACATGATTTTTAAGGCTGAAGCATTTCACGTGCAGATGTACCGTGCATTACTGAACCGATTCCTTCCTTGGCCCCTGAGAAGAGTAAAATAGGTATGTGCATACTGATGTGGGAAGATGTCCCGCAGTAAACGGAAAACAGCAAGCTGCAGTGATGATGTATACAATATCACGCTGATCTTCGCCAAAAGGCTGAGAAGCTATCATATATACAATATTACCTTAGACAGAGATGAAAAAAGGAAATGGTTTGTGTGTCATAGGCTTGGTATAGGCATGCCAAAACCTAAGAATGAGACCCACTGGACGATTAAGACTGGTGACTTATGGGCACTGGGTAAGAAGGAGATGGGATGCGAGTTAGGATTTTCACTTTTACTTTATAGCAAATACGTAAATAACCAAGTGCTCATATCAACGTTGGCCCAAACTGATCACTACTATCATAGACTAAACATCTGGCATTCAAGAACACCCTAGTGTATTAAATATGACAATTTTATTATTAAAATGTTAATAGTCAAATTTAAATAACCAGGAGCAGTACTTTCTCATTATTGTCAGCTGTTAGGTGGCCCCTGGAGTCCCTGTCCGTGTGGCTGCAGCACTGAGCAGCTGCGGGCCGGCTCTGCTGGAACAGAGCCCTGCTACGCTTTTTTCCCGTTTTTTATTTTTTGTCAAATATAGTTTTATTGATGTCAGAGAGGAAGGGAAAGGGAGAGGGAGAGGGAGAGAGAGTGGGAGAGAGAGAGAGAGAGAGAGAGAGAGAGAGAGAGAGAGGTCAATGATGTGAGAGAATCATTAATCGACTGCCTCCTGCACACCCCACACTGGGATTGAGCCCACAACCCAGGCATGTGCCCTGACCAGGAACTGAACTGTGACCTCCTGGTTCATAGGTCGATGCTCAACCACTGAACCATGCCAGTCGGGTGAGCCCTGCTATTCTCGCTCCCGGCCATGTCCTCTCCTCTGAAAGTAACTAAGGTAAGTTTGCCTTCTTGTCAACTCTCCAACTTGAAGATGTTGGTGGACATACTGCAGTTATGTAGAAACTACTCTACAAACGCAAGCCTGGCTGACTGCATGTAAAAGATGCTTTCTGAGGATCTGCAGACACAGACTGAAGATCGTGGCCCTTACTCACATATACATATACTTTTTAAAAGATTTTTTAATTGATTTTTCTAGAGAGAGAGGATAGAGAAAGAGAGAAAAATCGATCAGCTGCCTCCTGCATGCCCCTGACCGGGAATCAAATCAGCTACCATTCAGTGCATGGGACGATGCTCAACCAACTGAGCCACACCAGCCAGGGCCTTACTTATATTTTTATAATGTTTCCCCAAACCTCATTAATAATTACAGCACTGTACTCATGCAATGATGAATATGTGACACTTGGCTGATGGAACTTCAGCACATGAAATCTGCGTGGAGAAATTCACTGCTTGTTACATTGAGAATGCTTACCAATACTTGAAACTTAATAACTGAACATGCTGATAATTAGAATAAATTCAGGTGACAGGTCACTGTGAGGTTGATAGGATCCGATGGTGGCCGCCAGTGTAATAAGGCAATCACTGGCCAGGGCCAAGGAGTATCAGAAACAACCGATCTTCCAAATCCTGAGGCTAAAATGTGGTCTTCAGGCAATTAGTGACACCTAAGCCAGATCTCAGTGGGTCTCTACCTTATACACTTATTTTTAAATTTATACATGTCTGTAGCATCGAATTAGGGGTATCTCATACTTTGTTAAAAAACAGTGTAAAGATGCAATTCCTTTTCCTTGCAGAAAATTGGGGAGACATAAAAGTAACATATTAAAGAAATTTAAAATCCCTAGAAATAATCACATTTTTCTTTTTCCACACACTGATTATTTTCTCTC
Organism: Myotis daubentonii; assembly: GCF_963259705.1. Lineage (NCBI taxonomy): Eukaryota > Metazoa > Chordata > Mammalia > Chiroptera > Vespertilionidae > Myotis > Myotis daubentonii. The sequence goes on along the minus strand of NC_081847.1, from coordinate 11,134,517 downwards.
CTTTTATAAAAAGTATTTATTTATGAAATCCCCCCTTCAAAATTGCATAAATAACACACTCCCTGCATCCAATGATACAGTGTAAAGATACATCAAAGAAATGTTACTATTCTTCCCCATTATTCCTCTCTTCACCAATCATCTCTCTCTCACACACAAACATCCACAGAGAGACACATTTATACGATCATCTCCTCAAAAATGACAAAAATAGGTGCATTTAAATTTTAATTCATTCTGGCAAATTAATTTTCCCAATGGCTGTAGCAGTTCACATTGCCACTAGTTAAGTTCGCTCACGTCTGTTTCAGTCCTGGATTTATTGCTTTAGACATTTTCTGCCAAAATCACGTGTAGGAACAGCATCTTGCTTTTATTTATTTGTGTGTGTAAGGCACTGAGGTTCTATGTCACGTCCTGTGTCTGACTTGTCTGGATCCCCAGCTCTTAGCACAGAGGACGTGTTCAGGGCGTTGGTGCCAAAGAAATGTAACTTACCTGTGTGGATTTTTAAGTGCCGCTCCATGTCCTTCATGCCATAGGCAGTCTTGAACTGGCAACCTTAAAAAGGCAAGGAGAGATTAATTATGAGACATCACCACTTTAGAGCGGAGAAACTTCCTCAGCCAAGCGATGAGAGTCACATAACCCCCCAGAAACAGGACACACAGGTGTCCCGTGCCCCCGACGTGATGAACCACGGTCATGACATCACTCCTGCACGTCCTGCCCACATCGCAGAGCCTAAGTCTGATCGGGAGGAAGCCTCAGACAAACCCAACGGAGGGACACGGTACCCAATAACTGGCCTGTACTTTGCACAAATGTCACGGTCATGAAAGGAAACGACACCCGAAAACTAAAGGCAATGCGTGATCCGGAACTGGATCCGGGACCAGGGCAAAAATGTTTTTCTTTTGACACAGAGACAATTGGTAAAATCTGAATAAGGTCAGTTATTTGACAACAGTGTGTATAAATGTGAATTTCCTGACTTTGATGATTGGACTGTGGTTATAGGAATTTCCTTGTTTCTAGGAAATACATATTGAGGGACAAAGGGACAGCATGTCTGCAACTTAGTCTAAAATGGTGTGAGGGGGAAAATATATAAATATACATGTATATAGGAAAAATGACAAATTACATGTAATATGTTAACATTTGGAAAATCTAGATGAAAGAACACAGAAAAATTTTCAAACAATTTATTATTATTTCTTAAATATATTTTTATTGATTACAGAGAGGAAAGGGGAGGGAGAGAGAGAGAGAGAAACATCAATGATAAGAGAGAAGCATTGATCAGTTGCTTCCTGCATGCCCTCTACTGGGGATCGAGCCTGCAACCCAGGTTATGTGCCCTGACTGGGAACTGAATTGTGGCCTCCTGGTTCATAACAACACTCAACCCTGAGCCACGCCAGCTGGGCTTGAACAATTTTTGTAACTTTTCTGTAATTCTGAAATTATTTCCAAATAAAAATTTGTGGGGTTTTTTGTGCAGTTTCTCTTTTAAACTAAAAAAAGAGCAATCTTTCTGGATATCTTCCTAAGCTACCGCACGACATGAAAAATTCACAGTCACCTGAAACTCACATGTCCCATTTCAAAGTCCCACGGCTGTGAAAGTCTCAAGAGCCTAGGTCAGCGGTTCTCAACCTGTGGGTAGCGACCCCTTTGGCGGTCGATCGACCCTTTCACAGGAGTCGCCTAAGACCATCCTGCATATCAGATATTTACATTACGATTCATAACAGTAGCAACATTACAGTTATGAAGTAGCAACGAAAATAATTTTATGGTTGGGTCACTGCCGGGAGCCGGTCCATGCTTGCTGTTTCAAAGGACCTGGCATATATGGCATACTGTTCTTAAAATGTTTGCTCACCTTCTTGGCACTATTTGTTTTAACAAAGGTCTCCTCTCTGAGAAAGGTTGTTTTCCCAGGTAGGGATTTTCCCCTGAAGTTAGGGAGGGAATAAAACACCTCAACTAAGTGCCAGGCGGGTAACTAATCACTTTAACTACAAACAATCATGCTTAAGCTACATAATCTTTACTCCCTGGGATGGAGATATGAAACGCCCTAACCTTTGTAATAGAGATTGATAGGATTGAATCAACTGGTATAAATATAGATGTAACAAGACAGCAAGACACAGAACTTAGAAGTCAGAACCAAGAGAGACAGAACCTAGGCACAGAACCTACACAGAACGTTCTCTGGAGACAGAAGAACTTCGCTGGAGAGAACATGGCAAAAGATCCTGGACAGAAACTGGCCTCAGAACCTAGAGACAGAACCTAGCGAGAGAACATGGCAAAAGATCCTGGACTGAACCTGACTACAGAAATTGGCAAGAGAACCTGACTAGAACCTGGTGACTGAACCTGGCTGGAGAACCTGGACAGAACCTGGCTGGAGAACCTAGCGAGGGAACATGGCTACAGAACCTGGCTGGAGAACCTGGGGAACCTAGCAAGAGAACATGGACACAGAACCTGGCTGGAGATCCTAACCAGAACTTTGCCGGAGATCCTGACCAGAACTTGGCTAGAGGTCCTGGCTAGGCTGCTGATCAACTGAACGCTATCTCCGTGTCATTCCTTCTTCGCCGACTCCGTCCACACCTTTGGGGACCCCTGGACCTGCTGGGGTTGGACCTCGGCAGGTCACAACATGAGGAGCTGTATTTAAAGGGCCAGAAGGTTGAGAACCGCTGTCCTAGGTACATGGTGACCCGGGATAGCGGAGGCAGGGCGTACGGGATGACGCAAATACGGGGCTCTGACGTGTAAGCCGGGGAGCTGGGAGCCCATCTACGTTGAGTTCAGGATGTAGGACCCTGGAACCTGCACATCACATCCTTCGCACAAGCAGGACACAAGGCTGCCTTTACCTGGGTAGCAACAGTTGAGCCTCTTCTGAGCAGGTGGGGCCGAGGGCTTTTTGGCACGTGACTTGGCGGGCAGAGAGATGACAGTGGCCGTCTGGTTCTCGTTGCTTTCCGCGGGCAGATACGTCTGGTAGCCATGCTCAAACACAAATTCTGGAGCCGAAACTGAAAGACAGGGTGGTTATTAATTTTCATAATATGAATACCCAACAGCTCTCCCTTTGGCCGGCCTGCCTCTCTAGAGCATGAACATGTTAAGCGGCTTTCCCAGCCTCCCTAGCTGCTTGGCAGTGTTCACGCGGCCCCGTTCCAGCCAGTGGAACATGGGAGATAGATGCTGAGGGTTCTGGAAGAGATTTCCTCCCAGATTCAGAGCAAACAAATGAGTGGGGGAAGAGAGACAGCGGAGGAATGCTCACTCCTGCTGCCCTGGTCACCCCACTTCCTGTCTTTGGACATGCTGGAGTGAGGATGTGGTGCCCGGATTTGTGGCAGCCATTCTGTAAGCACAAGGGAACAGCAAGAAAATCAGATGTTGGGCCAGAGTTCTGAAACCATCCAAACCCAGGCTTCCTTCATAAACAAGAAACGTCCCCGTTTTCACCAGGTTAGGTTTTCTGTTAATTCAGGCAAAGGCTTTAGGTACTTTTTTTTTTTTTTTTGGTTGTTTGTTAATCCTCACCGGAGGATATTTCTTCCATTGATTTTTAAAGTGGAAGTGAGGCAGGGGGGGTAGGAGTGGGGAGAAGGTGGAGGGAGGACACTGATGTGAGAGAGACACATCAACTGGCTGCCTCCTGCACACAACCCAGCTGGGGCCGGGGACTGAACCTGCAACCCAGATATGTGACCTGGAATCAAACCTGAGACCCTTTGGTGTGCGGGCCGACGCTCTAACCACTGAGCAACTCCGCCCAGGGTTTTACCACAAAAATCCTAACAAACAACTGGAAAGAAACTGATTGAAGAAATCCTGGGTAAAACTACTACAAGAACTCCCAAAACCACTCTTTAACACAAGTACTCCTAAAAAAGGAATTCTTGTATTCTCACTGAAGTTTTGAGGGAAAATGAAAAAAAAAAGGGGACCACACATATTTATCATTATACGAGATAAAACAGGTAGTCTCAAACTTCTTTATTTAAATCGACAGACTTCACATCATTACCTATTTGGGCTGTGGCTGAAGCAACAACATCTCTGCCACAGGTTTGAGGTGCTATATTTTCTCTTAACAAACATCTTCATTCTCTGAATGTAAGACATTATAGATTGTAAGATGTACCGCGACTTTGTGTATAACAGATTTTAAAAAGCCGCCAATTAAACACCTGACGATGCAGTGCTTTCATATTCCTCATTTTGTATCTAGTACTGATGTTCCTTAGAAATTTCGCACATGTGGCATGGGTCCTTTTAGAACTCCTTGGCTGTGTGGACCTCCACCCCCCGGACACCGAGGCAAGAATGACAACACCATCCTGATGCATGCCAAGGAACACCTGGTTCCACCAGCATCTGGTGTCTGAGTAAACCCCTGGCTTCCATCGTCCTCTGCCGGGGTTCTTGTTCCAGCATCAAGAAGGGCTCAGGAAATCTGGAGAAGGCTGTGCGTAGATTAAATAGGAGTCCAGAGACGAAAGGTAATTTTGAAAGGCATTGGGGGTCAGAGGAGCTTTAGCTACAGGAGCTAAGTTTTCCTTGTCTCAGGACCCCATGCGTTTTATTAACACAATTTGTCCTGAGGCGAGGCAGGGATACACACTTCAAAGGGTCAGGTTTTCGTATGCAGAGGCATTGTCAGAATGGGGAGAATTAGCCTACGGCTGTTCAGGTGTTCAGCCAGTAGGAGGCAATCACATGTAGATTAAGATGCCCTGAGCTGTCGGGCAGCAAACGATCAATTTAATGCAGCGGTTCTCAACCTGTGGGTCGCGACCCCTTTGGGGATCGAACGACCCTTTCACAGGGGTCGCCTAAGACCATTGGAAAACACATATATAATTACATATTGTTTTTGTGATTAATCACTATGCTTTAATTATGTTCCATTTGTAACAATGAAAATACATCCTGCATACCAGATATTTACATGACGATTCATAACAGTAGCAAAATTACAGTTATGAAGTAGCAACGAAAATAATCTTATGGTCAGGGGTCACCACAACATGAGGAACTGTATTAAAGGGTCGCGGCATTAGGAAGGTTGAGAACCACTGATTTAATGTATCCCGCTCAGGTTTGGGGGAATGCCATCAGCCATTCCCAGATTCAGCCCTGCTGTCATGCTGGAATTGGCTTCCGTTGTCCTCAACTGAAACAAACATGCAGAGGGAAGTGAAGCGGCTTTTGCTCAAAGTTGGCCAAACCATTCTGCAGGCGGATGTCCCGCCTTCATGCCAAGTCTCTCAGATGTGTCCATCGACCACACCTGCCTCTCCTGACGTCGTGTCCCATCTACTCCTTCGGCTTTGGCTCGGCTCCACTTCCTTTGCTCTGTTTGGACCCCAGCCAGCGGCACTGACCTACCTAGGAACTTGCTACAAAGGCAAATTCTTGGGCCTCACCCCAGCCTCTGGAATCAGAAACTCTGGGGTGGACGCAGCGCTCTGCGTTCTAACCATCTGCCCAGGTGAGTCTGAGCCTGAGCACCACTGGCGCAGGTGGCCCTTTTCCGTGCGTTCCAGCAGGAAGAGTTAGGCCAGCTTTGTCCAGGGGAGGCCACCCACCCTTCTTGTTGCTGCGTCTCAGGAACAAAGGGGCTGTTCCCCCAACGCAGACACGTGCTTCATCACGAGCAGACGGAGCCCCTACGACTGTTTCCAGGTATCTCTGGGAACACTTACTTTTCATCTTCAACCCGAATCATCACGCAGCATCTGGGAGACGTCCTAACCAGCAATGAAACTCGACGTGCATAGTTCCAGAAAAGGTTCACGACTCGGCCGAAGTGACCAAAATGGGCTCCATAGGCCAGCCGTGGGCAAACTACGGCCCGCGGGCCAAATCCGGCCCATTTGAAAAGAATAAAACTAAAAAAAAAAAAAAAAAAGACCGTACCCTTTTATGTAATGATGTGTACTTTGAATTTATATTAGTTCACACAAACACTCCATCCATGCTTTTGTTCTGGCCCTCCGGTCCAGTTTCAGAACCCATTGTGGCCCTAGAGTAAAAAGTTTGCCCACCCCTGCGCATAGGCTCAAGTTAGTTCACGGGTCCAGAGAGCACCTCGTTTGGGACTGCCTGTCGGCCGACAGCAATCTCGTTAATTCTAAGGTGCACCTCCCTGCAGGGGATCTTACACTGTAGCTTTGGCTGATGTGTCCAGGTCTAGCTGTTTACTGTGGGAGACCTCAGGCCAGCTGTGTGAGCCTCAGTTTCTCCTCCCTTATAAGCAGAGATAGTCACTGCGCCCACCTCATAAGGTTGTTGCAAAGGTTAACGAGAGAAGCAGACGCCAGGATGTGGCCATGCTCGAGTCTACAGGTGAACAGAACTGGGCAATGGCACAGATTCTCAAGGGGAGTTTGACCAAGACCCAGGGAGACCAACATCTCTGTTTGCCGGAGGGTGAGGGTCACCCAGGACATAGGGTTTGCGGTGCTAACTAGGATGGCTGGTCATGTTCACATGACCTCCTAGCTTTCTGCTCCACAGCTTTCTGTACAAAAAGAAGGCTGGCAGGTGTGTGTGGTGGGTGGAGGGAGGGTTGTGGGAGTGGCCAGGTCCCCCACAGGCCAGCTCAAGGAGTCCCTCAGTCCTCCCAGGAGGTGAATGCAGGGCCCCTGTCCTCTGAGCTGAGCGTGACTCCCGGGAGATGGGCGGGGCTTCGGCTCCTTACCTCCCGCCGGCCCCTCTCTTGTGAGCCTCAGCGCCCCAGGATTTCATGGCAAGTCACAGCAGAGGGGGCTCGCGGGAGGAATGTGGATATTAACCAGGTCGCAGAGGTGTGGCTTGCAAATACTTTCTCCCATTCCGTAGGCTGCCTTTCCAGGCTGCTGTTGCCTGTGATGCGCAGAAGTTTGATGCAGCCCCATTTGTCCATTCTGCCTTTGTTGTGTGGGGGAGATGGCAGGAAGCAAAGGGCCAGGCACCCAACTGCAGGGATCATTTCAGAGGCAGGGCTGCTCACACATAACATGTGAGTCACCCCAAACAGATGTCTCCTGGACGGGAAAGGGTTTGTTCAAGGGCTTGGGCTCCTAAGTCTTATCTTCTTGAGTCTCGGTTTCCTCACCTGAAAAACAGGGCGATTCCCATTCCTATCTCCTCGGGCTGTTGTGAGGATTAGAGCTCAAGCCTGTGAAACTGTTACTGCTATTGGCATTCTTCACGGATTTATTTAGCAAAAATTTACGAAGCACCTACTGTGTGCCAGGCATGGAAACACATCAGTGAGCCACAGGCAAAACCCCTGCCTTTAAGGAGTTGGTACTCTAGTTGTGAGTGTGCAAGCAAAAAAAAAAAAAAAAAAAGTAAATAAATACTCTACAGCTCAATGCTATGAAGACAAATACAGCAGGGAAGTGGGACAGGAAGTGCTGGAGGCATGCGACTTTAAGTAAGGTAATCCCAGAAGGCCTCAGTGAGGAGGTGACATTTCAATACAGAACACAGAAGCGTGTGATTATTAATCGTCTTCTGTTGCAGGTGTCTGGAATTCAACAGCCAAGTTACCCAGTCTTGTTGGAGCCTCCTGGATGGCTTTATCAGGCCCCCCACCCCAATTTCATCCCTCCCCCACACTCGGCTTCTTGCCATGGGACCTGCAGGCCCCACAGGGAAAGCCTTCAGGTGGCCTTGATCACGGAGGGGCTGCTTTGAGTGTCTGTGTGCAGTTTGGTGTTGGAGTAGCCACTCGTCCCCAGGGATGAGTGTGAGTGTGTATGTGCTGTGTGTGTAAACGCCAGGCTGACCTGGGACCAACCTCTGTCCCCACCCTCACTAGCTATGGGGTCTTGACCGAACCATGTCGCTGCTCTTCAGTTCTTTTGCCAGTAAAACGGGGATGTGAGCAGCGACCGGCACGCTCAGACCTTCCTGTCCCAGCAGACACCTGACAGGATAATCAGATCCGCTTGCCTTGGAATTAAGAATTGGGACTAAGACTGCGTTTTGGCTTGGACTTTCCTTCTGCAGAAAAAAGAGGCATAAAAAACTTGGGAGCTGTCACGCCGACAGCGCGCTTCTCCCCGTGTAACAAGCACACAGACCATCCTGAGATCTCTTTAAATGCAGATTCGGAGTCAGCAGCTCTGGGTGGGGCCGAGACTGGGTTTCTAACAAGCTCCTGAGCAGTGCGCCTGGTCCTCGGGCCACACTTTGAACCGTGAACATCCGAAATCCCAAATATATTTCTGGCTTCTGGTGTCCATCGCTTCTTACATTTTTATTTTTATCTTTTTAAAAATATTTTTTTATTGATTTCAGAGAGAAAGGAAGAGGGAGAGAGAAACATAATGAGAGAGAATCATTGATCAGCTGCCTCCTGCACGCCCCCAACTGGGGATCGAGCCCGTAACCCTGGGCATGTGCCCTGACCAGGAATCAAACCCGGACCCTTCAGTCTGCAAGTCAAAACTTTGTCTACTGAGCCAAACCGGCTAGAGCAGTGGTTCTCAACCTTCTGGCCCTTTAAATACAGTTCCTCATGTTGTAACCCAACCATAAAATTATTTTCATTGCTACTTCATAACTGTAATGTTGCTACTGTTATGAATCATAATGTAAATATCTGATATGCAGGATGGTCTTAGGCGACCCCTGTGAAAGGGTTGTTCGACCGCCAAAGGGGTCGCGACGCACAGGTTGAGAACCGCTGGGCTAGAGCCACTTTTTTTTTTTTTTTTAAAAAACAACACATATTTTTATTGATTTCAGAGAGGAAGGGAGAGAGAGAAACATTAATGATGAGAGCGTATCATTGATTGGCTGCCTCTTGCGCACCCTCTACTGGGGATTGAACCCAAAACCCGGGCATGTGCCCTGACTGGGAATCGAACCATGACCTCCTGGTTATAGGTCAACGCTCAACCACTGAACCACACCAGCTGGGCAGTATCGCTCTCTTTTGAGTTCCAGCCACATCCTTGCCCTTGGTCCTCAGTGACTCCCTATTCCCTTCTAAATAAAAGCCTCCTCTCGGGCTTAAACTACGACAGCCAGAGCAGGGGTCTGTCACAGGCAACCAACCAACTGTCCTCCCTAACACAAAGTGAACCCGCACTAGACTGAGAATTCACTGAACAGGAACAAAAAACCCACCACTACAAGCGGAATGGAGCTTCCTTCCCACTTCCCACACCCCCTTTCCTCTCCGAGTGCTGGGCTCACTTATTCATTCAGATCTCTGAGCACCTACTATGTGCCAGACGCCGATGCCAATAGATTTCCTTCCTTTCTCCCCTTTTCCTGGTCTGGTGGTTCTCAAATTTGATCATGTACCAGAGATTCTGATGGAGATATCAGGGGTAAAGTCTGGATATCTTTATAGCTATATTTTTAAACTAGATTTTTATTGATTTCAGAGAGAGAGAAACATCAATGATGAGAGAGAATCACTGATCAGCTGCCTCCTGCACACCGCACACTGGGGATCCAGCCCACAACCCGGGCATGTGCCGTGACCAGGAATCGAACTGTGACCTCTTGGTCCGGGCATAGCTAATTATCTCTCTCTATCTCCCTTCCTCTCTCTGAAATCAATAAGAACATATTAAAAAAACAACAAAGAATTAGCTAGTATTATTGTTGCCACGTTGTATGACAAATCATTACATAGTTTGTCTTACTGCGTCACTCATGTGCTCAACAACCTTCAGTGGCTCCCCAGCTCCTTCAGAAAAAAGGCCAGAGATGAAGCATGGCTCCTACCACTACTCCCCGGGTCATCTCTGGGCACGGTTATCAGATCTTGCCTCGAGCTGCCCCACCCGCAGACCACCATCAGGAAATGCCCCCTTCCCACCATCTTCTTCCCAAAGGCAGGTGATTCTTTCAAGACGACTCATACGTTTGACCTCACAGTATTTTCCCTGGCTTTCCCCTGGGGACTAACTACTCCTTTTACTTTCCGACAAGGCTGTGCTCATCCCACATGGCTGGGCGTGCATGTCTCACACCTCGGTCCTGCTCCCCTGCTCACGGGCTTGGAAGTCTCCAGGGGTGAGCATCTCCATTTCTCGGCTCCAGCGTCTGGCGCACAACAGGCCCAGAGCTACTGTCCCTGGGCCCTGGGATGGGGCAGGCGCCTGGCCTTGTGCTTCATGCCCGTTAATGAACTTCATCCTTACAGCTGAGCGCCCGCTCCTGTTCTCACTCGGTAACTGCTTCTCTGAGCGCCTGTGAGGGGCCAGGCCTGCCTGCAGGGAGACTGACAGTCTAGTAAACTAGAAGTTAAACCACTCATCAATGGCTCACAGGCCTAACAAGCCCTCAGATTCTTTTTTAAGGCTTTCAGACCAACGAGGTGAGTTTGTTCTTCCCTATGTCAATGTCCTCTGGCCACAGACCAGGGGCACACCTGCAGGTGACTAAGTTTATTATTACTCACTGCAGGAGGGAACCCTCAGACCATGGGAGCCATGGAGTCTGTGACAGGGTGCTGGAAAGGACTCAGATTTGGGGCTCATGCTAGGTAATTTTGGGGGAGGGTTCAAGGAAGCCTGCATTGGAAGCTGCCAGAAAGTGGGGGAGCCTGGCCGGCGTGGTTCAGTGGTTAAGCACCAACCTATAAACCAAGAGGTCATGGCTTGATTCCCAGTCAGGGCACAGGGGTTGCGGGCTCAATCCCCAGTAGGGAGTACGCAGGGGGCAGTCCATTGATGTTTCTCTCATCATTGATGTTTCCATCTCTCTCTCCCTCTCCCTTCCCTCTCTCTCTCTCTCTCTAAAAAAAGAAAGAAATCAATAAATCATATTTAAAAATAAAAGAAAAAGTGGGGGAAAGACTGTGATTTGACATCATAGTAAATATTACCAAGCAGTGGAGGAGGCTAAAACTGTAACAGGTAGAGAAGCAGGCGTTGCTCAGATCAGTGTGGGGGATGTTTGCTATTTTTTGGTGCCAAACGATGACGAAGGCATTTTTTTTTTCCAGTTCCTCCATGGTCACAGTGGCCCTGACCAGGTTGATGCTCTGTGACACTGTTAATGTTCGACAGAACAGCCTGGCCTGGGAGAGCCAGCCTGGCTCCTAGCAACACCAAGACCTCCCGACGATGGCTCCCAGCTGTCTGGCCGCTTTCCTCTCTCAGCTGGCTGCCCACGGCCCTCCCACCCTCCATCTGCTGCATCCACCACACTGCCAGACCCCCAACAGCAGCCCACTTCACTTCTCCGGCTAAGTAAAAACTGCCTGTCACCAAGTAACTGGTCAGTTACGACTGCGGTGAGTGCTAGGTGGGAGGCAGTGAGAAACCTCATCTCAGGAGTGGCGGGAGGGGAAATCACGGCTAGCTTCTAGGTGGAGGTGACTTTTAACCTGGAACCTGAAGAGTGAAAACTAACCAAAGGAGATGAACAGATCATTCTAGGTCAAGTGATCAATTCAACTAGTATTGGCGGGGGACTTGCCATGAGCCAGGCCCGGTGCCGGCATTTTCTGGGTGCTGTATAGTTTTCGCAGCCCGATTCACTGAACAAGAGCTGACACTGACAGTGCAAAGTGTCCCCCATGCAGAAGCCCTACAGCCGGGTTAGAACCCCCAAGGTGACTGCAACCCCAGCACCTCCGTGTTACAGCTGGGGAAGCAGAGACACGGGGCCAAGTGACCTGCCCACGGTGACCGCAAGTGCTCACGGCAGGAGCTCCGCCCCGTCCGGCTCAGGGCCCCGAACTTGCCATTTACTCCTGCCCCCACTTTAAAAATGAGACACCCAGAGTCCTTGGCTCCTCCGGCCCCATGCAGCCAAGACTCGAACCCAGGCCCCTGCCTCCAAAGCCCCACGATTTTAAGCCAGAACTTAGAAAATGCACGTGGGATGCTATTTCCCCCCCACCAGCACCAGCAGCTAATTTTACTGCTCCTACAGGCAAGTTCTTCAATCCAATGTGAAGCAGGAAGCTTCTAAAGTACCGGCAGAGAATACATGTTACTGTACACCCAGCTAGTGTAGGACAGAGAGACCCAGGAGCTGAGTGACGAGGAGGTCGGCTTCATCAAGGACCAAAGAGCGAGAAATAAGCCTGGACCGCGTCCGGGGGGGGGGGGGCATCTGGAGAGAGCTGCCGGTGTCAGGGTTCGGGCTGTGGCCTCGGGCGGGGAGGGGCTCTCCCACCTGGCTGAGACCGGAATCCCCCGGGGAGCTTGTTAAGCACCAGGTGCCTGCGCCTCAGCGAGAGGTGCAGCTCCAGGAGGCGGAGGCCAGGCACCGGGGTCCTTAATAAGCTCCCTGGGGACTCCAGTCCACAGGCAGGTCCATAGGCAGGTCTGGGCACCGTCATGGGTGGGACACTGATGCCCCGGTGTAGGGGGAGCTGGGCCCAGAAAACCAAACTAAACTGTGTGAAAGAAAGGAAACCCGCAAGATTCCGCTTGTTTTGTGGCACAGGCGCAGGAACGATTGGAAAGGGCAGCCGAGTCGGGCAGAAAAGCAGCAGATCTCACCATCTGTTCATTCACCTCCTCGTTAAGAAAATCAGTCATTTGCTGAGTCCCATCCCTCTGCCCCAGGTCCTTTCCGTGGATCGCTGCAGAATCCTTACAATACCTGGTGCTAACTCTATGCCCTAATCGTGTTAGGTACCATAATGATCTCTTTGTACAGAGGAGGAATTATTTTTTTTAATCCTCACCCGAGGGTACTTTTCTACTGCTTTTAGATAAGAGTGGAAGGGAGGTGTGGGGAGAAGACATGGGGGAGAAAAACATCAATGTGAGAGACACATCCATTGGTTGCCTCCTGCACAAGCCCCTACCGGGCCGGGGACCCAGCCTGCAACCAAGGTACGTGCCTTTGAACAGGAATCGAACCCGAGACCCCTTGGTGTGCAGGCCGACGCTCTAACCACTGAGCACACCAAGGAGGGCCAGATGAGGAATATTAATCAGAGCATGTAAGTGACTTGCCCGGTCCAGGGCTGTGAGGCGTTAGACGGCGATGCGAGTCCAGCTCAGAGCTCGGAGCTGGGCGCTCCCTTTGACATGTGCAGTGGGCGCCACCATGAGTTGGGAACGAAGAGGACTCCAGGTCTGGCCCGAGCGTACAGGCACAGCGTGAGTGAAGGAACGTGGGCGGTGGAAATGCTGAGATGGATGTCATCGGGCCAAGAACTAGGAGGACAGAGGAGCCATTGGGTGTGGGGTCAGTTTCACTGATGAATGTCACTTGGACAGTGAGTGGTTCATTTACTCAACCCAGAATGAGCACCCTCCTGCCCAGCACCTTCTTGGCAGCCCTGTGTGGCTGCCAAGGGACAGTACTGGCGGGGGACCTGTTCCCTCTGCCTGAGACACGTGTTCCCTCTGCTAAGAGCCACTTAGCCCCGTGTCTCCGCTTCCCCAGCTGTAACACGGAGGTGCTGGGGTTGCAGTCACCTTGGGGGTTCTAACCCGGCTGTAGGGCTTCTGCATGGAGGACACTTAGCACTGTCAGTGTCAGCTCTTGTTCAGTGAATCGGGCTGCGAAAACTATACAGCACCCAGAAAATGCCGGCGCGGGGCCTGGCTCATGGCAAGTCCCCCGCCAATACTAGTTGAATTGATCACTTGACCTAGAATGATCTGTTCATCTCCTTTGGTTAGTTTTCACTCTTCAGGTTCCAGGTTAAAAGTCACCTCCACCTAGAAGCTAGCCGTGATTTCCCTCCCGCCGCTTCTGAGATGAGGTTTCTCACTGCCTCCTACCTCCCTGTCCCTCTGTGGCCCAGCTGCCTCTTGCAAGCCCTGAGTGCAGCCCTGACCTCATTCATGGTGCTTATGGTTCAGTGATGGGGCAGACCTTAAGGTTCATGCCTACATAATCATTGAGTTATGGGGACCTGACCTGGTCTGAGAGAATAGTGTATGAGTGTGATATTAAGGAGGGGGGTTGGAGGAAATGCCTCTAGGTGCAGCTCTGAGGATGCCTAAGAACTAAGTCAGTTCCAGGCAGAGGAACAACACGCACGGCAGCTCTGAGGCCAGAGGAATCCTGGCTCCTCTGGAAAACAGAAAGGTGTGCGTCGCGGCTGCTGCAATTCACAGGGGAGGGGATGTTCCAGGATAAGCCAGATGCTCTGTGTGCAGACAGTTATGAACCTTAAACTCTTAGGCTGAGCTGGCGTCAGCCAGGCAAAGACAGGAAAGGTATTTCAGGCAGAGGGAACCTCATAGGCAAAGGCTCAGAACACAGAAGGATGTAATGATTGGAACACAAATGAAGTGTGGGCCTCGACGCCTTCTCACACTGTGGCACCACGGCATAGCGTGAGGGGACCGGGCGTCTGCTTCTGAGGACAGGGAGCTGAGTCTGCAGAGAGAAGGCGCCCGGGGCAAGGGCCATGATACCTGAGTCCCAGGACCGTCCTGATCCTGTGGTGGGACCCTGGCCATCTCTCAGCCACATCTACAGCTACACTGGTCTAGCTGTAGGATGAGAAGGTTGCACCAGGCCCATCTCCAACGTGTATTTTAGGTTTCAAATGTTCTTGGTGACTTCCTCTAAAATAATAATTAAGATAAACTCTGGAGAGAGTGGGAAGACCTCGAGGTATTATTATTAAGGTTTGTGAGGTGACCAGTTAATGATATTTCAATGTTTTAAAAACTCAGCAGAAACACTATTTTGGGTGCATTAGGGAAACAACTGCAGAACTTTGCTTACTACCAACAAATTCAAACATCACAGCAACATATATTCGATGAAGAGAAAGTAGGTGGTGTTCTCCACGCCTCAGCTCCAGATGAACTATCTGGTAAACATGAGAATATGCTAAAAAAAAAAAAAAAAAAAAAAAAAAAGCCTGTGGCTCAGCCAGGCGCACAGATGTGTTTTGTTTGGCCATCAAAGTTGCAAAGTTTGGGAAGTTTCACAGTTGGTTGGTTTCTCTGAAAAACTCAAGTATCTGGTTGCATCCAAAGAGCAGCTATCTCTGCTTTGCCACAGTCCTCACCATTCCCTAATGTGCACAGTTTACATTCCTCTCATTAGTATGACCTGCCTCACTCCTGTTCTAGAAGCTGCCCTTGAACATAATGATATATATGTATGCATCTGTATGAGTTTTACACGTTGAGATTTTTCTCTGTCTGCATATAGATCTCGCTCCCCTTTTCAAGGCCAAGTTTTACTCCACTGTCTGAATCTCTGATATTGATTTATCTAATTTCCTCTTGTTGTAGACATATAAAAGTTCCACTTTCTTTATAGTATGCGCTATAAGTTTTACAGGATAAATACCTGCGAGTGGACTTACGGGGTAAATGTGTTTTATGTACATTTTGAAATGTGAAAGATCTGAAATCTAACATTAAAAACTCAAAAGATACCACAACATCACCCAGGTTATGTGAATTTACCTCCCCAGGAAGGGGAGCAGCTCCTCCCCCTAAGCCTTGTCGACAGGCATGTCTTTCACTGCTGAGGCAGCAAGCATACTTCCCTGCTGGTGCCTCTTGTCTAGCACCTATTATTGCCTTTGCCGACTTTTCCACTTGGTTCTTTTTCTCGACGTCACTGATTTTTAGGAGTTCTTTACATATGACGAACATTAGGCCTTAGTCATATATGTTACAATACTCTTCTCCAGTTGTCTTTAGACTTTTCAATACATTGTTTTTACTTTGGAAAAATTGCAAGTTAATCTGCAGCTACTTACATGCTTCTTTTTCTTTGGGGGTGGTGGTGGTGGGTGGTGTCCACAACCTGTCTTCTTTGGTAGGCACAGCATTTTTTTTTTTTTTTAATTTAAAAATGTGAATGCCTTTAGCTAAGGAATACATTCTCCAATTCCCCACAGGACCCCACAATGTCAGTACTAACTCATAAATGGGTTACTTCATATTTGTAAAGTTATCTGTCTGACCCCTTAAGACAGGTTATATAGGTGTAAGTGTAGGTGTATGTGTGTGTTTGTGTGCGCGCATGTGTCTGTGGGTACACGTGTGTGTGTGTCTGTGTGTATAGTATTTACTCTGGGACATTTATGGTTTCATCATACACAGTTAAATTTGGGATCCATCTACAGTTTATTTTTGGTGGAGTGAACGGATACCACCCAGAACTGGGATGAACTTTTCTGTTTTCCTGGTTGTACCCCAGGGGAGGGAGGCATCAATGCCTGCTTATAGGGTTAAAAACAGGCAAAAAAAAAAAAAACACCCCTCTTTTTTTATCTCTTAATACAAATAATGCAAATGTGAAGACCACATACATATTCCCATCACCCAGAATAGCTATCTTTTTTTTTTTTTTTTTTTTAACAGCAATGCATTTCCTGCGAGTATTCTTCCTCTTAGAATTAGGTTTTTGCTTTAGAAACTTGTTTTTTAAATTTTGTTTTGTTTAACATGTGACAACATGTTTAACTGCTAACACTTAATATTTTAACCCAGCCGTTCCCAAACCCTGCTGGGCGGCTGGCTTCCCAGTGGAGCTTGTTAAAAATAATGAACCAGCAACCCTAGCGGGTGAACCCTGGGAAGCTATATTTTTCACAAGTTCCGTGGCGGCGCCTGGGACATGGCCCACTTTGCCCGGCTCCCCATCCCCCCGCCGTACCTGTGATGGTCTGGGTCTCCGAGGTGATGGTCCTGGTGGTGGTCTGTGTCTGGGTGGCAGGCACCGTTTCCTCGGAAACGAACTGGACGGTGCTGGGCGCCGCCCCGGTCGTGCTGGTCAGCTGGCAGCCACTCTGCTTGTGAGCTACAAAGGCGTCCAAGTTGTTAAACTGCTGCTTGCAGATGCCACAGATATGGATGTCGGGGGTCAGCTCGACCAGCACCGTTGTGCCCCCAGGAACTCCATGGGACAAAGGGAAAGCGACAGATTAATCCCAAACAGTGTGAAATCACAATACAAACCAAACCCATGTAGGAAAACAGGGCATGGTGGCAGACATGGCTAGTTGCCGGCTCAATGTCCATTCCACTTCCCTCTTCTTCCTTGCACACAGGTTTCCGAGTCTGTCCTAGCAGTAACGCACCCAGACCCAAGTAATGGCTCCTAACACATTTTTGTCCTTAGGGGCACGAGTGGCGTTTTACAGGAGAATGTTCTTTGATATGCGTGTCTGCCCTGCACTTCGAAAAATCAGCAGCCATCTACCCGCCCAGCTAAAGACTGGTTGTACCTCTTTTTCCCCCTCATAAGGATTAAAAAGATAATCAAACAAGAAAAAAAAAAGAAAAAAAGAATGGTTGTACTTCCCAGTCATGAAAACGAATCCCTCCACATTTCCAAATCCTATCCACCCGCCACCCGCCCCCCTAATTGTAAGAGCCACCACTCTAAATAATGTTGGTCCCCTCCGTACTTCGGAACCCCTGCAGCACACTGCTAAAGGAGTTTCTGGAGAAAGTTTGGCTTTCATGATAAAAAGGGATCAGGCATTTTCCCTTGAATGCAGATGTGATAACAGGGGCTTGTGCAGCCATATTGTAACTATGAGGAAAATGTTGAGATGCCTACAGATGCTGGTCCTTACTTCACTGATCGCCTGAATCAACCAATTGCAGACTTCTCATTAGGCTAGGGGCATTGTCTCCCGAGTAATGATGCTAAGTAGTAATACTGTGTTACTTTATAAAGTACCCACCACAGTACCTGGCACTATATTAGAAAGGGGTATGTAATGCTTATTGAATAAAGAAACACTACTAATTAATAAGTCTCTAACATGAGAACCTTAATTTTTATTTTAAAAATTTACTTTGTCTTCTTCTAAGGAAACTCATGTTTATAACAGAAAATTTAGAAGAGAAGCAGTATGTGTATCACGAACATTACAAAATATTTTCTTCCATTCATCTTCAGTTAAAAATTGTTTTTAATTGAAAATTGTTTAAGATCATAACGTATTGTAAAATTAATCTTTTCCCCACATAAGATCCCATAAGCATTGTGCTACATCTTTAAAATGTATCTGTGAATATAATTATGTAATAACACATTCACATTATTTCATGTTCCCCGTGCTTCTTAAATTTCAGTAATAACTAGGTCTTTATATTATTCCTAACTTTTCCCATGCCTAAACGATATGAGAAATATTTTGCGCATATATGGCTGGCATCCATGTATCAATTTCCTGAAAAATTCAAAGTCAGTTCCATTATGTTCAATTTCCCCCAAGTCTAACTAAGACAAGAGATCTTTGTGGGGAAATACAATGAGGTGGACCGCTGCGGAGAGGTGCTCCGAGACGGGGCGTGGCAATGCCTTATCAGCCATCCTGCACTTAAGTACTTTGAAGTCAATGGATTGGGAGGAAGGAGGCCTTTCCTTCAAAACCTGCCCCGCGGCTGCTGAGGTGCTCCTGGGACTAACTGGAAACAAGGGACCAAGAGATGGAGGGACCTGCATCGCAGACGGTTCTGATGCCCAGGATGAAATGGGGAGAAGTTTCTGCTTCACAGCCTGGTTAAGAGGCTTCAATGAGATGGTGCTTGTAAAAGGCCAACGCAGGGGTCCCCAGCCCCCAGCATGTCTCCTGGTTGGGTTATGACGGAGGGACCCCACTTGAATTTGCAAATCTGAAAATCTGGAATGATAAAACATTACCTACCTTTGCACTTGTAGTGAGAATGAACTGAGACAAAAAACAAAAACAAAACAAAAACAAACAAACAAACAAAAAAAACTCTGGGCACAGCTCGTGCTCACCACCAGCAAAAAGAATTTATTTTTCTTTGCAAAGTTCTCCAAACCTGTTTCAGCATCAGAATGACCTGGGGAGGTGGGCTAGGAGTTAAACATGGACACATCTGAGTCCCACTTCCGAGAAAGGCCGTAAAGGAAGAGGGGTGAAGGGTGAAGGGGGGCTGGGGTTTAGGAAAATCTGTGCTTTTCACAAATTATGCAAATGACATACCCTGCCAAGTTGGGGAGCCAAAGCCTCCCAAACTGTTAACTAGGAACAGCTAAGCGCTCACTATGTGCCAGGTGTGTGCAAACCCTTGTGCCAGGCGTTCTCAAACTTCACGTGCTCCCGAATCTCCCAGGAAAGGGCGGGTCTCTCCCGCTCCATCATCCCTCCGGCAACCCAGCCTGACCAGAGGGGTGGGGCCCCGGGAGCTTTCTGCTTTTTAAAATAAGCGCCCGCGCTCCCAGGTGGCTAGCGTGCGCGCAAGTCCCTGGACCACACTTTGGGAAACAATGCTTCGGGCGAAACCAGGGGCTGCTTGTCTCCTAAGGAAAATAAAAACGAACCCCAAACTCCGAGGAACGACGACGGCTCCATTCCCCATTCAAATCTCCACCTTTAATGTGGACAAGGCTTTGCAGTCGGGCGGCAAGCAAGCCCCGCCGGCCAGACCTCGTGAGACCCTCCGATCCCCACACTTCAAGGATCTGGGGCCACCGAGGCAGAAGTTTTCCCACCAGCGTCGCAGCGGTTACCCCAAATCTCCCCAACTCCACGGGGGTGGGGGAGGGGACCGGGAAAGGTCCCAAGGGGGTGGCGATTGTCTGAACGGCATGCCCTCCCCCATCGCCCCCTTCCAAGGGGTCTGCGGAAGCGGAGAGCGCCCCCAGCCTGGCGCCGCGTAGGGTGCTCGCACCCCAAAGCCACCCCGGCGCCTCCCGCCCAGCGCGCCCGCCGCGGTCCCCGGGACGCAGACACGGCGTCACCCCGATTTCGGGGCCCCGGGCCTGCTCGCTGCGCGCGGACGGGCCTGGGCCGGGGCCCCGGAGCGCGCACGGCGCCCGGGAAGCACTTACTTTGCACGGAGCCGGGGAAGCTCTCGCCCTCGCTGGTCGCGTTCATGGCCGCAGACGGAGGGTCCCGGCCGGTGCTGGGGTGGGGGGCACTGGTCTACATGGTAGAGGGCTTTTCCTTTATTTTTCCACACCCCCCCGCCTTCCTTCTCCCAACTCCGGCGGCGGGAGGACGGATGTAAAGCGAGCGCCACTTCCGCTGCCTAGAGGGCGCTCGGCCCGGCGCCGCGGCCCGGCTGCGGAGCGGCTCCAGGGCGCTGCGCACAGCCCGGTACCCGCCGGCCCCGGACGCGCGGGCCCGAGGGACCTGGACGGCGCACTGGAGTCCGGGAGGGTAGGGTGGACACGGGTGGGAGGGCTGTGCCCACTCCCGCAGCCCTGCGGTCCGGGCCGATGCGTTCGGCCTCCCCTGCTCGGGCGCCTTTGCACCTGCCACCCTGGGCGCCGGGTCCCCGAGGTGGCCCGGCAGCCGCGCCGCTGGGAGGGGGGTTGGGTGGCGGAGAGGCCGCCTCGGGCTGCAGTTCTGGGTGGGCGCTGCTGTGGGCCTGGGAGGAAGCCCGCTGAGCGTCAGCGCGCAGCTCATCCGAGGGCTGGTGGGGGCCGGGCCAGACTGGTGCCATAAAGAGGACCGCGATCATGCAGATGAGACTGACACCTGGGACCGGACTCGGAAGGGCCCTGCCCCAGAGGCCCGCAAGCCTTCCGGGCACAGCCACCTGGAGGGTTTGTCAGAGCACAGGCTGCTGGGCCCGCCCGAGTTTCCGAGTCAGTAGGTCTGGGGCGAGGCCCGGGAACGCGCATTTCTAAGTTCCCAGGGGAAATCCCTGCTCAGACCATCCCTGGCTTGTTCAGTCTGATACTGCGGCCCTCCTCCCCCTCCCGGCCGCCTTGCCTCCCTCCCTCTGCTTTGTCTTTCTTCTTAGAACTCATTTTATCCAACTTCATGCTACCTGGAGTCTGTCTGTCCAGGGCAGTGGTTCTCAGCCTTGGCTGCACATGTGAATCACCTGGGAATCTTTTTAAAATCCTCATTTCCGGGCCTCACCCTCCGGAAATTCTGTTTCTTTGTTATGGGGTGGGGCCACAACATTAGTGACAAAGAAACAGAATTTCCGGAGGATGAGGCCCAGAAATCAGGATTTTAAAAAGATTCCCAGGTGATTCTAATGTGCAGGCGAGGTTGAGAACCACTGCTCTTGTTTATAAGTATTTGCAATGTCCCAGGCACTGGGCTAGACCTTGGAGGTGCAGGGGTGATCCAAAAAGAGAGTTTTGGGAGTGGCTAGCGATGCTCATCAGATCAGCAGGGTTCTTGCTTGACAGTGGTAAGGCCTCAGAAGACATAAAACACCGATGTGATCGTGGCCGTGGGAATGGTCAAGGAAGGCCTCTCGGAGCAGGTGCTACTTGAATGGGGATGGAGGACGGCAGAGCAAGAGCCCTGAGGCAGGAATGAGCTAGGTGTGGATTGGCTGTTGCCCACCAGTCCGGCTTCCTGCTGGCCAGTCCTCTCCTGCTGTGCTCAGGCCCCTACCACAGCCTCCCAGCTGTTGCTCAAATACCAGCTCTCCTGCCCTGAGGCCCTCTCTCTGCTTTTCCCTGGTCTTTGCAGGACTAGCTTCTTTCTGCCAGTCAGGGCCAAGTGGAATGCCCCTTCCCAGGGAGACCTTTCCTGTCTCTATGGAAAGCACCTGCATCCTTGGGACTCTACCAGTCACCTTCACTATACCTGTCCCTAGGTAACCCGACTAAAAAAGGCATGCTGCTGAGGGCAATATTTGTTTCTTATTGCCTATCTATATACTAGAGGCCCGGTGCACGGATTCGTGCACATCGAAAGGAAATTAACTAGAATAAATATTTTAGAGGCCAGGGAGGGACCGCGGGAGGGCTCCAGGGCATGTCCGGCCCATCTCACCCAGTTCCCATCGGCCAGACCCCAGCAACAAGCCAACCTACCTGTCCGAGTGTCTACCCCCTGGTGGTCAGTGTGCATCATAGCGACTGATCAAATGGTCAGTCAGACACTTAGCATGTCAGGCTTTTATATATATAGATATGTAAGTGTGTGTGTGTTTTATTCATGTATTTTATAAAATTATGACTAAAACTTACATGCTGTTTTTAAATCTCCTTGTGGGGTATATATTTTAAAAACACACAAATAATACATGGCTACCTGAGATACCACCAACCATAGATAAACAGTATTTACATCTTTATGTATGATACATCTTTCTCGACATTTTACCATAGGTATATAATAGAATGAACCACATGAACTAGTGATATTGTCTATTTTTAATTTAAAAATGTTAATTTCATGTGGCTCTCAAATCAGTACAGGGATGGGCAATAGTAGGTTTACATCTGTGATAAGTGAAACGGTTTATTCTTGTATTATTATTTGTTAATTATTGCATTAATCCGAATCACCATTGTAAGCCTACTTTCGCCCACCACTGGATAGAATGTTATACGCCTGCTAAAGATGGTTGTTTCTGTACCCAACATTGGTTGTTTCAGTTTCGTAGTAGAATTTCTGATTCATAACTGAGTGAATGACCTTCTGAAGAAAACTTTCCTCAGCCTCCTTTGTGACCAGTCATGGCCATAGGACTAAATTCTGGCAACGTGAATGAAATGCTGTGATGTACCTTCTGGAAAATCTCTTACAAACAGCAGCTGACATATGCCATTTGCCCGTCCTTTATCACTCCCTGCCTTTATTGCCTGGAATGGGGATGTGATGGCAAGAACTCCAGCTGCTATTTTAGACTGTGAGAATGAGGCTGTCCTCTAGGTATGTTGGGTAGGTAAATTGGATGTAGTCCAGGTTGTTAACTTCTTTTTTAAAAAAATATTTTTATTGATAGAAACATCACTGATGAGAGAGATTCATTGATAGGCTGCCTCCTGCACGCCCCACACTGGGGATCGAGCCCGCAACCCAGGCATGTGTGACGCCCTGACCGGGAATCAAACTGTGACCTCCTGGTTCATAGGTCGACGCTCAACCACTGAGCTATGCTGGCCGGGCCGCTAACTTCTTTATGGAGATGTCAACTGGACTGCCTCCTTCTGAGCTTCACGAGAAATGCATATTTATCTGTGTCAGGTACTGTTATTTGTGTGTGTTTGGGGGCGGAGTGTTGTTTCTTCCACATGCCGCTGAATCAGATCCTCATCAAATGCGACACGGTGCACACTGTTTCATAACTGGCTTCAATGCTGAAGAGTTTGCACAGCTTGGTTGGCGCGTGAGGAGGACCCGTGTAGTTGTTACACGTGCAGACTCACCAACCCCGTCTGTGGAGACGGCTTCGGAAGGTCTGGGTGAAGTCTGGTACACGTGAACGCTCCCTCGGTGACCCTGGGCACTCAGCACTTGCAGACCTCTGCTTCCCACTCTTGCTTGTCATGGTTGCATAATATTTCATTCTAAAGTGGCATCATGATTCACTTGGGATGCTATTGGGTGCTAATGGTGTTTTAGGTGTAAGTAACATACCTGCAGTTGCTTTGCTATTGGTTGATGTGAACACACGCCCACGCCAGCCATTGTGAGCAGAGCTGCAGGATACGTTGTTCCAGCACCACTGGGAAGGGCGTTTTTTCCCTTTCCCCTTTCAGGTCACTTTTTCAATACGGGTTCCTTCTAGATTGAATTGCTCAGTGAGGATGACATTTCTTACCAAGTTAACAGCCTTTGTTTGACTAGAATGAACAGAATTTATTCTGTTCTCAAGTTTTTTGTTTTTTTTGTTTTGTTTGTTTTTTTACCTCTTCTCATTTAATAGATGAAATACAATTTAGAAATGGCAGCCTTCCTATGAGGTTCAGACATATGGGCAATCCTACTCCATGTTCGAAATCTAGAATCTAAGATACATTTAAATCTGTTGCCAATGCTTAAAAGATGATAGATTTCTCATAAAAATCGGGTTTTGTAAGGTTTTTTTAAGTGCAAAGATCTGGCAGATCTGAGCCTGGATTATCCTGTGGTGACACGTGGCTGTGTGGAGCCTGTCCTCTCCTGTTTGCCCCTCCTTCCTACACTTCTTCTTTAAAAATACTTTTATTGATTTCAGAGAGGAAGAGACAGGGAGAGAGAGAGAAACGTCAATGATGAGAGAGAATCACCGATTGGCTGCATCCTGCACGCTCCCCACTGGGGATCTAGCCCGGAACCTGGGCATGTGCCCCTGACTGGAATCAAACCCCGGACACTTCAGTCCTCAGGCAGACACTCTACCCACTGAGCCATACCAGCCAGGGCCGAATATCCGTTTGCTAGGTCATCACCCTTGTGCTCCATGTATTAGAATTTATTCAAAATTTCCAATGTGTTTCTTATAGAAGAGAGTTATCCTTCCCTAGGGTTTAAATTTTTCTTTTGACTAAAAATATCAAGGAATTACTGACATCACATGTGCTATGTCATGTGATGCCCTGAACAGCAGAGAGGTGGACACTTACCACTATTCTATGTGTAGAAACTGAGTGTCACAAAAGTTAAATACGTTTCCTCCAGTCAAAGGGCCAGTAAAGGGCGATCTCAGTAAAGCGCATCTTTGAGGACGAGTAACAGAAACAGTAGAAGAACAGAGGTTTGCCTGGTGTTTCAAAAATCAACCTGTTAGAGTTATTTCCCAGCTTAAATATTTTCTGGAAGGAGATTTCCAGACACTTTCTTAAATTATTAAGAGGATATACCGTTTTTCTTCTGGTGATATTAATCGTAAGAGTAATGAGATCATAGGCACTGGATTAACTGTCATACGTTTTGTGAGCAAAGATATCCTTCTCTTAACAAAATAGTTCATAATTGCAGGTGACCAAAATTTGTTCCACAGCAAACATGATAACAAATGTAGTTTTCTATAGCAATCATGCATAGCCCACTGAAATGTAAGTTCTCAGGACAGGAACTTTTATTTTTGTTTGTTATACATTAGCACTGTAACGTGCCCGGTATATTAAAAGGGATGGATGGATAGATGTCTCATGGATAGATGGGTGGACAGACAGATGGTATCAAGGTTCCTTTGCAAGACCACTATTAAAGCAAACCTTTGACTTTTACAGAAAAGCATGTTTCCCTTTTTAGTAAACATACAGACAGTGTAAGATGATGACAGAATCTAGAAAGATTATAGATCCCATTTAAATTGGTAACTGGTATTCAAATATTTGTAAGCCTTCCTTATTTTTCTAGACAAAGGCTGGCTACCTCAGGGCTTTGCCGTCTCAAAAACAAATTTGAAACTTCTCAAAAGTACTTCAAAAAATTGTGGCCCAAGGTTTAAGCTGTAAATTTAACGAGGCTGGTGGGAGGCCTGTGAGTCCGCTGCCCTCCGACCCATTCCTCACGCCCCTGCTCAGCACCCTGTGTCAGGGTAGCCCCTGTCTGTGTGTCCGTGTGTCCGGGGCTTCTAGCTTTCAGCTGGGCTTGGCTAATGGGTGGAAGGGAGAAGCCAGTGTATTTCTTCCTCTCCCTCCCTATTTTGGGGACAGTGGCTGCAACCAACCCCTCTATGGCCCCAGCCCCCGAGGGGTGTGCTTTGGCCTCAGCTTCTGCCAGGTGGCTCTGGTTCCGGGGCTCTGAAAAGTCCGCCTCCTCTCTTGCTTCCCAGCCTCCTCCCTGGGTGGAAGCAGTAGAGCTTCCAGCTGTGATTAGTCTCTCGGCTGCCTAACCATTCCCACGTGGCTCTTCGGCTCTTTCACCGCCTGTGCGTCTATTTCCTGCATTAAATGCACTTAGAACCTCAGGGCTGCTTCTCTTTTCTGGTTGGGTCCTGACTGACAGCTGGCTGAAGGCTTGTGGCACTTCAAAGGCAGTGGTTCTCAACCTTGGCTGCACATTAGAATCACCTAAATCAGGAATCTTTTTAAAATCCTGATTTCTGGGCCTCATCCTCCAGAAATTCTGTTTCTTGGTTATGGGGTGGGGCCACAACATTAGTAACAAAGAAACAGAATTTCCAGAGGATGAGGCCCAGAAATCAGGGTTTTAAAAAGATTCCCAGATGATTCTAATGTGCAGCCAAGGTTGAGAACCACTGTTCTAAGGTTTGTCCTGCCTTTCTGGACGCTGCAGGTGATTCTTAACTGGAGAGCACCTTAGCGTCTCCCGGGGAACGTGCTGAGAACACACCCAGGACGGAATGGTGGCAGGGCGTGTGGCCCAGGCACGCAGCACAGGGACACGCCTGGGTGACTCCAGCAAGCGAGCAGCCCTGACTTCATCATTGGAACCTGATCTGAAATCTTGGAAGGGGACCAGGGGAAAATTTATCCCCAAACGGATTTACCAGCAAGATTTACCAACGGCCTGCAATCCTGACATAAACATACAAGTCAAGGAAGAATCATGTGAGCGTTAACGTTAGTGCTAAGACCCTCTGTAACAGGACATGATCAGACTCGACCTGTCGGGCATTAGGTGGTGATTGCACAACCAAGTATTTGCTGAGAGCTGGCTTTGAGTCTTGCCTGGCACCTAATTGAGAGTGGCACACCTGTATTTTAACAGTATATTCACTTTAGATAATTTCACACAGGCAAGCACACACAGGCCTGATTCTATTCACTCTTATGTAATTAGCGCATGAACATTGAAAGTACTCAAACAGTCTAAAAAAAAGGGTACCTGGAGAAAAGTGGGTGCCTCTTCATCCTCCCCTAGCCCCCCAGTTTCCTTTCCAGGAAGCAGCAACTATTACCAATTTCTTGTCCATCCCCCTCCCCAATTATACTGTAATGCAAACAACATTTTACATTCTTCTTTTTTCACATAACAATGTATCGTGGGAAATATTGCTTATACATGGGTCTAGATTTGCATCATTGCTTTAGGAGGAGTTCAGTTTTCCATTGTGTATGTACATATACTAAAATTGACTTCAACAATCCCTATTAATGGACATTTAGTTTGTTTGCAGTTTTTTTTTATTACTACAAAGCGGCACCAAATATCTATGCCTGTATCTGTACATGAGAGAGAATATCTGTAGGATAATTTCCTAAAATAGAATTACTAGGCCAAAGAGTACATGCACTGAAAATTTTGAAGTGTGCCAGGGGGTTGTGCCACTTAGAACTCCCGGCCAGCTCGTCAGAGCACCTGTTTCCTGCAGCCTCCCTCACAGGTGCTATCACATTTCTGATCTCTGCCAAGCTGACGGGTAAAAATGCTCTGTGATAGATCTAATTTGCATTTCTCTAAACCAGGGGGCCACAACATTAGTAACAAAGAAACAGAATTTCTGGAGGATGAGGCCCAGAAATCAGGATTTTAAAAAGATTCCCCGGTGATTCTCATGTGCAGCCAAGGTTGAGAACCACTGCAGTCTAAACCGATGCAAGGTTTGAGTTTAAGCAAAG
The DNA here is from genome assembly GCF_963259705.1 of Myotis daubentonii. NCBI lineage: Eukaryota > Metazoa > Chordata > Mammalia > Chiroptera > Vespertilionidae > Myotis > Myotis daubentonii. The sequence continues at coordinate 11,107,367 of NC_081847.1, read as the reverse complement.
AAAAGCAAACTCTCCACCTCCATTTCCAACAAAGCAATGCAGTGTAGTTACAACCTGTATAGTTACTGACGCCAAAGAGGTTCAAGTATAACGCGCAGGTGGAGACCCTGTTTCAAAGTTGGGAAGTCAAGGAGCTAATCTGAAAGTAAAGTGAACTTGCGGGCGCCCCCAGAGTGTTAAAAGTCAGGACGAATACTGCGCATTTTCAGATGGCTTTGATAAGATAAAAATCAAAGCAGATATTGGCTGAGCTGTTGAAACACCTTCAGTGACACTATGGTTTGAAACCCACTGATCTAGTTCTCATGTTATAGAAGAGGAAATGGAGGCCCTTCCCTTCTTGTGGGGATCCAAAGCTACTGGTAGAAATTAAAAACATTTTTTCAACCTTTTTGGAATATATTTTTATACGCTTTCACTCTGAGATAGTTTAAGAGTCACCAAAAGTTACAAAAATACTACAGAGCGTTCTCATGTACCCTTCACCCAGCTCCCCACAATAATAGTGTCAGGTTGTTTTTGAATTACAAAAAAATCTCTCAAATGCTCTTTACCCATCCAAGGTCATAGACAATGCAGAAGGCAGCCATGTCACGATTGTACTGATAATCCAGATATTTCATTAAAATGTTCTGCAACTCAACCAGTGTGGCTCCTGGGGGTTACGGTTCGATATCAGGTCAGGGCACATGCCTGGGTTATGGGTTTGATCCCCAGTGTGGGGCGAGCAGGAGGCAGCCGCTCAATGACTCTCATCATTGATGTTTCTCTCTCTCTCTCTCTCTCTCTTTCTCTCTCTCTCTCTCTTCATCTCTGAAATCAATAAAAATATATTTTTAAAAATGTCCTGGGAAACAGTTAGGGCCACACTTTCCACTGAAATCGATATTCCTCAAAATACAAAGGTTCAAAGTCCTAGAAACTATCTTTGAGAACCCCTTGGAATTTTCTAAATGTGGAGAGCCATAAAGGTGTCTTTTGTTATTCTAATGAAGTAACTTTTGGAAAGACCCTAGGCCAATGGTGGGCAAACTGCGGCTTGAGAGCCACATGTGGCTCTGTGGCCCCTTGAGTGTGGCTCTTCCACAAAATACCACGTGCAGGCGTGCATGTACAGTGCGATTGAAACTTCGTGGCCCATGTGCAGAAGTCGGTATTTTGTGGAAGAACCACACTCAAAGGGCCAAGGAGCCGCATGTGGCTCGAGAGCTGCAGTTTGCTGACCACTGCCCTAGGCAATCTAGGGATGGGGGCTGGTTGCCTGGGGAACCAACCCCATTAACTTCCTACTCTCCCATCCCTCCCATCCTGCACCCCCTGCTCCTGGAAGGGAAGAAGGGCTGACTACTGAGTTCAATCATCAATAGCCAGTGATTTAATGAACCAAACCTCCTCAAAAGCCTGGGGGAGGGTGGGCTTCAGGGAGCTTCCGGGTTGCTGATCATGTGGAGATTCGTGGAGAACAGGAAGCTCTGTGGCCCTTCCCATACTCCTTGACCTAGGCATCCCTGCCCTCTGGCTGTTCCTGAGTTGTACCCTTTTATAATAAACTAGAGGCCCAGTGCATGAAAATCGTACACTCGGGAGGGTCCCTCAGCCCGTCCTGCACCCTCTTGCAGTTCAGTAGCCCTTGAGGGATGTCCGAGTGATGGGTTAGGCCCTGCAAGGAGCGGACCTAAGCCATCAGTCGGACATCCTTAGTGCTGCTGTGGAGGTGAAAGAGGCTCCCACCACCACCTCTGTGCTCGCCAGCCGTTAGCCCGGCTTCTGGCTGAGTGGCGCTTCCTCTGTGGGAGCACACTGACCACCAGGGGGCAGCTCCTGCATTGAGTGTCTGCCCCCTGGTGGTCAGTGCACATCATTCATAGCAATGGATTGTTCCGCCATTTGGTTGATTTGCATATTAGCCTTTTATTACATAGGACTAGAGGCCCGGTGCACAAAAATTTGTGCACTCGCGGGGGGGCGGGCGGGGGGGCCTCAGCCTGGCCTGTGCCCTCTCACAGTCTGGGACCCCTTGGGAGATAATGACCTGCTGGCTTAGGCCTGCTCCTGGGTGGCAGAGGGCAGTCCCAATCCCTAGGTGCAGCCCCTGGTCGGGCTCAGAGCAGGGCCGATTGGGGAGTTGGGGCACCGCCCCCTGTCATGCACAGAACAGGGCGGATTGGGAGGTTGCGATGCCACCCTCAGTCATGCTCAGGGTAGGGCCGATTGGGGGGTTGGGGCACTGCCCCCTGTCACACTCAAGGCAGGGTCGATGGGGAAGTTGTGGCGCCACCCCCTGTCACGCACAGAGCAGGGCCAATCAGGGGGTTGGGTGCTGCCCCCTGTCACGCACAGAGCAGGGTCAATCAGGGGGTTGGGGAGCTCACCCCTGTCACGCACAGAGCAGGGCCCATCAGGGGGTTGAGGAGCTCCCCCCTGTCACTCACAGAGTAGGGCTTATAGGGGAGTTGGCGCACCGGCCCCTGTCACACAGAGAACAGGGCGGATCAGGGGGTTGGGGCCCCACCCTCTATCACCCACAGAGCAGGGCAGATTAGGGGGTTGGGGCACCGCCACTCTCACACTCTGGGCAGGGCCAATGGGGAGGTTATGGCTCTACCCTGTCACACACAGAGCAGGGCCGGTGGGGTGGAGGGGTTGGGGCGCCGCACCCTGTCACACACAGAGCAGGGCTGATCAGAGGGTTGGGGCGCCACACCCTGTCACGCACAGAGCCGCAGGGTGATCAAGGTGTTGGGGAGCTCCCCCCTATCAGGCACAGAGCAGGGCCGATCAGGGGGTTGGGGTGCCTTCCCCTGTCACGAACAGAGCAGGGCGGATAGGGAGGTTGTGGCCCCGCCCCCTGTCACACACAGAGCCGCAGGGCGATCAGGGGGTTTGGGCGCTGCCCCCTGTCACACTGATCCTGGTGCCTGGAGGCCTCTCGGCTCCGCTGATCCCGGTGCTGGGAGGCATATTACCCTTTTACTATATAGGATAGAGGCCTGGTGCATGGGTGGGGGCCAGCTGGTTTGCCCTGAAGGGTGTCCTGGATCAGGGTGGGGGTCCCCACTGGGGTGCCTGGCCAGCCTGGGTGAGGGGATGATGGCTGTTTGCAGCTGGTCACACACCCTTCAGGGTGGGAGGTCCCCACTGGGGTGCCTGGCCAGTCTGGGTGAGGGGCTGAGGGTTGTTTTCAGGCTGGCGGGTGACGGAAGCTCCCAACTATTCCTTTTTTTCTTTTATTGTGGGCCAGCTTTAGGTTTGAGGCTTGGCTCCAGCTCTGAGGCCTCAGCTCTTGAAAGTAGGTATCTGGTTTGTTTAGGTTCTATAATCAAAACTCTGTATCAACTCCAGCTCTGAGATCCCAGCCGGCTGAAAGCTGGTTTCTGGGGTTTTGTTTAGCTTCTATATTTGTTACAATGTTTCTTAAACTGCAAGCTCAGAGGCCGGCAAGGCAGCCGGGGAACGTTGCAGTCCTCCGTCACTGAAGCAAGCAAGCCTCATGTTCAGTTTAATCTGCCTGGCTGCAGGCCGCCATCTTGGCTGGCAGTTAATTTGCATATCGCCCTGATTAGCCAATGGGAAGGGTAGTGGTCGTATGCCAATTACCATGTTTCTCTTTTATTAGATAGGATAGGCAATCTAGAAAGTAAGATGTTTCTCTGGGTTCTGTGAGACACTCTAGCAAATTAATCAAACCCAGTGAGGGGTAATGGAACCTCTGGTCACTGGGTATCCTCAGAACCACAGGTGACAACCTGGTCCTGCTATGGGCTTCTGAAGTTGGGGTGGGAGGATGGTTTTGTAGGACTGAGCCCTTGGCCTGTGGGATCTGCTGCTATCTGCAGGCAGCATCAGAGCTGAGCAGAGTTGGACACCCAGCTGGTGTTGGGGAATTGTGAGGTGTTGGGAAAACACATACATCAGAACATGTGACCAAGTCCTGTTCGGTAAGACACACAGAGGATCTGCAGCTTCTGAGAAAGATGTCCCACCCCCAAAGGAAGAGGCATGTAAGAAGGAAGCCTGTCCCCACTCCATTCCCAGCTTCCCCTCAATGCTGTGGCATTGGAAGGCATTGATGACTCTAGCTTCAAGGACGGCCCTATCAGGAACGGCTCACTCCTTTCTCCTTTTTCTCTTGGCCCTGATTTAGAAAGAAACATTTTTTTTTTCATGTTAACTTTTTAAATTTAGTTTTAATTTGTGTCTACATTATAAAGGCACATCGTTTCCAGGGTTAAATAATTCTATAAGGCTTGTTATGAACAAGAGTGATCTCTTCACCCCTATGCCCTGGGCCCCAGAGGAATTGTGTTTAGATAAATATTCACTGTTTACATTGTGTAAATCCTAGTTGCAGCTGACCCCCAGTATATTCTGGCTACTTTTCCTAATCTGCACAACTCTTTGTTTTCATGAGAGTTAAAAAAAAAAATCTCCTTTTCTGTTTGCTTCCTTTCCTGTGTACTAATTCCTCTGAATGAGTCACCCCCAGTTGCTGGAATTTCCTCTCAATGCATTTGAACACATGATGGTTCTGTGGATTCCATCCTTTGAAGAAGATTCTTCAAGATGGATTGGGGAGCTGAGCAGCTATTGTCTTGGGATGTTGTCTTTACCATGGTCCTGGGATTTCTCATGTTTCTCCTCAGGACAGAACCCCTTGCTTTGCAAATCTTTTACCTTCCCCTGCTTGGTTTAGTGCCTTTCTTTTGGTGTTCTCTAGTCCCCTGATAAAGGACAAGGGGGTACATTGTAAGAGGTAACATGTATATCCTCATACTTTATTGATGGTTTGTGTTTAACATTCTAGGCTTGGTAGAATATTACACTGAGCCGTGGGAAGGAAAGAACTCCTGATACATGTAAAAACTTGAATGAATATTTAAGACATTATGTTGAGTGAGAGAAGCCAGTCTCAAAAGGTTACACACTGTCTGATGATTCCATTTATGTGACATTCTTTAAAGGGCAATACAGTGGTGACAGAGGACTGATCCGTGGTCACCAGCCTTAAGGGGGGAGAGGAAGATTTGACTACAAAGCGGCAACACGAGGGGATATTGGGGTGATGGAAATGTTCTGTGTGCTGACTGTGATGATGATTACCCGAATCTGTACATGAGTTAAAATTCACAGAACTGTACACTGACAGGAAAAACCTCACTATATTATTAAAGAAAAACACTCTAAGTTAAAATTATAGTTGATTCGGGGGACATCTGTCATAGTGTCAACAATCCTATATAATAAAAGCCTAATATGCTAATGTCTGGTCATCTGGTCAGCCATTCAACCAATCAAAGTGTAATATGCTGATGATATGCTAAGGCCACTCAATTGCTCGCTATGAAGTGCACTGACCACCAGGGGGCAGACCTCCAACTGGTAGGTCAGCTTGCTGCTGGGGTCCGGCTGATGGGGACTGAGCCAGATGGGCCGGACATGCCCTGGAGCCCTCCGGCGGTCCCTCCCCGGCTGGCCAACCTCCTGCATCCCTCCCCAGCCCCGATCGTGCACCAGTGGGGTCCCTTGGCCTGGCCTGCACCCTCTCGCAATCTGGGACCCTTCGGGGGATGTCGGAGAGACAGTTTCTGCCTGATCCTGCAGGCCAGGCCGAGGGACTCCTCTGGTGCATGAATTCGTGCACTGGGCCTCTACTAAAAAAAAAAAATGAAATTATACTTGACTATTGTTATTCGAAGTCGTTGTGTTCTGTAGTCACATGACTTCCAAATGAGGGAACTTCGAGCCCCCTCCTGCAGGGAATCCAGGGTTGGGTTCCTTCCAGCTGCTGTCATGACATTTTCACCAGCCACCGCCAACCTTATTTTGTGTGTGTTTCTGTTTAAAGACGCCTTATTTAACAGCTATTGCCGATGCATTAGCATTGAACTCTCTGCCAACAGCACTCTTACTTATGCCTAACAGACCAGTGTTCCCTGTAAGCTCAGCCCAGCCTGTTGCTCTTAGGAGCACTAGACAGCACTGTGCGTGGGGACCATATTAAACAGTTGGAAACCACTCACAAAAATCAGGAAAAAATGAGGAGAATGCGGCACTAAATAGACAGTGAGGCGGACACTTGCTTCGCAGATGAGAGCTGAAAGGCGCGGGCCGCCGTGGGTGACCTCGCTGACCTCAGCTGGGAATGTTGTATTGCTCACGTTTCCTGCCACTCTGCACCTGTCCCCGAATGAGCAGGGGAGCATCGCAAGCACTGGTTTCAGTGTTAAAAATAAATGTTAGGAGCAGGTAAATCACAATACTGAGCTCGTGAGTACAGAATCCACTGTACCCGCCCCTCAGAAATTTGAAGGTGTTATTCCATTGTCCTTGAGGTTCCGATGTTACTGATGATATAAGTCCAATGCCATTTTGATTATTGTATTTTTAGACAAAAACTTTGTGTTTTTTTCCACCAGCTTTTAGCTATTTTCCTTTGTCCTTTAGTAGCCTAAAATGTTTAAAAAAATGTTTATATTGATTTGAGAGCGAGAGGACAGGAGAGTGAGAAACATCTCTCAGCTGCCCCCTGCATGCCCCCGACTGGGGATTGAACCTGAAACCAGGGCATGAGCCTCTGATCGGGAATCGAACCTGTGACCTTTTGGTGCACGGGATGACGCTCAATCAACTGAGCCACACCGACCAGGCCACCTAAAATTTAATGGTAATATTTATTTTTTAAAATTTTATTTTATTGTTTAAAGTATTGCCCTGGCTGGTTTGGCTCAGTGGTTAAAGTGTCAGCCCATGGAACTAAGGGTTGTGGGTTTGATTCCTGGTCAAGGGCATGTACCTCGGTTGTGGATTTGATCCCCAGCCCTAGCCAGGGCATGTACGGGAGGCAACCAATTGATGTGATGCATCTCTCTCTCTCTTCCCCTCCGTTCTCCTCTTTCTAAAAATCAATGAAGAATAAAATATCCTCAGGTGAGGATTAAAAAAAAAATAAAAAAATGAAGTATTACAGATAATAGTACATGTCTCCTTTCTCCCCCCCCCCCCATTGACCTTCCCCCAGCCTCCCCCCCACCCCAGCCCAGTGTCTTGTGTCCTTAATGGTAATATTTATTGTCTGGGTCTATTTCCAACCCATTGCACTGGATGCTCAGAGGATCCCTATCATCTCATCACTGGTGTCCTCTGTATGAGCCCCAGGACATTTGGATGATTTTTTTTCTTCCTGTTTTCTCTGTTCTCTTCCGAGGACCCTGGTGTTTGGAATGGGAGCTGATCCTCTCCTTGTCTTACTTATCATCCCCTCCAATTCCTTGTCTTGGTCTTTTTGCTCTACTTTCTGGGATGTTTCTTCAAAAGTATCTTTCAAGCTTTCTACTTAGTTTCATATTCCTGCTCTCATGTTTTTAATTTCCCAGAACTCTTTGCTCTTATCTGATTTTTTAAGAATGGCACCTGCTTCTCATCTGTGGGCACATTATTTCCTCTTGTCTGACCATGTCAGTGCTTTGGGGAGGGACCCCCCCCCCCCCCCGCCCCCCAGCACAGCTTTGGTTTCCTCCCTGTAGCCTGTCCCTTTTCCATTCAGTTGTCTGGCTTTTGTCTTCCCTGTTTCCTCGAAGGTCTGTGCTCTTGGCTCTCCAATCTTGCTCTAACAGCGGTTCTCAACCTGTGGGTCGCGACCCCTTTGACCCTTTCACAGGGGTCGCCTAAGACCATCGGAAAACACATATATAATGACATACTGTTTTTGTGATTAATCACTATGCTTTAATTATGTTCAATTTGTAACAATGAAATTGGGGGTCACCACAACACGAGGGACTGTATTAAAGGGCCGCAGCGTTAGGGAGGCTGAGAACCACTGCCCCAGGAAGAGGCACTAAAGAGCTGATTGGCAGCTCTGAGAGCTTGGAGTGGGGGTGGGTGACTTGAAAAACGTGAGCATCTGGGCTGTGTGACTGCCCGGACCCCTAACTTCCTACACCCACATGGCAGTATACTTAGGTTTCCTTTTTCTACGCTGGGCAAATTTTCTAGAATATTCTTGCCCACTCACCTGCCTAAAGGGCATCAGCCTTCTTGCTGGTGGTCTTGGGAGGTGTGTGTGGGGAGGAAGGTCAGGGCGGTCTCAGCAACCAGTATGTAACCCTCCCCCTGCCCCCTCCGATGTTGGTTTAGTCCCTGGGCCTGGAGCTCCCTGTCCAGGGACCTTCTCTTCAATCCTCTCAACGGACCACAGACGTGGGGCCTTAGAGCAGGAAGTGGCTGGTTACCTGTTGGTTCTGGAGATCTGATGTCCTAAGCCCCAGGTGGTGTCAGGGCTGCTTCCTTCTGGAGCCAGGCTGGCTTCCTAGTCCCCAGTTTCCCTCCCGGCACAGGAGCGCCCTTCCCTCCAAGACGCCCAGGTCCTGGTTCCGGGCAATCACGGACTCCTTACCTTACGTGACAAAAGGACTTCGCAGATTTGATAAGTGAAAGATCATGAAATGGGGAGCTTTCCCCCCATTGTCTGGCTGGGTCCCATGTCATCACCAGGTCCTCATTAAAGGGAGGAAGGAGGACCAGAGTCAGAGGAGGTAAGAAGAGGCGGGGGAGGGAGAGAGATGGAAGATGGGGGAAGGGGCCGGGAGCCAAGACGTGCAGGCAGCCTGCAGGAGCTGGAGGTGGGTCCCCCCGGGCCTCCAGGAGGAACGCAGCCCTGCCAACAGATTCGCTCCCGGACTTCTACCCTGGAGAACTAGAGGGTAATAACCGACTACATTTATGGTAAGTTGTTACAGCAGCAGTAGGAAACTAATACACCTCTTTGCACATCCACTTCAAGATCCCTGGGCTGTGACTGTGTCTGTTCTTTGACTTGGCTGTATCACCTCCACAAGCCACCAGACCTGGAATTTAGCCCAATGAGACTGAGTACGGACTCCGGACCTCCGGGGATGTCAGATAATAAATTCGTTTCCAGCCATTAAGTTTGGGACAGTTTTGCTACAAGCAGCAAGAGGAAACTTCTCTCTACTTGGGGACACAAAGAACATTCTAGTCCCAGTGCCCGAGATGAAAAGGTTGGTGTGGAGCTGTGCCTGAATAACTCACTAACTTAATAAATAACTCAACATGAAGCCCGCAGCCTGAATTAAAAAGTGAGCTTTCATTGTATCAGGATCATCTATATGGATTTTGAAATGTATTCAAGTCCCCAAACTCCTATTAATGTAACAGAAATTCAAGTAACAGTGTGAGCAACATGGATCTTGTTGGGTCAGCAATAATGTCTGCCCGTGGTACATGAAAGGTTCCCAGGCCTCCCGCAGTCACAGGAAACCCAGCCGGTGTTAATGAGGCCACGGCCAGGAGGTGTCAAAGGCAGGGGAAGCTCTGCAGCGAGAGCCGCAGACTTTAATCTCTCCTCCTACATCCCAAATACGACTGGATGGTTGAAACATCACAACGGACTTCCTTTTTGATTTTTACCAGAGCTTTCACCATTTGCTTCATTTCTTTGTTGGCAGATATGTGACATATTTTTTTCCCCCCGAAAAACTTATTCAGCACTTCAAGGTGTCATTACTCTTTAGTCCTGTGTCTAGCATGTTTGGCTCAAGTTTTTAAAAAGGAGGGTGGGGCGGGGGCAGAGTTTTGGTCTGCATGCTTGGCTGAACAGGCTCAGAGAGAAATGGGAAAAGAAAAAAAGGAACAGAATTGAACAAGAAGATTTCAAGCTCATTCCTGGCATGCGTCCCACTTATGTATTTTTTTAAAAAATATATTTTATTGGTTTTTTACAGAGAGGAAGCAGGAGGGTTAGAGAGTTAGAAACATCGATGAGAGAGCAACATCGATCAGCTGCCTCCTGCACACTCCCTACTGGGGATGTGCCCGCAACCAAGGTATATGCCCATGACCGGAATCGAACCTGGGACCCTTGAGTCCGCAGGCCAACGCTCTATCCACTGAGCCAAACTGGTTAGGGCACCACTTATGTATTTTTTAATGGCCTCCTACCTGTGAAACAGCTCAAGAGACACAGGAAGAATTTAGATTAGGGCCCGGCTTTTGCTATGGACACACCAAAAAATGATGTGTATCCCTAATGCTTACATGAATGTGACTTTATTTGGAAATAGGGTGTTTGCAGATGTAAATAAGAGTGGGATCATAGATCATATGGGTGTAGGGTGCACCCTTCCTCCAACATGTCTGGTGTCCTTGTAAGAGGAGGAGAGATACAGACACGCACACAAGGAGAAGGCCCTGTGGAGACAGAGGCAGAGGTGGGAGTGATGCCGCCACCAGCCAGGGAACATCGAGGTTGGCAGCAGCACCAGTAGCTAAGCAGAGGCACGGGGCAGGTTCCCTCTCCTGGAGCCGTCAGCGAGAACATGGCCCTGCCGGCGGCTTGGTTTTGGGCGTCTAGCCCCAGAACTACGGGAGAATACGTGCTCTTGTTCTAAGTCACCCGGTGTGTGGCACTTGGTTACAGCAGCCTCGGGAAACTGACACAGCTCATCAGCCATGACCAGCTGGCATCTGGGGCTGGACCGTTCTTCGTTGTGGGCTGTCCTGTGCGCTGTGGGAGGTCTGGCAGCAGCCTTGGCCTCTACCCACCGGATGCCAATAACACCTGCCCGCTTGTGACAACCCCAGTGTCTCCAGCCATTGTCAAGTCACCACTGCTTTATAGTTTAGGAAGCTCTGTCCCTTGAAGTTATGAGGGTGTAGCTAGAATCACTGATTACAAAATCAACTTGCTTGTTCTTTTGACCAATAACCACTTCTAGCTGCTGACAACTCTTTGTGAAGTGTCGCTTTCCTAGGCAACACACTCCAGTTCTGTACTTTCCCCTGGCGCATCTCCCCCTCCAGGAAATGGATGGGCTCAGGTTTTCTGTGTTTCTCTCCTTGGGCCACCCAGAAGTCCCCTGGAGATCGTAGTTGAATGCTTAGAACAAGGCCCATCTCCATGTGGCTGCCCACTGCCTGCCTTGCACCGTCTCAGAGGGACAATTTGGTAAAAATGCAAATTTCTGGGACTAGAATATTGACTCCAAATAAGTGAGGGAGGGGCCCCAAAATGTGCATTTTCACCAGCCCATCCTGGTGAATCCAATCCATGCTAAGTTTGTGACATATTGGCTTAGAAAATGGACAGCAATGTTAATGAAAATGTCAATGTCTGGATACTGCTCCCTCTCCTCTCCTCTCCTCTCCTCTCCTCTCCTCTCCTCTCCTCTCCTCTCCTCTCCTCTCCTCTCCTCTCCTCTCCTCTCCTCTCCTCTCTTCTCCTCTCCTCTCCTCTCTTCTCCTCCCCACTTTCTCTCTCTCTCTCTCATCTTTTCCCATAAGGGCACTAATACCATTCATGAGGACTCCACCCTCATAACCTAATTATCTCCCAAAGGCTCCACCTCCAAATAGCTTCACACTGGGATTAGGGTTTCAACATATTAAAATTTTTTTGGGGGGGCGGGGGGCTGGGACACAGACATTTAATCCATAAAAGCTGTCTAGAACTGCTCTGTTCAAAATGGTAGCCACTGGACACATGCGCCATTGAGCCCTTGAAATGTGGTTAGTCCAAACGGAAATGTGCTGTGTGAAATAGACAGCAGATTTTGAAGACTCAGTACCAAAAGGGGGGGGGGGGGAGAATATGAAAGATCTCTGTAGTCGCTCTTAATATTGATTAGATGTTGAAATGGTATATTGGACTATAATGGGTTAAAAAAAATGGATAGTCAAAACGATTTCACCTGTTTTTATTTTTATAAAAATGTAGACATTGAAGTATTTCTTGTGGACGGACCTGGTTTATACCCTTGCACCCGCAGTCACTGGTTAAGGCCTTTCTAGCCCCGCCTGGAGCAGAAGTGGCTTCAGGAGCCAGCGAGGGAGGAAGGAAGAGCCCGGGTGCTTGGCTGGGGAATAGGAGCCCTGGCGGCCCCTGCGCAGGGGAGGGCCACGGAGTGCCATCTGCCCCAACCTATGGGATCCTTGTCCCATGACTCCGTTACATTTTCACCCACATGGGCTTCTTTTGGAACAAAATTTCACCATAAGCGATAATATTGTGGCATCTCGGGCTTGGAATGCTAGGAATATTTGTTTCTAAGACACATTAAGATAAACGCCAACTGTTAAAATAGAGTCATATTCCTCTCTTGTCCCACCAATGGTGCCTAATTTGGAACACTCTGGCAAAAACCACTGTTTGTTAATTTTCAGCGAAGGAATTCTGTCAAGAGAGGAGTCAGTCATTCTCTGGTAAGTAGAATTATAACATTCCTCCTCTGATTTTATGAAGCCATTTGAATTCTTCCGATGTGTTACTTTGACACTTAATGCAATGTTTATGCAACAATCATAAAAATTAATTGTCTTCCTTCTCGAAACTATTTAAAACCCTCGTCCTTGGCCTGCCTTATTGACATGTGAACATTAAAGTATGACTCGGTGACAATAATAATTTTACAACAATGAATAAGTGTCAAATTAATTATGTTAAAACAGTAATTTGTCTGCTTCCTTTCTAATATGTATAATTATTAATTTGGGGGAAGTGTGCAGAAAATATTAAGCATATTGTCAGAGTGGAGGTTCAACCTCTGAACTGATGTTCACTTTTTCTTCTGAAATGTGTTGTTCGGGGGTTTCCTTTTTGTTAGGATCTGTTACTTGGTGCTCATAAGTTTTAGGGAAATTCCAGAAATATCTTAGATTTCCAACCAGTGGTTAGGAGGTGTCAATGGCAATATTACCAGAACTTTCTGTTCATGAAAATGTTTTGTTTTTTTTTTTGGGGGGGGGAGAGGAGGTAAGGGGAATAGGTTTTTTTTTTTTTTGGGGGGGGTCATGATTAGAATTGGATTATCTTCTAATTTTGTTTGTTTGCCAGGATATCTATGCAGCTAAAAATAAAAAGCACATATGATTCATTTCATTCTTTAAATATTAACTTAAATATATCTCCTCAGAAAATCCCTATTTAGACTTAACATTTTTTGGTACTATTCTCTGCCATCATCTCAGATAGTATAAAGAGATGAATTCAACCTCTATTTTTTGGCCGGTATACTTAGTTTATCACTTTTACACAAATAATTTCTCAAACGTATATTGCCCTGTGAATGAGAGCCCTCAGTTTGTGGATGTATGTAGGGGCTCTGGCGGGTGGAGGTGTAGCCCCCCAGCTCCTCTTTACTGTCATGTGGCAGCATTCCCCCAAATCACAGGGCTCCCCGTGCAGCTTGGGACGCACAGGCAGGGAGAGCTGCCCAATGTGGCTGCTGGCCGGTCTCTGGGCTTTCGCTAATCCTGGAGCTGGAGCCCGCCTCCCTTCGCAGGGCTCCGGTGGGTTTTGGCAAACCCCTCCTCTGGCTCCCGGGCTGGGACCTGCCCCTGAGTGCTGAGGTCTTTCTCCCTCTCTCTTCTTCTTCCTTGTCCTCGGCCTCCGCTTCCGCCCACATCTCTCTTTCTGGAAGGCAGGGTTGGAATGAGGGTGAGTCATGCCAGTGGAGGGGTGGATCTGTCCTTACTTACATTTTTGACATTTGTCCCTCAGAGATTTTGATTTTTGAAATTATTGCATTCCAATATTATTTATTTGGATTACTGAGCTTTTTGGTGTCACCTTAAAGTTCTTACTTGTCTCACCCTGGCCTGGCCCTGCTTCCAGCTCTTTCCTGAGAGTCTTGACAGTCCCTGACATTTACTGAATCCGGGTAATGAGTATTAGGGGCACCCAACTGTCTGTGTTGATCTGTATTGTCTGGAGTTTTTGAATTAAAAAACACAACTTTACAAATACGATACAAATGCATACGCCTGCAATCAAGAAAGATTTGTTGTATTGCTTTATATATGTTATATATAAATTTAAGTATTCACTACAGCATTTTTTTTCTTATATTAAAATTTCTACATTTATAGCATTGTAAAATTTTGGAAAATGTTTTTCTAAGTATAATGAAAAAGATTAAAGTTACCCTCATACGCCACCTTTCGGAGGATCACGGATAATATTTTACGTATTTGTATCCCATGATTCCTGTGTGTCTGTCTGTGTGTGTTTGTGAGACAATGTCAATCGGAAAGGCCATTGCCATGGGATTCGGGAACGCAAAACTTGGGATCATATTTTATAATCTATGCAATTGACCCCCCCCCCCATTTTTTGCTCCCTATATTATGTCCTTGAACATTCAGAAATAACTTCTTTTATGTTTAAGATGTTAGCTTTAGGAAACCCTGTTTGTGAATGTGCGCACCACGGTGTCATACCCTAGGTGCCTCGTTGTGTTATAATCTTTACGCAACAAGAGATCATGGCCATTTTCCGAGGTCAGTGATAGTCTCCGATCTTCAGTGGCTGCCTGTGTCCCGGCAAATGACGGTCGGTGAGTGTGAGGCTGGAGAATGTGGGCTTGAGCATCTTGACTGCCTGGCCCAAACCCTGCTCTGCTCCATACTAGCCATGGATCATATCAGAACCACTCCTGTCTCTATTCCGTTCCCTGTCAAGGTAGAAAGTAACATGTCACAGGGTTGCTATGAAGCATCCATGAGCAGATGACTGTTACACCCTCGGAAGAAAGCCTAGCAGATCATAAGTAATCAATAAAAGGACATGTCATCAACAACAATGTAATCATTTAACCTTCTCTGACTAGATATTTAGGTTGTTTCCTGCTCTGCTTCTTAAGGTAGTGTTGTAAGCATCACCCTTTTCTTAGTTCAAATTCTTAGAAGTGGAAATATTGCATTCAAAAGTGCAAATGTTGCCTGGTTGGTGTGGCTCAGTGGTTGAGCATCGACCTATGAACCAGGAGGTCACGTTTTGATTCCCGATCAGGGCACATGCCCGGGTTGCAGGCTCCATCCCCAGTGTGGGGCATGCAG